>NW_006159659.1:150701-161493 GCF_000334495.1 Tupaia belangeri chinensis | reverse complement strand
CAGCAGGCCACCTAGGCTCAGCTGTGAGTGCTCAACCAACTCCTAGAAGGCAGGGCCACTTTCCCTTTTCTCCAAGTTAAGGAAGTGATGAGTAGGATCAGGGAATAGAAGGTGGTGGTAGAGGAGAATGACTTTCTAGGTATGTTCTCTGGCTACTTCTTTAATATCATCCATTGGTAGTCTGGGCTGTTGTTCAACATTAACCAAAATGAACGACTGAAATGCTATTCTGGGAGAAGAGAGAGAGTAACAGAGCAAGTTGCTGAGGATCAGGAAGTTGGGCTCTCAGTGGGAAAGATGCAGAACAGGAAAATACAGAATGTTAAAGAAGGGGAGCCTCTAATACAGAACTTTCACAGGATATGGTCCCTGCACCAGCAGTGTCAGTCTCCCCTAAGATCCCTTTAGAGATACAAGTTCTGTGGTCCCATCCCAACTACCTATTGAATCAGGAACTCTGGGGATGTGGCCCAGCACCTGCATTTTAGTGGGCCTTCCAGGTGGTTCTGATGCATGATCAAGTGGAGGCCCTCCTTGTGTTACAGATGAGAAAGCTGAGGTCCAGAGTACGTGGGTCACTAGAGTCCACAAAGCACTATTCCTAAAGGAAGATGCTGTTGTAAGTGACACATGACCTTAGAGGAGGAGAAAAATATGTTCCTAGTTCAAAACAAACTTCTCCTGGAGTTATTAAGCATTGGTTCTTCCATAAATCCAGCCCAAGCCAGACCTCCAACACCTGGGCACTAGTAACACTGGCAAGTTGATCTCAGGATTAGTCACCTGGAATATCACAAGCCTTCTCATCATCCTTCTTTTTTTCATCATCTTTAGAAGGGACTTTAAAAATATATTGTAGGCATTATTAGGGTTTTCGGCATTTGTTCATGATTTTCTAGACCTGATATCTGTATTTAATAATCTGAAATTATTCTGATTGCTGCTTTAACAAACTACCACAAACTGAGTAATGGCAAGATGTCCCAAGTTTAATATCTGTCACTGGGCAAAAATCAAGACATCAGCATGACTGTATTCCTTCTGGAAGCTCTGGAAGAGAACTCCTGTCTTTGCCTTTTCTAGCTTCCAGAGACTGCTTGCATTCTTGGCTGATGGCCTCTTCGTCCATCTACAGAGCCAGAACTGGCCAGTCAGGTCTCTCTCTTACACTGACTCTTCTGCCTGCCCCTCCCCCCAGTGTAAGGGCTCTTGTGAGACTTTGGACCCACCTGGATAAGCCACGATAATCTCTCCATCTCAAGGTCAACTGACTAGCAACCTTAACCCTGCTCTGCCATGTAACCTAACACATTTGCAGGTCAGAGCATTAGGATGTGGATATATGGGAGCAAGGACATTATTCTGCCTACCATGCTGCCTTTTAGTGGACTTGGCTTTTCCTGGTTTCTCCAGGATAACTGAGTGTCCATAGTCAATCACTCTCTTTCTTGAGATCCCATCTTTGGTTTTAAATTTTAATTTTTTTGAAGATTTTTAATAAAATCACCTTAAAGTTCTACCTTGCATTTATCTTTTGTCTTTCTTCTTCAGTTCTGTTTCTTGAGACAACTCCTTCCCCATCTCCTGCTTTCCCATATAGCTTGCCCGGTGCTCACCAGGACCACTGTCTTTGACCACTGCCCTGATTGTGTTGTAGAAGCTGTTGGTGCGGTGGTGACTGACAAATGCTCCATCTCCTAGTCTCAGATCACAGCATCTTTGACTTTTGAGCTGTGAAACTCTTTTTCTTGGTTTCTGGGACACCCTGTTTACTCCCAGTTTTTCCTATAGCTCCTCCCTCCTTTGCTGTTCTTCTACCCTGTTCATCTCTGGGATGCTGTTATTACTGGCCCTCTCAATGTTTAAAATATGCCCTTGAGTGATTTCAAACACTTCGCTGATTTGGATGTCCCTGTTGATGATGCCTAAATCTCTGTCCCCAATCTTTGTCTCTTTCCTGAGCTCAGGACTTACACAACTCTGAGTGCTCCATGGGCATGTCCGCTTGGTCATTGTGCCTGGCCCATGGTAAGCCTACGGTTAATATTGGTTGAGTTGATTATAATCTATAATCTTCTAACTAACTACATTTGAGTTGATTATAATCTATAATCTTCTAACTTATTTCACTCAAGTGTGTCTGTTTTTTTTTTAAGGTTTTTTCATGGGGTGCATTTGCTCACTGGAGACACACACACACACACACACACACACACACACACACATCACCTTCCCCAGGAGAAATAATTATGCCACAGTCCCTTCTCCTCCATGTTCTTCCTGGGATTTTGGGCATGCACATAGACATATCTGGTGTGATTTTTTAAGCTGCCAGGTCTGGGACTCACACTGCATTCTGCCATGTGGAGTCCAGTGCCTTAACCAGCATACCACCTGCTGGTCCCCCAGGTGTTTCTGAAACATCTTAAACATGTTACACTGAGCTCTGCACTTTTCTATAATACCTGCTCTACCTCTTCTACCTCCCATTTTGTTGAGGATGTTCCCTTCTTTCCTATCACTTCCACAGGTGATTGCTCTTTGCCTAGCCTCTTGTCCCATCCTTTCTCCCCTCAGCCCTTCCCAATCTATAGTCAAGCCCCTGATGTTTCTGGGATTGAGCCCGTTTGTCTACCCTCCTGCAAATATTTTAGAGCCAGAATGCCTTAGTGAAGGCTTTGTGAAGCTCACAGCCACCTCGGTCTTCTCATATTCTTTGCTCATTCAGGCCTCTAAGGCTTTGCCCACATAGTTCCTTCGATGGGGAACAGATGCCACCCTCTTCTCTGCCTTGTAGTTTCCGTATATTAGTTCCTATTATGCCTCTCACAAGTTACTGCGAATCTAGTGGCTTGACAGAACACAAATGTGTAATCTTACAGTTCTGGGGATCAAGTTCAGAATGGGTTTTACTAAGTCAATATTAAGGTGTCTACAGGTTCTAGGAATTAGGATATGGACATCTTTGGGGGACTGTTACTCCACCTATCACACACTCATTCATCTTTTGAAGCCTGCTCCAAAGATTGCTCTACAGCACTTTATCTTGTTTTAAGTCTGTTCATCTCTGCCTGGGTCTCCTCAGCTCCATTGCCCTGACTCATTGCCTGGCGTTCACTTAGTGCCATATGTTAATGAATGAGTAACCCTTTCACCCAGGAACTGCTACTACTTGCAATTCTCTGACACCGTGGGCTGCCAGGAGTGTGTGTGCCATTCTATAAAGTCCCCTGGGCACAGCATGTTGACGAGGTCTGTTTGCTGACAGTTCACGGTGGCCTACACCACAGTGGATGAGAAGGATAACACCACATGTCTCACATGGCTTCAACAAAGATCTGCAACTTTCAAGATAGAAAGTTATCTCTGGCAGTGGCTCTCAACTGGGGAAAATTTGTCCACTCCAGGGGGGACCTTTGGCAATGTGTGGAGACACTTTTGGTTGTCACAGTTGTGGGTGAGGTGGAGTTGGTCAGTCTGCTGGCATCTAGTGGTCAGAGACTAGGGACGCTGCTAAACATCCTGCATTGCACAGGACAGTTCTCCACAATGGGTGTTATCTGGCCCCAAATGTCAGCTATGCTGAGGTTGATGGAGACTGCTCTATCGACACCTCAGAGCTTAGAGCACAGAGGGCTAAAATACCATTTCCTTACTTCACCATAAACCTTTCTGGAACATAAGGGGTTTTTCTGTCACCACAGTTTTTATTTAATGAATGAACCTAAAAGTCACTGGAGAACAGGATTCTGTAGCACTCTGTTTCGCCATTTTGTTTTTTGAAAGGAGAGTGTCTTAACATAGCTGTGGCCCCTCTTCTGTTGATATCTGGGTCATTAACCTGGTGAGAGGTGAGGGCTTGGGGGCACCTAGTTGGTAAACTTGTTTCTGTCGGTGTTTGGCTCCCCTAATGCTCTGCTTTCCTAATGGGATGTGCTTCTTATATAAGGTGATGTGTCCCTCTGCCACTCACACATTGGTCCCTGGAATTGAAGTGTTGGAAGGTTAATGCCTTCAGATGATGAGACTGACTTAAAGAGGCAAAGTGACATGGTTCCCCAGTGGCAGAACTCACCTGCTTTGCAGTATTACAGAACCAGCCCTGTCCAACTTTTATAGGTGCTCAGTAAATGTCAAGCTCCTGCTTCCCCAGTGAGGCTCTTGTTACAGGCTATTTTCCTGGTAATTTTCTTTTCTTTCTTTCTTTTTTTTCTTTTTTTTTTTTAGGGAGAGATTTTTGCTATAGGGCTCAGAGAGACAGACAGAGACAGAAAATGAGACATCACCCCCTTGAGGGGATGGCTACACTGCAATCCCTTCTCCATTCTCCTCTCAGGTTTCTTGGCACACACGTACATGCACTTGGTGTGAGCTTTAAGCTGCTGGGGCTGGGGCTGGGACTTGAACCACGGTCGACTATGTGGGAGTCCAGCGGTGTAACCATTATGTAACCATTACACCATCTGCTGGTCCCTTTCCTAATACATTTTTAAAAACAGTTTTATTGAGCTATCACTACCATCAAATTCACCCACGTAAAGTGTGCAGTTCAGTGTTGTGTGTGTGTGTGTGTGTGCATGTGACTGTGTGTTACCTTACTGATTTTTAAAATTAGGGTGAAATATATGTACCAATATTTGCCATTTTAACCATTTTGAGTGTTCAGTTCAGTGATGGTGAATTGACAATGTTCTCTAACCATCAGCACTATCTATTAATAGTTCCCAAACACTTTCATTCCCCCCTAGCACGTTTATAACTTGAAGATCAGAATCCACATCCCCTGTGGCTTCCTTGACTGGCCCTCCCATTTGGAGACCACATTGAAGTCTAAAGATCCCTGTTATGATTACAAAGGAAGATAGGAAAAGAGAAAGTATGTCTTTAAGAAAAGTTTTTTAAAGTTTGTTTCTTCCATGGCAGAGGTGAGCAGAACCCCCTAAAAGGATCCCATCACCTCATGAAATGCACCCTCAGCTCCCACCAGCCCCAGATCATGAGCACGTGTATGCCTGGTGTACTCAGGGAAATTGCTGAATACAAACCTGGCACCTTTCCATGTGGGTCAGTCCTGCAGCATGTCTCATTTTAACTGCTGTGCCACTGTCTGGCCCCTGGTTTTGTTGCTTTTCAGATGTTTTTGGTCAGTGATTCCTTTGTGATGCATGTTATCTTTGCTCTTTCTCTCCAGGCACCTTTCCTAATTATATACCTTTCATCTTGTGTGTGGTGTCTGGTGGTGGTGGTGGTGGTGTGTGTGTGAGAGAGAATTTCCTTTTACATCCTGAAGCATTTATGAGTTATCAATAGTTGTGTGGGTAACTTCCTTGGCAATTACTGGGACTCATTAAGAATGTTTGGGTCATGGAAAAAAAGACTGCAACGCCAAACTGATCCGTTGAATGCACACATAGATAGATGGTCGATGGTGTTCTGCCTTTCTTCACTTAAATTCCTTTAGCTGGCAAAGGTAAACTGGCAGCCTGGTTGGTTATGAGCACTTGGTTTCCAACTTCATCAGTATTTTATGGATAAATATCTTACAGGCAGTTCTATAGTTATCATTAGAGGACACTTAAACCAAGCAAAATATAGCTCATGGATCTTAGCACGGTGGTAAATTGTGCTTATACTTAGCCTTAGAAAGAAAAAAAAATACCAATAACAAAACTCCTGTGATATCTGTCTTAATTGAACAGCATTCAGTTGGCAAGAAATGTCCAGAAAAGGCCTTCACTTATTTCCTTCCAGTGGCCAGGGAAGTGATGGGGGCAACATATGAGGCTGGCCTATCTTCAGGTGTAAGGGGTGGAGCTGGCAAGGTGAAATGTGATTCAGTTCAACTCATAGTGTTATTTCCTCTCTCTTGGATTAAATGCTGTAAATATTTTCAGTGCTCATTAATTACGCATTTTGCATAACAAATTTAAGTCCTTAAGCACCCCAAGTACAGCATATGTAGTTAAAATGACCATCTCCTTAAACTCCCAACTTCTTACCAGTCAGTACGTAAACATCAGCACTTGTGCTTTTGCTGGATTTTTCTGAACTGTTCTAGACTTGAGGCCATGTTCTAGGTCTGGTCCTCTGGGGCTGCACCAGTTTTATCCACCACACACCACCTCCCTGAGTGAAAAGTCCTTAATTAGCTTAGTGGCCTGCCTAATTATCCCAACTAGTTCTTATTTTTGGGCCTGGAGCTAAATGGAGGTGCTTGAACCCTGTTTTGAATGAAGACAGGAAATGGCCTTCCTTGTTCTGCACATCTTTCCCCTTAGCCAGCTTCTCCATGGATCTCCATTTTCTTCACTAGACTGTTCTGGATGTGCCCCTCTGCGTGAGCATTTGTCTTGCCAGCTGCTGGATGAATTCATTTGACAGAAATGGCTTGGTAAATGGGCTTAGGCTTTACCCTATTTTGATCAGTGTCCAGGGAAGTGATGGGGGCAACATATGAGGCTGGCCTATCTTCAGTTGTAAGGGCTGGAGCTGGCAAGGTGAAATGTGATTCAGTTCAACTCATTGTGTTATTTCCTCTCTCTTGGATTAAATGCTGTAAATATTTTCAGTGCTCATTAATTACGCATTTTGCATAACAAATTTAAGTCCTTAAGCACCCCAAGTACAGCATATGTAGTTAAAATGACCATCTCCTTAAACTCCCAACTTCTTACCAGTCAGTACGTAAACATCAGCACTTGTGCTTTTGCTGGATTTTTCTGAACTGTTCTAGACTTGAGGCCATGTTCTAGGTCTGGTCCTCTGGGGCTGCACCAGTTTTATCCACCACACACCACCTCCCTGAGTGAAAAGTCCTTAATTAGCTTAGTGGCCTGCCTAATTATCCCAACTAGTTCTTATTTTTGGGCCTGGAGCTAAATGGAGGTGCTTGAACCCTGTTTTGAATGAAGACAGGAAATGGCCTTCCTTGTTCTGCACATCTTTCCCCTTAGCCAGCTTCTCCATGGATCTCCATTTTCTTCACTAGACTGTTCTGGATGTGCCCCTCTGCGTGAGCATTTGTCTTGCCAGCTGCTGGATGAATTCATTTGACAGAAATGGCTTGGTAAATGGGCTTAGGCTTTACCCTATTTTGATCATCAAAGCAAAACAAAAGAAAAAAAAATGCCTCTTCACAACTTGAACAGAATTGAACAGTTTTTAACCACTTAGCCAGTGATTTCTCTCTGCCCCTTTGTTCTCACTAACCTATTAGTTGGAGAATAGAGGTGTCAACTCAAATAGAGTCTGTCAGTGAGCTCATCTGTGATACCTAAAGCAGGCCCAGTAGAGTAAGTTTGTTAATTGATGGTGATTTTTAGCTTAATTACTGCCTTTGCCAGAAAACAAAAGAAAGGAAAGTAATTGGTTTTGGGGGAGAGTGGGAAGATGGGGGTGTCACCAATTGAAAACAATTGAAAGGGGGAAGCAGGTCACACTATATTCATCTGTTTGTTGGGCATGACTACAGCTGCTTGCTTGAGAAATTTTCAAACTATTGTTCAAAGTTCACTTTTGGTATAGGTTATATATCTACATGATTCACAATTCAAAAGGTGACAGATAAAGTGTTTACAGTAAAAAGTCTCCTTCTCATCCCTGTCCTCCAGCTAGCCAGTGACCTTCCCAAAAGGCTGTCAAAATTTTGTTTCTCTCCTTTTCTTTTTTCTTTTTTGGAGAGGTTTTTGCTATAGGGCACGTGCGTTCACCAGAAAGACAGAGAGAGCCAGAAAGCGAGAAATCACTCCCTGGGGGGATGGCCATATCGCAATCCCTTTTCCTCCATTATCCTTTCGGGATCTTGGGCACGTACGCACACGTGCTCAGCGTGAGTTTAAGCCACTGGGTCCAGGACTTGAACCATAGTCAACTACATGGGAGTCCAGCGACTGCCATTATGCCAACTGCTGGTCCCTCTCTGCTTTTCTTTCAGAGAGATGTTAATATATGTACCAGCAGATAGGTATTTCTGTTATTCTCCCCCTCCTTTTTACATTGTGATTAATTGACCATGGGTGAACTTCTATCTACCTGGTGATTGTTTTGCCCCAGGGATATACATTGGAACTCTGCCTGGGCACTTCCCATTTGATTTTGATGGAGAGAGACGTATTTTGGAAGAGTTCTCTAGGATACTGCTTGTGTACTCCTGACGCTCAGCTGATCTGGGTTCTTAACTGCTAGAAACTTTGACCTTAATCTTTACTGATCTAGGCCTCAGCTCTTGACTGAGTTAGGAACTGCCTTCCCACAGTCATGAGTGTGTGTATATATAGTAAGGACTTTCTTCCAGTGACAGAAGCCAAGCCAAGCCTGGTAACTTGAAAAAGGGATGTTTATTCTGGGGCCATTGAGGCCTTTCTTGCAAGCCAAGGGCACTTGCTGGAGGAGCTGTGTCCCAGGGAGAGCCTGGAATCAGGGATGGGCCAGCCGCCAGTGTGCCACTGACCATCCCTCCTCCTTGTCCCTGTCCCTTTCTTCTTTCTGTGCAACTTGTTCATGAGGCACATGTCACAGTTTGAGCTATTTGTAAAGGGTGACTCGGGGTTGGCCTCAGTTTCAGATTTCTGTTAGTGAGAGACCGAGTGCACTGGAGTCAGTGTTGCCTCACGCCCTTGGAGATACACAGGCAGCTGCTTATGCCCACAGCCATGGTGGAAGGAAGTGCCCCCTTCCAGGCCCTGCATACATGTTTAAGGAGTGCCTACTCGGTAGCAGGCATGTGCTAGGTGCTGGGACACCTCAATGACCCAAACGAAGCCCTGCACCTAGGAGCAGTGCCTGGTAAGATGGGGTGCTTATGGGGTCACCGTTGGGGCAGGCACTATATGTGGGGATGCTCAAAAGCCATCAGCTAGAATATGTGAGGGTGTCACGTACCCATTTTTTCCTGGCTTTGTCCTGGCAGAGGACTGTTGACAGGAGGCAGTGTTGTCGCTCACACTGTGCCATAGTGATTGAGGGTGCATTCCACCTTCCCAGAGTCCCTGCCACAAGCTCCTTTGAGGAAAGGTCCTGTCTGTGCCAGGAGCAGTCACGCTTTGGAGTAATGGGGTAATTTTTTTACCCTATGAGACCCTGAGTTGTGTAACAGAGCTGAGTTTCTCCACTTAAAAAATGTAAATAGATGGGGCTGGTAGGTGGTGTGGTGGTTAAGGCACTGGACTCCCACACGGGCAACTGTGATTTGAGTCCTGGGCCTGGCGACTTGCTTTCTCAGTTTCCCTCTCTTTCTGTTGCTCTCTGGTCAAATTAAATAATAATAATAACAATAAATAAAATAATTCTTGAAAAAAAATGTGGATGGAGGGGCCAGCAGGTGGTTAAGATGCTGGACTCTCCCACATGGCTGACTGCAGTTCAAGTCCCAGACTTGGCAGCTTGCTTTTTTTTTTCTCTCTCTCTCTCTCATAAAATTGATGAATAATAATAACTAATAAAATTAAGTGAATAATTCTTTTAAAAATTGTAGATGGGACTGGCTCAGTGTGCAGCAGTCACGTGCTCCCGCGAAGCTGGATCAAGATAGAAGATGGTGGGTTTGGGTTTGGTTCCCAGGCTGATCTGTACATGCCCATGATCCAGGGTGGTTGGGAAGGCTGGGGCCCGTGGGTGGGGATCATGGCATGGATCCTACTGAGGCACTTGTTTTTTTCTTTCTCTCTGTTTCTCACTCATGAAGGAAACTTTTAAAACGTGTGGCTGTGTCTCTGGGGTCACTTGGAAGAGTTGATGAGAGCACACAGTGGGGGAAGGGTACAGTTGTGACATGGTCTGGTACTTTTAGGGAACCTGTGGGTTTTTAAATGGAGGAAGAGATGAAGACATTATGAAAAACCACCACTGCCTGGCAAGTTAACCCCTGAGGCAGAGATGGCTCTGGAAAAGTGGGTGGGTGGGGAGTTCTGACTCTCAGGTCTTGCCATCCTGTCTCTCCTTCCTCTCCCCCTGCCTTCTTCTCTTCTCTCTCCCTCATGTTCCCTCCCACCATCCTTTCTTTGGCCTGTCCCCTTATCTTTCATTTCTTACTTCCCCATCTTCTCGTCTTCCCTTCCTGTTCTCTCCCCTTCACACTCCCCCCACCCTCTGTCCTTCAGCTCTCTCTCATCCTGATCCTCTCTGCTTTGTCCCCTCATCCTTTATCCTACCCCCCACCCGCTGCTGCCTTCCTTCACACACCCCAACACCTCTCCCCAGCTCCCCCTACAGCTCACATCCTCCCTGTCCACCTGCGTCCCCCTACTACATTCACTCTTCTAGGACCCTTCTTTATTCCTCTTTCTCTTCTCCCCTTCCTCTCAGTCCCTCTTTTTTCCCCTTCTCTCACCAGCCCCTCTTTCTTCATTCTTTCTCTTTCTCTCACCCATCTTCCTCAGGCTTTCTCTTCCATACCTTCCTCTCCCATTCAGTGGGTCTTTACCCAGTTTCCTCAGCCTCATCCCTTCCCTTGAGTATCCCTCCTTTCACTTTTTTTAAGAGAGGTTTTTTTTTTTTTTTTTTTTTTTTTTTTGCTATAGGGCATGTGTACTTGCTGGAGACACAGAGAGAGACAGAGAGAGAGAAAGTGAGAAATCACCCCCCCCCCAGGGTGATGGCTACACTGCAGTGCCTTCTCTCCCATTCTCCTCTTGGGATTTAGAGAATACACACATACACACATACCTGGTGTGAGTTTCAAGCTGCCAGGTCCAGGACTCGAACTACAGTCGGACACGTGGGAGTCCAGTGAGGTAACCACTACACCACCTGCTGGCTCCATCTTCCTCTCTTATTAAGCCCTCTTCTTCTGCCT
>NW_006159659.1:150315-150645 GCF_000334495.1 Tupaia belangeri chinensis | reverse complement strand
TTCCAGCTCTTCTCCCCGCTCATCTTCTCATCACCCTCCCTGTTCTCTCTCTCTCCCTACTTCTATTGCCTGTATCCCAGCTGTCTTCCAGGAACCCTGCCTCTGTCCCTAACCTCCCTCTGTCCCTCTTCTCACCTGCAATTCCCCCTCTTTCTCACACCCTCGGGTTTTCCTTTAAGCACTTTCCCACACGGTATTAACTCCCTGTCTTGGACTTTTTTTTTTTAATATTTATTTATTTTTAATTATTTATTTATTTTTATTAATTAATTCATTTATTTTAATTTGACCAGAGAGAGACAGAGAGAGAGAGAGAGAGAGAGAGAAAGA
>NW_006159659.1:147321-150215 GCF_000334495.1 Tupaia belangeri chinensis | reverse complement strand
CGAACCCTCCAGGGAGAGCTGGTACAGGGAACACCATCCTGCCTGAGGGGAGGGCACATTACAGGATAGTGTTTCTTATTCTAGCTCCAATATTTTCTGACCTTAAATGATCATTTTTGTTTGTTTTAAATATGTAGCGACTGTATTATTGACCTTAGAAATAAGAAACTGGGAGAATTTTAACTGACCACCAATATAGTACCCCAATATATCCACTGTAACTTATTTTGGTCTATTTGTTTTTAGGCTTTTTGCTATATACTTATGAATATGTGTGCATTTGTATATATACAAATATATTTTAGGTCATCGGAAAAGTCATGATGTATTTTTCTATACAAAAATGCATCACGACTTTTCCGGCGACCCAATATATAAATATACACACACACACACACACACACACACACACACACATAGTTGTACGTCCTGAGGGGTTTTTTTCCACTTAGCTTCATAGTCATCTTTAAAGCCAGTGCTTTTAGTAGCTGAATATCTGAGTTTATGCATCTTAATTTATGTAACCATTTCGCTATCATTCGAGCATTTAGGTTGCTTCCATAGTCTTGCTGTCATAAATAAGGACATGATGCACAGATTTGCCCTTTTTTTTTCCTGTAAGGAAATTAAGCTGTTGGCAAGGTGACATTTTATATCCCATCCTGTGATTCCATAGGTTCCCAAATGACTGGGATGGCCCACGATGATGAGAAGGAAGAAATCAACCCAGGGGGATTGTTATTAATACATGTGGACTGGCAAGGTGCTTGCCCTCCTTGTGTTTGTTTTCCGTTTTGGTTCGAGAAACTATGTGCTCATGTGACTTTTAATCTCCTCTAAATGTGCTTTGTGTGTGTGTGTGTGAGAGAGAGAGAGAGAGAGAGTGGGAGAGAGAGGGAGAGAGAAGAAGAGAGAACGAGCGAGCGAGCGAGAGAGCAAGACAGATGGAGACAGCTAAAGGAAGTGCCTGAGGGGCTTTCATGTCCCACAGCACCATCCCTATTTCACTGCTGGAGATGATTCATGCTGGAGGTGAGGTGTGAGACTATGGGAAACACAGTGAGAGGTGAAACCCTTGGGGGCTTGCTTCCTTCTCTTTCTTTTTCATTTTCCTTTTTCTTGTCTCTCCACCCTCCAATATCCATTCATTTTTATTTATTTATTTATTATTAAATTTGATCAGAAAGAGACAGAGAGAAAGAGAAAGGAAAAGTGGGAAAGCAAGTTGTCAAGTCCGGGACACGAACCATGGTTGGCCATGTGGGAACCCAACACTCTAACCACGAGGCCATCTGCCAGTCCCCCTCTTCTCTTCCTTTACCCCTTCCCTCCTTTCTTTTATTTTCACCACCTGACTGATACTTAAAGGAACTTTGTTTCCCAGAACCATAGGGATAACTATGTCCTAAAGGCCCCAGGTCATCAATGTGACTTAATATTTGGGCCAGATATGGGTTCAGGTCCTGTGCTCATAAGGGAAAGGTCATGGCTAGAGTAATTCCCTTGTGATTTCTAGCTAAACTTTGTGTCGTCATTATACACTCACCTGAAAAACTATGCTTTTAACTTAAAAGGGCACCAAATAAAAATGGCTTGAATCCCAAGGTCCAGGCTGGAAGAATCATCTTGAAAGTCTTGCCTTTTTCATACATTGCTTTGGTTAATGGAAAACATCGTGTATGGGATTGGTTTCTAGCCACCAAGTGTATGCTAGATGTCAGCTTTTCTACCTGCCCCCCCCCAAAGTATCAATAGTTGAATATGTTGCAAGTTTCTGTGAAAGTTCTAAAATTCTTGATGGTAAAGGCTAGGAAGCATTGGTGGCTCTTATGTACCATATACTTTCTTCCCTTTGTTACATTTTCTTTTTTTCTTAGAGATTTATAGGGTATGTGTACTCGCCAGAGACAGGGAGACAGAAAGTGAGAAATCGCTCCCTGGGGGTGATGGCCACACTGCAATTCCTTCTCCTCCATTCTCCTCTTGGGATTTTGGGCATGCATGCAGACACATGCCTGGTGTGAGTTTTAAGCTGCTGAGTTCGGGACATGAACCATAGTCATCTATGTGGGAATGCAGTGACATAACCATTATGCTATCTGCTGGTCCCGCTTTTGTTACATTTTCAAACTGTGAACATATCCTGACTCAAATTTGTAGAACAAACAAAACAGGTAACTCAGTACTGTTGTATATTGGAATTCAATTAAGTTCTACAAGTGTTTATTGAGTGTTGAGTATAAGATCTGATAAGGAGGAACTCAAGACAGCTAAAGTTTCACTCAGGGTTACATTTTGCTTAACTTCATTTCCTGAATTGGGGGGAAGATTGTGATGTGGTCATTTTATGAACCACATAATGAAATAAGCAGTTAAAGCAAAGGGTATTTGTTTGAACAATTTCTGTATATCCAGAAGGAAGGATGTAAATTTTAGGAACACACATGAAGTTAGAAGACAGTTTTCTGAGATATACGAATGTCTAGTTAGTCTAGACTCTGAAACTCCCTCTTTACTAGCAGTTTAGAGAAAAGCAAAATAGAATGAGGCTTCTCAAATGAATAATGCTGCAGTTGCTCTCACATGGAAAATATTTTCTGAGAATCCCTACTTTGTCTAAACTTAAAAAAAAGTTATTAACTTTTATTTATTGTGATAAAATATACCTAATATAAAATTCACAATTTTAACCATTATATTTTTATTTTTTAATTTGCTATAGAGAGAGGGAAAATGAGAAATCACCCCTGCCCCCAGCAGGGATGGCCACACTGCAATTCCTTCACCCTCATTCTCCTCTTGGTATTTTGGGTACACAGGTACATGCGCCTAGTGTGTTTTTCAAGCTGCCAGTCCAAGACTCAAATTACACCATCTGCCATGTGGTATCCAGC
>NW_006159659.1:146339-147106 GCF_000334495.1 Tupaia belangeri chinensis | reverse complement strand
CAGGGCCAGGAGTTGAACCATGGTCAGCTGGGTGGGATCTAGCACCCTACACACTGTGGTTAACTACTGCACAAAGAGGCCAGCCCCATTTTAACCATTCTCTCCACCAATGGTGCATGTACTTGAGCAGAGGTGGGGAGAGGGTGAGAAAGAAAGGGAGAACCTCCCAATGGGGTATGGTCATGCTGCAATCCTTCCTTCTCCACTTTTCCATCTCATCAACATTTTGGGCATGCAGGCACATGTGCTTGGTGTGTTTCTTAAGCTATTAGGGCTGGGATTTGAATTGCAGTTGACCATGTGGGATCTGCCCAACTATACACTGCACTTAATCTCTGTGCTGTGTGGCCAGCCCACCATATTAACCATGTGTAAGAGTATATAGTTCAGTAGTAAGTAAGTATATTCACGTTCTTGTTCAGTCATTACCACCATACATCTCCAGAACTTTTTTCCCTGAATTTTTAAAAAAAATTCTCTCTCTCTCTCTCTCTCTCTCTCTCTCTTTGCCATAGGATGTGTGTGCTTGCTGAAGAGAGACTGAGAGTGAGAGGGGAATTGAGAAATCACCCTCTGGGGGGATGGCCCACACCATAATCCCTTCTCCTCCATTTTCCTCTTGGGATTTTGGGTGCACATGTACTCTGTGTGATTTTCAAGCTGCCAGGTGAGAGACTCAAACTGCATAATCAACCATGTGGGAGTCTAGCTGCCTTAACCTCCATGCCACCTGTTAGACCCCTTTTTCCCTTTTTTTCATAAAAAAA
>NW_006159659.1:130026-140483 GCF_000334495.1 Tupaia belangeri chinensis | reverse complement strand
TTTTTTAACTTTTCTCTTTAAAGAATTATTTATTTATTTATTTATTTATTTATTATTAAATTTGATCAGAAAGAGACAGAGAGAAAGAGAAAGGAAAAGTGGGAAAGCAAGTTGTCAAGTCCGGGACACGAACCATGGTTGGCCATGTGGGAACCCAACACTCTAACCACGAGGCCATCTGCCAGTCCCCCTCTTCTCTTCCTTTACCCCTTCCCTCCTTTCTTTTATTTTCACCACCTGACTGATACTTAAAGGAACTTTGTTTCCCAGAACCATAGGGATAACTATGTCCTAAAGGCCCCAGGTCATCAATGTGACTTAATATTTGGGCCAGATATGGGTTCAGGTCCTGTGCTCATAAGGGAAAGGTCATGGCTAGAGTAATTCCCTTGTGATTTCTAGCTAAACTTTGTGTCGTCATTATACACTCACCTGAAAAACTATGCTTTTAACTTAAAAGGGCACCAAATAAAAATGGCTTGAATCCCAAGGTCCAGGCTGGAAGAATCATCTTGAAAGTCTTGCCTTTTTCATACATTGCTTTGGTTAATGGAAAACATCGTGTATGGGATTGGTTTCTAGCCACCAAGTGTATGCTAGATGTCAGCTTTTCTACCTGCCCCCCCCCAAAGTATCAATAGTTGAATATGTTGCAAGTTTCTGTGAAAGTTCTAAAATTCTTGATGGTAAAGGCTAGGAAGCATTGGTGGCTCTTATGTACCATATACTTTCTTCCCTTTGTTACATTTTCTTTTTTTCTTAGAGATTTATAGGGTATGTGTACTCGCCAGAGACAGGGAGACAGAAAGTGAGAAATCGCTCCCTGGGGGTGATGGCCACACTGCAATTCCTTCTCCTCCATTCTCCTCTTGGGATTTTGGGCATGCATGCAGACACATGCCTGGTGTGAGTTTTAAGCTGCTGAGTTCGGGACATGAACCATAGTCATCTATGTGGGAATGCAGTGACATAACCATTATGCTATCTGCTGGTCCCGCTTTTGTTACATTTTCAAACTGTGAACATATCCTGACTCAAATTTGTAGAACAAACAAAACAGGTAACTCAGTACTGTTGTATATTGGAATTCAATTAAGTTCTACAAGTGTTTATTGAGTGTTGAGTATAAGATCTGATAAGGAGGAACTCAAGACAGCTAAAGTTTCACTCAGGGTTACATTTTGCTTAACTTCATTTCCTGAATTGGGGGGAAGATTGTGATGTGGTCATTTTATGAACCACATAATGAAATAAGCAGTTAAAGCAAAGGGTATTTGTTTGAACAATTTCTGTTTATCCAGAAGGAAGGATGTAAATTTTAGGAACACACATGAAGTTAGAAGACAGTTTTCTGAGATATACGAATGTCTAGTTAGTCTAGACTCTGAAACTCCCTCTTTACTAGCAGTTTAGAGAAAAGCAAAATAGAATGAGGCTTCTCAAATGAATAATGCTGCAGTTGCTCTCACATGGAAAATATTTTCTGAGAATCCCTACTTTGTCTAAACTTAAAAAAAAGTTATTAACTTTTATTTATTGTGATAAAATATACCTAATATAAAATTCACAATTTTAACCATTATATTTTTATTTTTTAATTTGCTATAGAGAGAGGGAAAATGAGAAATCACCCCTGCCCCCAGCAGGGATGGCCACACTGCAATTCCTTCACCCTCATTCTCCTCTTGGTATTTTGGGTACACAGGTACATGCGCCTAGTGTGTTTTTCAAGCTGCCAGTCCAAGACTCAAATTACACCATCTGCCATGTGGTATCCAGCTGTCTTAACCACCACACAGCTGGCTGGCCCTCATTTAAATTTTTTTAAAACGTTGCCAGAGGGTGCAAGTGCTTGCTAGAGAAAAAGAGACAGAGAAAGAGGGAAGAAGAGAGAGGGAAGGAGAGAGAAAAAGCATCTCCTAGTGGAATATGATCAGCACTATCCCTTCTCTTCTCCATCAGGATTTTGGGCATGCACACCTGCACCTGGCATACTTTTCAGGCCTCTCCAGGGCCAGAATTTGAACCATGGTCAGCTGGGTGGGATCTAGCACCCTACACACTGTGGTTAACTACTGCACAAAGAGGCCAGCCCCATTTTAACCATTCTCTCCACCAATGGTGCATGTACTTGAGCAGAGGTGGGGAGAGGGTGAGAAAGAAAGGGAGAACCTCCCAATGGGGTATGGTCATGCTGCAATCCTTCCTTCTCCACTTTTCCATCTCATCAACATTTTGGGCATGCAGGCACATGTGCTTGGTGTGTTTCTTAAGCTATTAGGGCTGGGATTTGAATTGCAGTTGACCATGTGGGATCTGCCCAACTATACACTGCACTTAATCTCTGTGCTGTGTGGCCAGCCCACCATATTAACCATGTGTAAGAGTATATAGTTCAGTAGTAAGTAAGTATATTCACGTTCTTGTTCAGTCATTACCACCATACATCTCCAGAACTTTTTTCCCTGAATTTTTAAAAAAAATTCTCTCTCTCTCTCTCTCTCTCTCTCTCTTTGCCATAGGATGTGTGTGCTTGCTGAAGAGAGACTGAGAGTGAGAGGGGAATTGAGAAATCACCCTCTGGGGGGATGGCCCACACCATAATCCCTTCTCCTCCATTTTCCTCTTGGGATTTTGGGTGCACATGTACTCTGTGTGATTTTCAAGCTGCCAGGTGAGAGACTCAAACTGCATAATCAACCATGTGGGAGTCTAGCTGCCTTAACCTCCATGCCACCTGTTAGACCCCTTTTTCCCTTTTTTTCATAAAAAAATTTTCATTTATTATTTATTCCCATGAGTGAACCAGCAAGAGAGAGACAGTACCCTATCAGTGTCTCAGTACATGCTCCACCCCCAGCTGTAACCAGTCCCAGATCATGTGCACACATGTGACCAGTGTACTCAGGGAGGTCTCCTGATATGAACCTGGAGCCTTCCCATGTTGAGTCAGGCTTGCTGAAGATCTATTCATAGTAGGAAAAACAAAAACAAAAACAGGAAGCAAGCAAAAGTGCATCAGTGGGATTAAGGATAAGTACACAATGGCATATTCTTTTTTAATTGTCTTAAACTACTTTTTTGGACAGACTGAACGTGCATGCATGAGAGGAGGAGAGAGAAAAGGAATCCTTTCCCCCTGAACAGGGCCTGGTCACACAGCCGTCCTTTTCCCCTGCACTTATCCATTCCATAAGGATCCTGGGCCCCTTGCTAGGGCAGGGATTGGAGTTGTGGTCAGCCATGTGGGATCTGGCTCCCTCTGCACAGTGCTTAACTACTGTGCTTTGGGGCTAGCCCATTGCCTTAAACTTTTTAAGAATAATGATACTTGAAAATATAGGCATTTAACTAGATCTACACTACTTAGGTTTTTTGCTCATTTACAAATATAAACCTGAAATGCATTCACCAATTAAGTATGAATGAACCCGCTAAAGTTTAGTAAAGGACACTTAGTGGTGCACTTTGGCAGTGAAGTTGTTGCTTGGCAGTGTGACAGGGCACACACAGCTTGCTGTGGTGTGGCCATTTGTGTTGACTTGATTTGCCCATCGTTTTCCTCTCTTGAAGCCACTGTGAGACTCTTCCCTTTGTACAGTTTTCTCTGAGGCCTTTCCATGTGGTGCTCGGCATTGAAGGCTACTGTGAGATATTTGATGTCATGTATATGGCATCAGGTAGTGTTATAAGTGTACAGTGGTGAGCCCATCCCTTGCTGTCAGAACTAAAATGCTGCATCCCAGCTTCGTCCCTACCCTCTCTCTTCCCCAGGGAGGATGATCAGTGTAAGTCTCTTCAAAAATCATCTTTCTTTTATCTTAAAAAAAGAAATAGTTTTATCATCTCCATATTATCTCTTCAAAATGCATCATCGGGTTTTGCTTGTTTTTAGTTGTCTAAAACTGGGATCCAAACTGCACAGAAACTTATGACTTGCTTGTTGTCTCTCACTTTGTGGTTCGTCTGTTTTCCTGTCTGGTGTTCCATTGTTTGAATATGCCACTGTGTATTTATTCTTTGTCCCGAGGATGGACTTTTGCATTGCTTGCAGTGTTTTCCTACTGTTAACAGTCTTCCTGTCACCATTCTAACAAACATCTCTGGTGCATGTATGAAATATGGTTTTTTTTTTTTTTTTTTTTTGAGAGGTTTTCGCTATAGGGCGCGTGCGCTCGCCAGACAGACAGAGAGAGACATAGAGACAGAAAGCGAGAAATCACCCCCCAGGGGGGATGGTCACGCCGCAATCCCTTCTCCTCCATTCTCCTCTCGGGATCTTGGGCACGCACGCACACGCGCCCGGCGTGAGATTTAAGCCACCGGGTCCGAGACGCAAACCGCGGTCGACTACGTGGGAGTCCAGCGACATAGCCATTACGCTAACTGCTGGTTCCCTGAAATATGTTTTTAAAGGTGTATAGTAAGGAACAGTTTTGCTGAGTTTTAAGTTGCTGGATTTCCAAAGTGGTTGTCCCAGTGTGTGTTTCCAACATACGAATGAATGAACAAACAAATGAATGAAGAAGATAACCTTCATGAAAAAGAGAGAGTACTGAATATTCAGCCATAGAAGACAATGTCTAACTGATTTTCAAAATGTGTGTTCCCAGAGTGTAAACATTTCTGCTGCTCACTGATATTTGGTATCTCAGATGTATTGGGGGGTAAGCTAAACTGCTGTCCCAGAGACCCCAAGATAGCATAGCTGCTTATTTTTCTCCCAGCCTACTGCCTGCAGACCACTGGACTCTTCAGGGTGGGCAAATGGCTTTGCTCTGGAAGGTTATCTGGGACCAGCTTTTCTTTCTTAGTGTGGGTAGATCTGGCTTGCCAACACCATACCCACCTTCTAGCCCACAGCAGAGAGAAGTACTGGGGAAGCAGCTTCCCTTGGTTAGCAATGTGACCTGAAAACTGTTCACATCACTTCCACCACACCCACTTGGCAATAACTTAGCGACGGCTCACACCAAACTGCGGCTGAATTTGCGGGAACAATCTCCAGCTGGGCAGCCTAGTGCCTAACACAAACTGGGGGTGGAGGAGTATCAGTTTCTGATTCCAGCCATAACAGATCACCACAAACAATGCCTTAAAACCACACAAATTTATTATCTTCCAATTTCAGAGATTGGAAGTCTGAAATTGGTTGGCAGGCCGAGTACCTTCTGGAGGCTTCAGGGGAGGAGCTATTTCCTGCCCTTTTCCAGTTTCTAGAGGCCGCCTGCATTCCTTGGTGCATGACCTCTTCCTTATATTGCTGCAACCCCTGGCTCCATCACATTTCTTCTGTTGGCTCTTTTGCCTCCCTCTTCCATCATTTACAGACCACTGCGTTAACCCTGGGCCCACCTGGGTAGTCCAGGATAGTCTCCCTATTACAGGATCCTTAATCAAATATGCAAATTCCCTTTGCCACACTAAGTAATAACATATTTGCAGGGTGTGGGAATTAGGATGTGGATAAATTTGGCGGGGGCATTATTCTGTCTACCATGGGGGGAGGGAAGGGCTCCATTTGTAAAAAGAGGAAGATACTAGAGATAATTATCAGTTTCTGCTGTATCATACAATTGTATTTCTGCCAGTCTTCTGGGTGTGGATATATTTTAAAAGTACTAAATTGTGAAAGTTGGCAAACTTGCAGAAGATACAATTTTGCTTTGCAATTCTCAGGGTTCAGATGTCTAAATAATCACAAAAGGAAGCCGTAGTTTTTGAGATCTACATCCTTTCTCATGAATGACAGTTTCATCTATCAGTCAGTTTTCTGTTGACTGCATTCTTTTTGTGAAGGGTATTTCTTTTCTTTTTTTTTTTTTCCAAAGATTTATTTATTTAATTCCACTTGTTATTATTACTTTTTATTTTGGCCAGACAGAGAGAGAGAGAGAAAGCGAGAAAGCAAGCCAGCAGGTCCAGGACTCAAACTGCAGTTGGCCATGTGGGAATCCAGTGCTTTTAACCACCATGCCACCTGCCAACCCCAGTGAAGGGCATTTGCAACTACTGTTCTATGTTTGGGTTCGTCAGGGTTGCTGATGGAGCAGCTCACATTGCTAGGATTAAATAACATGGTGTGTAGCATTAGGAGCCTGGCACATAGTAGGAGATCAGATGTGTTACAAATACATAATAACAGCAAAAGCCCCTACTAGCACACAGTAGCTAGCACCCATCATGTGTGAAGATCCCCTCAGCATACATTTTATGCACACAATACATGAACTGACCAAACTCTCTCTTTTCTTCCTTTTTTTAAAAACTTATTTATTTGTTCCATGAATGAGAGAGACAGACACATAGAGAGAGACAGCACCTCCAAAAAAGTCTTGACACTGCAATCCACCCAGAGCTGCAGCTGGTCCCAGATTGTGTGCATGTGTGCATGTTTGGCATATTCAGGGAGGCCTCTGGACTTGACCCCAGAACCTTTTCATGTGGGTCAGCCTCACAGAGTGTCATGTTTTACTGTTGTACTCCCATTCCCTCCCCTATCCTAATACCTTTGGCTCACCAGCTTTTTTGGGCATGTACTAGGGACTGAACATTTTTGTTCCCTCCCTAGATCCATGCACATGTTGAAACCCTCACCCTCAGTGTGGTGGTATTTGGACACAGGTCCTTTGGAAGGTAATTACAAGTCCATACTCCTTTAGACAACTTGATTTAAAAATCTTTATGTTTTTCTTCTGCCATCAATTGCTTGTTTCCAATTATGGGAGGCCAAGTCAATAATTTGTCAAATGTACATATATTCATTTTTGTATATAAGGTAGAACATTTTTTCTGGTGATGATTTAGGAGCCTGTAGTAGCTCGCAAGTCTCATTTGTCCTTTGCCGGCTCTAGTGGCACCAGTCTCAGCACCTTTTCATTGCTCTGCAATGTCTCTGCCTAGCAGTCTCTTCCCCTCATGTTTTCTGCTATGGTTCGGGTGTCACCCAGAATTCATGTGTTGATTTGGTTGTGACAGGATTAAGAGAGTAAAACCTTAATCAGATTATGGTGTCGAAAGGTGGGGGCCTTTGGGAAGAGATTAGGAATTAAGGTCATTAGGATGCAGTTCCCATGATTGGCTCCTTGGTGGGTTTATAAGGAGAAACCATGAGACCAGAACAGAGACACATGGATACAGATGCATGTGCTCCTGCCCTCTGCCATGTCATAATGCAGCCAGAAGACCCTTTCTGGATGTGGTTGCTGGATCTTGGACCTCTAAACTGTGATCTGAATAAACCTCTAGTCTCTCAAGTTACCCAGATTCAGGTATTTTCTGTTATTAGCAACAAAACAGAATAGAACATTGTTCTAGGCCCTGTCTTGGGAAATCTCAGCTCTTAGCCTGGAGCTGATGACTTTTTGCTTAGAAGGTAGAAGAGAGTAGCACTCTTGACTAAAATAATTTATGTATGCTGTAGTTGCAGTTTTACTTTCCTGGGGTTTAGACATACAAATAAGAAGAAACCACCAATTGGGGATGAGTTGTTTATTTTTGAGGGATGCACCGTGAGACATCTTATTTATCTTTGCTTTACTTGGGCTTCTGGAAAATGCAAGGAAATCCGATTTGTTGTAGCCAGGCATCATTCCCTCTTCCCTTTCCTTCCTCCCTCCCACCCCCTAACTCAGATGCTTCCTGAAGAAGGATAGACATGTTACTAGCCTGAGGAAGAAGGCGTATTCTGGTTCAGGACCTCACCGCCCACCCAGGGACTGCAAGGACCCTACCAGTAGTGCTCTGTGCACACTCGTTCCCCCAGTGTCGTGGCAAAGACTATAGCCATCTTAGCCACTCTGGCATCTCCACACTTGGCATGGTATCTGACCTAGAATGGGTAGCGAGAGAAAAATGTTGAATGAGTGTAAACAATATATGATTCTAAAGCTAGAGTCATTACCCCAAACTAGGCTGGAAATAGGTATTTAATAGTATCATTTATTCACATCTCCTGCTCAGACACTTACCCCATACAGTCAGGAACAACTGAGAAAGTCAGCAGTGCTCAAAATCTTCACTGTCCTTGGCTCTGTCATGTTGTAGGCTATGTTGACATGTTGGGAAGTATTTGTTTGGAAAGACCTGAAGAAATAGGTAAAATTATCAATAATATCATCCATAGGAGAATTTTGGCAGCATAATAGCATCCATTCCCAGACCACTTCTACTGTATGTATGAGAATATTTCTGTCGCCCTTGATTAGCCATTAACAGAAATTTCTTCTGCATTGAACTTGCCAAGAAAGGACCAATTAGCGATTGGCCCTTGAAAAGCAGGCACTCTGTTGTTAGGGCTGCTGGAGGGTTCGCAAAGGTTCCCTGCCATGGCTACACCACGGAAGAAATCTTCTATTATACTTTATTTGTCTTACTTGTGGCCAGCTTTCAGGCTTGTCACACTTCCTCCTGGGTAGGTACAAATTGAAGCACATTCATGTGCCCTGGGTTGTGCAGAGTAGATCTGAGATAAGGAAGTCGGAGTGCTCATATCTGCAGAGTTTTCATCCTGCATTTTAGGGAAGTGTTGCTGGCCTCCGAACACCCCGCAACACAAGATGTTTTTCTTCATTTTTTTTTTTCTTGCTACGCTTTAATTTTAGCTTGAACCAGTCCCTGAAGTTTTGCTTCAGGATTCTTTTCTTCCTCCCTAAGGAGTAATGGCTTTGAAAATGCCTTCCTGTTAATAAAAACATAAGTTTTCAGTATCATAAATTGGTAATGGAAACTCCTTTATCATCTGGCTTAACATTTGAACCATCACTAATGACTAAGAGATTGCAGCATGGTTGCAAGACTCTTTGGAAGCCCATAGGGTTGACTAAGGTGTGGGCTATCTGCTTTGGTCAGTGTGTAAATACTAGTTTGAGGACCACTGCACTTGTCATGGAGACTTCATTCTCTTTTTTAAAAAAGTTAAAGTTTATACATTTTATTTCTTGAGAAAGAGACAGAGAGAGAAGTGCCCCCAACATGCTCTCAGTTATGATCTCCTTCTCCCTGTCCTCCAGCCAGACAGGAACTTGGATATATGCCCAATGTGTTTCAGGTCAGCTCAGGATCTGAACTCATGGTCCGACATGTGACTCTCAGCCCTGCAAATCCATATACTACTGACTGCACCACCATGGCTGGGCCCATGTCAGTCTTTTAATGCTCGTATGCCTTGGAGAATCATAGGAGCCATATTCTGCTTCACAGGGGAACGAGACTTGCTGAAAGTAGAGCTTCAGTCACTCCACTGTTGTGGCATTGGGAAGTGTAGCTTTTTGTTTTTAGGCCAGCTTTTGTTGTCCCTAATACTTTCAGTCCCAAGCAATAGGAATCAATGAGCAGGACCTTTGTCAGTTGGGCACTGTTGGAGTTTGAATGTTCACTCCCAGCTAGTTGGTAGGAGAATCCAATCTATTGAAATAGAGAGTGCTGACCTCCTAGCAGAGAAGGGGCCCTTTTCCACCTCTACCTCCTGTTAAGGAGGAGTCCGTCTCACTATATGTATTTAGGGTACTTGCTGTAAGAAAAATATATTGAAGCGTGAATTCTGGCTCTCTCAGTTTATGACATGGGCCAAACAACAAATAAGCAGAACAGATTGCTATAAAACAGCTTTGAGGCCACTGAAGAACAGTGCCGAGGCTCAGACCCACACACTGTGGGATTTGGGTGGTCTGAAATGGAAATTGTTATCACATACTTAGCTGCAAATTGATGCATTAAATGATAAGTAAGAATAGGCTTAACTTCCATTGCTCATTTCATAAGTAACAATCTCATTTTACTATCCCCATTCTTGCCCACCTTCAGTTACAGAAATAACTCTGAGTGGGTTTTCTTTTTAAAGATCTGTGTCAAGCAGATACCTCATAAAAATGGCACAGGCAAAGTGTTCTATTTAGAACTTGCCCTGTGACACAATACCATGTGAGCTTTTTGTCTTTGGGCACTGGTTTCTTCTGAGGTAAATGCTAAGAGAATGGAGGCTGGCAGTCTGGAACTGGGCCTTCAGGGGAGGCATCTTGAAAGTGCTGTGGACTCTGAGTAGTTTACTTAAGTAAGAATCACTTATTCATGAGGCCTGAAATAAGCTACTATGGCATTTGATAACCAGGTGTCTTTGTTTCCTATGGTTGCCCTAACAAATGACCAGGAAATTAGTGGCTAAAAACAGCACACTTTTTTTTTTTTCATGTTTTAGGTTTTGCTATAGGGGAACCCACTAGTCAGAAAGAGAAAGAGAGAGAGAGAGAGAAAGTGAGAAATCACTTCCTAGGGGATGGCCATGCCACAATCCCTTCTTCATTCTCCTCTCAGGAGAATGACGTATTTTCCAAGCACCCAGTGTATTTTCCAAGTTGGCAGGTCTGGGATTCAAACCATGCGCTTGGTTATGTAGGATCCAGCCACCTTATTATTTTTTAATATTTAATTAGTTCATTGTAATTTGACCAGAGAGGGAA
>NW_006159659.1:125846-130011 GCF_000334495.1 Tupaia belangeri chinensis | reverse complement strand
GAGAGTGAGGGAAAGTGAGAAAGCAAGTTGCGAGGTCTGGAACCGGGGGCAGCTGTGTGGGAGTCCAGTGCCCTTAACCACCATACTGCCTGCTAGCCAGCCCCTGAGATCCAGCCACCTTAAGCACCATATTGCCTGGATGGGCCACTTTTGTGTGTGTGTGTGTGTGTGTGTGTGTCACAGTCCTAAAAGTCAGGAGTCCGAACTGGGTCTCACTGGACTACAGTCAAAATGTCAACAGGGTTGCATTCCTTTCTGGAGTCTCTAGGGGGAAATCCCCTTGCCTCACCTTTTCCAGCTTCTAGAGACTGCCCACATTCCTCGGCTCATGGCCCCTTCCTCCATCCAGAGTCTGCAACAGCAGGTTGATTTCTTCTCTCTGACTTCTCTCTGTTCCCTCTTCCCCTTATACTTTTAAGGATCATTGTGATTACTTTGAGACCTCTTGAATAATCTTTTTGTTTTAAGGTCAGCCGATTAGCAACCTTAATTCCATCTGCAGCTTTATTTCCCATTTTCCAAGTTTTCACAGGTTCTTGGAATTCCGACATGGGCATCTTGGGAGGCATTATTCTGCCTGCCACAGCAGGGACTTTGTTTTTGTAGCTCTCCATGTCAGGTAGAGCTAAAGGGGCGGTCATTTTGGTGGCAGCCCATGCGAAAGATAGCTTCCATCTTTGCAGAGTTTCAGAAAGTTGAGAAGCAGGTTTCTCTCAGGCCAGTGGCCATAAAGTTCGTCAGATACCTAGTTTCTCTGTTTTCTCTGTGGCCTGCCCTGGAGTTTTGATGATCTGAAGAGAGTCTTACTGAGGACTACCCTCCAGGGACTGCTAGAACCTGGGGTTGGTGTTGCAGGGGTGCAGGGAGTCAGGATGATTGGTAGCAGCTGGGCTGGCCTGTGAGCAAGGAACCAGCAAGAGGAATGAGGAAGCAGGGGGATGAAGACAGGAAATGACAGATGAGTCTGCCCCGTGGGAGAAAGAAAATAGAAGATGGGGTTGATTACATCTGGCCCTGAAGAAAATAAAAGCATGGCTTTTTTGTTTGTGTGCATTATGATTGATTCCTCTGTTGAGTCAACTCAGAGACTCCGGGCTAAATAAATTTGTTTGGTCACCTTTTGGACATCCATCGTGCTCTCACCACTAAAAGCCTGAGGGGTTCAGTTTGGCCACTGGAGCGGGGGTGGCTTGTCACTGCCTAAAGGGAGCCGCAGCCCAGCTGGTAACCTTGCCCCAGGAGGGCTCTGCACTGGGGAATGTAAACAGGTCTGCCACATGCTCACAGAGCCTTAAACATGTTCTCAGGAATCCAAAGAAACGATCTATTGTAAACTGACCTAAACTGGTTTGAGCTTTGAGGAATTATCAAGTTTTGGGGGGAAGTAGTAGATGTGAGCCTTGTGAATCTTTTCTCACAGTCCCACGACTCAGAGGTATGTGACAGTCAAAGCAAGGCTCAGACTTATTTTGGCCACTCATTCAGACACTAGTTATCCAGCAGGCCTGGAGAGAGCCATACCGTCCGCCTGCAGTCTGTTCTGTAAATCCATACTGTTTTGTTTTGTTTATAAGCCAGTTGGCCCACATGCTCACGAGAGAGAGAGGGGGGGGGGAGGGAGAGGACTGGGAGAGGGCTGGGACTGGAAACACACAGTTGATCACGTGGGACCTGGTTACCTCAACTAAGCTACTAGACTGGACCCCTGCAGTCCGTTCTGTAAGCGCAGCAAAGTTCAGGCTCTGTGGCCAATCCACTTGCAGGAAAGAAGAGTTTGAGGCAGATTCAATGGTATTACAGTGGCAGGATTTAGCTAATCTCCAAAGAGGGTACCACCCTCCTTTAGTGGTCAACCATGGCCCCTGACGGAGTCCTAGACCGCTTCTCTGAAGGGGCAGACTGTTGGTCTTTCTAGATTCTTCTGTGTGGTTCTTGCAAAGGTTGAGATAGCAAAATATTTTACCCTCCACAGAGCAGGGAGCCATTGCTTATTTTCATAATGCTAATTAGCCAGCTTTGATGCAGATGGTCTCTCATTAGTCTTTCACACGTGGACATACCATCCCTGGGGTATTTGTTTCTGATTTGGGTACTTTAAATGTGAAATGACCATATTTGAATTAAGAATTAAAAGTTCATCTCTATTTATGACACTAGTTTTTTAGTATGGATTGGTTTTAAAAATTATTTACTTTTAGTTATTGAAAAGTTTCATTCTTGGAACCAGCAGGTGGAGTGGTAATTAAGGTGCAGGACTCCTACTTGGCCAAACTCGATTCAAATCTTGGACCTGGTGGCTTGCTTTCTTACTTTCCTACTCTCTCTCTCTCTCTCTGGTGAGTGCATGTGCCCAATAGCAAAAACTATAATAATAATAATTAAATTAAATAATTAAAAAAAACTTTCAGGGCTAGCAAATGGAATAGTAGCTAAGGTGCTGGACTCCCATATAGCTGACCATGATTTGAGTCCTGGACCTGGCAACTTGAAAATCATGCCAGGCATGTGTGCATGCATGCCCAAAATCCTGAGAGGAGATTGGAGGAGAAGGGATTGTGGTGTGGCCATCGCCCCTGGTGGGTGATTCTTCTCTTTCTCTGTCTCTCTCTGACTAGTGACCTAAAAATTTAAAAGTTTCTTCCATGAATGAGAGACACAGAGAAAGAGAGGAAGAGAGAGAGGCATCCCCAACAGGACCTCCATGCCAAGATCCACTAAGAGAGAGAGGCATCCCCAACAGGACCTCCACACACAGCTCCAATCTGCCCTGGATCATGGGCACACACATGTCCAATGTGTTCAAGGAGGTCTTGGGACATGAACTCAAAAGCTTCCCATGTGAGTCAGCTTCATAGAGCGTCATGTTATTGCTGTACCACAGTTTAGCCTCCTGATTTTTTTAAAAAAGTTATTTTTTTAAACAATTATTTAATTTATCTATTCATTTATTTTAATTTGACTAGAGAGCAATACAGAGAGAGAGGGAAAGTAAGAAAACAAGCCACCAGGTCCGGGACTCAAACTGTGGTTGGCCATGTGGGAGTGTCCAGCGCCTTAACCACCACACCACTTACTGGTCCCCCAGAAAACCTTTTTACTTTAAACAAGCTTTAGGCTTATACGAAAGATGTGAAAATGGTATAGTTTCCATATATCCCTCCTCACCCAGCTTCCCTTAATGATAATGTCTTACATAATCATAGGACTATTTTTAGAATTGGGAAATCAACATTGGTTTAATACTATTTACTACACTAAAGATTGTATTTAATGTTATTAGTGCTTTCATAAACCCAGTCCCTCTTTTTGTTTTAGGATCCCTCATTGCCTCTAGTTGTTCTTCCTTGGTATCCTGTAGTATGTACTAGTTTCTCAGTTTGGGCCTGCAGGTGGTGTGGTGGTTAAGGAACTAGACTCCCACATGGCTGTGGCTTGAGTCTCAGACCTGTTGGATTGAAAATCACATGAGATGCATGTATGTGTGGGCCCAAAATCCAAGGAGGAGAATGGAGGAGAAGGAACTGTGGCATGGCCATTTCCCCTGGGAGATGAATTCTCACTTTCCCTGTCACTGTCTCTCTGGTGAGTGCACATGCCCTATGGGGAAAAAAGATCTTAAAAAACAGTTCCTCAGTTTATATTTGTCTTTCATGACCTTGATACTTTTGAGGAGCATTGATGAGTTATTTTGTTGAATGTTCGTCAGATCAGGTTTTCTCAGGATTGTAATGAAGTTAATAGATTTATTTTTTGCCATAGGGTGCATCCCCTTGCCTTTCTCCTCCATTTTCTCTTGGAATTTTGGACATGCACGCACACACACACACACACACACACACACTGTGATTTGCAAGCTGCCAGGTCCAGGGCTCAAACCATGGTCAGCCATGTGAAGTCCAGTGCCTTAAGCACCATGCCACCTGATGGCCCCAAGGTTATATGCATTTTAAAATGTTGGTAATACATAACACAAAATGTACTGTTTTAACCATTTTAAAGAATATAATTCAGCGGCCTCAAGTATATTCACATAACTATACAACCATTATCTATTTCCAGAACTTTTTTTTTTGAGAGATTTTTGCTATTGGGTGCTTATGCTTGCGGGAGAGAGAGAGAGAGAGAGAGAGAGAGAGAGAGAGAGAGAGAGAGAGATACAGAAAGT
>NW_006159659.1:114733-125830 GCF_000334495.1 Tupaia belangeri chinensis | reverse complement strand
ACCCCCCCCCCGGGAAATGGCCATTCCACAATCCCTTCTCCATTCTCCTCTTGGGATTTTGGGCATGTACGCACACATGCCTGGCATGACTTTCAAGCTGCTGGATCTAGGACTCAAACCACAGTTGGGAATGCGGGAGTCTAGCACCTTAACTACTAAGCTACCTGCTGTTTCCTATTTCCAGAACTTTTTCACCACCCCAGACAGAAACCCTGTATCCATCAAGCAGTAATTCTTCATTTCCCCTCCTCATAGCCTATGGTAATCACCATTTACTTTCTGTCTCTATGACTTATCTATTTTAGATACCTCATATAAGTAGAATCATACAGGATTTGTCATTTTGTATCTGGCTTCTTTGACATAGCTTCCAAGATTCACCCATGGGAGCCAGCAGGTGGTGTGGTGGTAAAGGGCTCTGGACTCCCACATGGCAAATGGAGGTTTGAGTCCTGGATCTGGAAGCTTGCTTCCTCACTCTGCCCCCAACCCCCCGCTCTGTCCCTCTGGTCATATTAAAATAAATGAAATAAATAAAGTTAAATAAAATAATTCCTTAAAAAAAGATTCACCTGTGTATCAATGGAATGTGTATCAACATGTATCAGGACTTCATTTCTTTCTCTCTCTTTTTTCTTTTTTTAGAGAGGTTTTTGCTATAGGGTACGTGCTCTTGCCAGAAAGACAGAGAGACAGAGAGTCAGAAAGTGAGAAATCACCCCCCAGGGGGAATGGCCACGCCACAGTCCCTTCTCCTCCATTCTTCTCTTAGGATCTTGGGCACGCACACACACATGCCCGGCATGAATTTAAGCCACCAGATCCGGGACTTGAACCGTGGTCGATTACATGGGAGTCCAGCGAAATAGCCATTACGCTAACTGCTGGTCCTGAGGACTTCATTTCCTTCTATGACTGAATAAGAGTTTATTATATGGATATACCACATTTTGTTTATCCGTTCATCTATTGATGGACATTTGGCTAGTTTCCACATTTTGGCTATTACAAGTGATGCTGCTATGAGCATGGGAGTCTAAGTAATTGGCTCACATTTTCAGAAAGATCTTGGAAAAAACCAGAGAAGAAGCAGTTTGGGTCAGGCAGGAAAAGGTACTATTCTGTTTTCTCCATTGTTAGCTAAGGTTTTCACACAAGATAGGGAAACTGGGCTGGGGTGGAGCATGAAGATGGCAGATGGATTGAGAAATGAATGTCGGGTGGCTGGGGGCCAGGAGGAGAGAGGAAGTCCAACCTGTCATACTTGCCCAAAGGCGCTACCACTGGGGAAGTCCTGGAAGGTACAAAGTAAGCCCACTGAACAAAGTCAAAGGCCTAGGTTAGTTCACTCTGTACCACCTAGAGTCAGGCAGGAAGGAATAGCCTCAGACTGCACTGGAAGTTAAGTCCACTTGGTATCTCCTCCTAGTATTTTTCAAATCTTTGTGACGACATCACCCAGTAATAACTATATTTTATATCAAACCTGGTACACACTTGCATCTTTAGTTATCAATAAAATAGTAATTTCATAGCAAACATTTGATGACTGATATTTTCTATTCAATTCTATTCCATTAAAAAAAAAACAACTTTTGGGGGCCAACAGGTGGCATGGTGGTTAAGTTGGCTGGACTTCCACATGGCCGACTACGGTTCAAACACTGGACCCGGTGGTTTGAAAATCATTACAGGCGGGACGAGCAGTTGGCATAATGGCTATGTCCCTGGACTCCCATGTAGTCGACCACAGTTTCAGTCCAGGAACCTGGGGTTTAAACTCATGCTGGGCACGTGTACATGCGTGCCCAAGATCCTAAGAGGAGAATGGAGGAGAAGGGATTGCGACATGGCCATTTCCCTGAGGGATGATTTCTCGCTTTCTGTGTCTCTGTCTCTCTCTGTCTTTCTGGCGAGCACACGTGCCTTATAGCAAAAACCTATCCAAAAAAAAAAAAATTTTTTTTAAGAAAATCATTATAGGCGTGTGTGTGTGTGTGTGTGTGTGTGTGTGTGCGCGCGTGCGTGCACTCACAATTCCAGGAGGAGAATGGAGGAGATGGGATTGTGGTGTGGCTGTCCCCCTGTGGGGTGGTTTCTCACTTTCCCTCCGTCTGTCTGTTTCTGTCTCTCCAGTGAGCACAAGTACCCTAAGGCAAAAATCTACCAAAAAAAAAAAAAAAAAGCTTTTGTGACTTGGTTGCCCTTGGATTGAAAACAACACTACACAAAGATGCATGTGCAAAAGTTCTGTCACCAGTTATTTTTTCTCTGTTGAGTTTTTGTACCCCTCTAGGTGAAAAATGTAAACCATGTAATCCATCACATTTCCCTTTTCATTTGGCTATCAGAAAACTAAAAGCTAAGTTGGCTTGACCAAGCTGTAGGTCTCTATATGCTGGTCATATACCATACGTGCTGATGTCCCAATATTCCTTGGCTCTTGGCCTTCCGGCCATATTTTTCTTGATCTTAATTATTCATATATTTTTGTTTTGCTGCATGATTTCTGAGGAACTGCCACAGATCTATGTGGAATGTGATGATGGAATATATAATAAATCATTGAGACCTATTTGAAGGTCTATTTGATCCTATTGGAAGTTTATTTTTCTTCCATCAGTGAGAGAGATAGAGAGCGAGGTAAAGAGAGACCGAACCCCAAACAAGGTCTTGAAGCTACAGTGCCCTCTCCCTTTTTTCAGCCAGCCCAGATCTCAGGCAAGGATGTGTCAGGCATATTCAGGGAGGTTTCGGGACTTGAACCAGAGACCTTCGTAAGTGAGATTACCCCACAGAACATCACATTTTACTGCTGCACCACCATTTGGCAGCTAAGAACTTTTGATCTTGACCAAGATAAGTTGAGTAGTAAAGTTTGCCATCTTAGAAGCTGTTAGTTGTTTTGTTTCATTTTGTTTTTGAAGCGAGATCTGGACTATATGAAATTCTTTTAGCTCTATGATTCTGTCTTTAATTTTCTGTCCTTCATTTCAGATCACCTAGAACCCCTCCCCCCCACAAAGTTTGTCATAGTTGGAAAGGTAGAATTCGGGTAAGTTTGTTATTAGTGTGGAGGAAATCCCTATCATTAAATAAGGATTTTTACTGGCATTCACATTTCCTAGGATTCCATTTGCCTCTTCTCCACTTCCTCATCTCATGTTCCTATCTCTCTAATTTGGTTTACTGCATCTGCTTGTTTCCCTGCTACCTGCATCGTCTGCCCAGAAGGCCTTCTGCCACAGATGTCTTCAGGGGATACACACCAGTGGTAGTGCTTCCCCTCTGCTCCTAAACCTTCAGTCCCCCTTCATACTTCTGGATAATGCAATCTCTTGGGCTTGTGTGAAGGCCACAATTTACCTTGTGAATGGGTTAGTGTACCCCGACTTTCACTCTCCGCCCTCCCCATCCCTAGCCCTCAGGTCAGAAGGTTCTGAGGGAGGATGAAATGAACAGACCTTCTAATACACATGGATCTCTTGAGAGGTCAATTTGACAAAAGAGAATACATTTAGAATTGAATTCATTTTAAATGAACTTTTCACTCATTAAGCAAAGGAACAACAACAAAATATTACCATTAGCTCCAGGGGAAAAGAAGCTCGCAGTAGGAAAAAAACCCAATAATCTTAGTGTACCATGTGTCTAGGCTTTCAGTAACATCTGTGTCATAGTGATGATGGAAACACTTGCATTAATTTTCTAGGGCTGCTAGAACGAAGTACTGCAGATTAGGCGGTGGAAACAACAGAAATGGGTGTCTCACAGGTCTGCAGGCATCCGTGGCATTGACTCCTTCTGAGGGCTGTGGGGGAAGGAACTGTCCCAGGACTCTCTCCTCGGCTTGTAGATGGCTGCCTTTTCCCTTTGCCTCTTCTATCATCTTTCCTACATGGTGTCTATATGTTCAAATTTCTCCTTTTTATAAAGGTTACCAGTCATACTGGTTGTTAGCCCTCCCTAAAGACCTCATCTTTACCAATTACATCTATAACTACCATATTTCCAAATATGGTCACCTTCTGAGGTACTTGGGGTTAGAGCATATACTTTGGGGAGGAAGCAATTCCACCCACAACAACACTGAACATTGATTCAGTCAAAACGATGATACAACCATATGTGGGTGGGTGACAGTGGGCATGGCGTGAGTGTGTCCAGAGGGTGCAGGAGCAGAGAGACTTCATCTTCCTGTGGAGAAAGCCATAAATCATGCCCGAGAGGGAATGCATCAAGGTGGAATAATAATGGCATCTTATTTAGAGAAATGGAAAGCAAATGCCAAGTAATCAAGTAAAGGAGGAACAGGTCATTGCCTTTGGGGAAGTTAGAAGAACGCTCTTTTCCCTCACAGACCCTCAGAGCTCTGTGAGTCTTTCAGCATGGGCAAGGGTGACTTGGGTGACGTGGACCTGCCTTGCCCACGCTATCTGTACAGTCGCACTTGCCTTCATTTGAGGTGAGAAAAGGAAGCACAGACTTTATCAGGATTAAAGGTTACTACTGGCAAGAAGGCTTAGGCTTCCTGGGACCCATTGATCATTTCATCTGAAAGAAACTAATAGTTACTTTTTAGCTCCTCATATGAGATCTACTTCAATATATTCAAAAGCAAGGTTATTTTTTGGAAGGTGCAGTTCATTACGTTATTGAAATTCTTCAGAAGATGTCTACTTTCTTCTCTTGTTGCAGTTATTGCTTTAGAAGTGAGCTAGAAGCATATGACAGAAACTGTCAGTAATCCGCTCTGCAGTTAATTTTATTTTGGTTACACGTCATTGTTTCATGTCTGCTTTTGTGGGGAACAGCAGTGTTAGATTTCCTCTCCCTTTTTCTGAAAACTTCCCTCTTGCTTGTGCAAACTTCTCTCTCCCTCCATGCTCCCACAAGGTGATGGGAAGCCCCGAATGCCGAAGTGGACACTACTATCTGCAGAAAACCCAAGTCCCTCCCACTGATGTTAAATAGCTTATAGAATGTCTTAGTCTATTAAGCAGCTGGTGGGATCAGTGTCTTAGGTCATCTGTAGAAACAATTAGAAGGAAAAATCTGGCAAAAGGGCAGACCAGAAAAGTTAAAAAAATATTTTATGGCACATAGTTGAATTAAATTAGGGCTTATTGTTAGAAATTAGTGTTTGCATTTGATAGAAAGTGGTCAGATATGGAGGATCTATTGCTGAGTGAAGTAAGCCAGGCTATGAAAGACAGATATTGTATGTATCCACTCAGTATATACCGACTATCCGCACTCTATGGTAGAGAGTGAAAAATTGGAGGACATAAAAGCAGTGAAGGTACTTAACGAGAATAGGACAGTGTAGAATGGGGGAAGTGAGGAGAAGAGGATAGAGAAAGATAGCAAGAGAACAATAGAGAGGCAGGACGTTAGTGAGAAACAGATATGGCTTATTACCTGTTGATGATGACATGTATAGTACTCTCAACTGGATTGGTCTGAGAAGTATTTCATGATGGGTAAAGTCTTTTTACACGCAAAATGAAAAATAGTGATTGACTGTTTTTAAAATTAGTTAGAATAATAATAATAATGATTGGAAAAAACATAGAAAAGATATTGAATGTTGAAGTGGGGAGATTAATGTCTCTGTACTGACGGACATGCATGGCATTCCCTTTTGAAAAAGCAATGTAATACACTGTAAAATTATATGTAGCCCAATGTAATATAAAGAAGATTATGAGGATGATAATAATAAAAAAAAACAAAAAAAAAAGAAATTAATGTTTGCGCCATCAACATCCACATTTACACAATAAAATAGAAGCTAAAATGCAATATGTGGCACATCACTCAGCATATACTCAAATGCTCATTCAAAAAATATATATTCCTTTTCTGTATAGCATTGTACCAGGTAGGACTAAAGTAATGAAAATATATAAGACAAAGTCCCTCTTTTTTTTAATTGCTAGAGGCCATGTGTGGTCACTAGGGAAAAAGAGAGCAAGAAAGAGGGAAAGAAACTATCCATCCCTCACTCCTATTCCCTGTTCCCAGTGGGATGTGGTCATGCTACAACCCCTTCTACATTTCTCTGTCCTGTTGGGATTTTGGGCATGGACACATGTGCACCTGGCATGCTTTTCAAGCCTGCAGGGCCAGGATTCAAACTGTAGTCAGCCATGTATGGCTCCCTTAACCACTAGTCTACAGGGCTGATCCATACTTGGCCCCCTTTATGGAACTTAAATCTGTTTTGGGGATGGCAAGATATAGACTGTAAGAAATAATTGAAAAGTTAAAATAGCAGTCTGTAACAAGAATCAACAAACTACAGCTTTTAGGCCAAATCTTGCCTCCTGATTATTTTTGTAAATAAAGCTTTATTGATATACAGATACACTTACTTGTTTATGTTTATTGTCTGTGGCTGCTTTATTTCGAACACAGCAGAGTTGAGTACTTACAAGAAAACATATGGCTCACAAAGCCTAAGCTGTTTCCTTTCTGACTCTAAGAAAGTATTTACCAGGCCAGCCTGTGGCATGGTGATTAAGGTGGCTGATCCCTCAAGACCTACTGCACGGTTCAAATCCTGGCCCCAGTGGCTTGAGAAACACGCTGGGTGTGAGTGCATGCATGTACAGATTCCTGAAAGGAGGGAGAGATGGAGGAAAGAGGGAGAGATAGAGGAGAAGTGATTATGGTATGACCATTCCGCATAGGGAATGCTTTCTCACCCCACCTACCTTTCTCCAGTGAGTGTATATTCCATCATGAATTTAAAAAAAAATAAAGGAAAATAATAGGGACCCCCTTCAAACACACGAAGTCTTTTGAAGGCAACATTCATTTACAGAGTTGGTTTTTATTTCAGATCTGTTATATGGTTGACCCCAAACATTGAGGCACATTGCTCTTATGGACTAGTAAATTCAGCTTGTTTGTGTCATGTAGTGCTAGTTCCAGGCATGTTTGGAAAAAATACCTGTCATTTCCAAGAGAGGTTTAACCTCAAGACCCTGTGAAGACTGCTAATGCCAGGAGACTTGCATGGATAGGCAGTCTCCCATTCCATGGGGCCGATGTGCTAGAGAGTTTTTTTTTTTTTTTGGAGAGGTTTTTGCCATAGGGCTCATGCGCTCAACAGACAGACAGAGAGACAGAAAGCGAGAAATCACCCCCCAGGGGGATGACCACGCCGCAATCCCTTCTCTACCATTCTCCTCTCGAGATCTTGGGCATGCACGCACACACACCTGGCGTGAATTTTAAGTCACCAGGTCCGGGACGTGAACCGCGGTCAACTCTGTGTGAGTCCAGTGACATAGCCATTATGCTAACTGCTGGTCCCATGCTAGAGAGTTTTTTGAGAAGGGGATTCTGGGAAGGGATGTTGTGTAAATGAGAGATGTTGTCAGAGGGAGGGAAGAGGAGACACGCCTACTCATCCTTGGCCACTGTATTGGCTCTTCCCTCCCTTTAGGGCTTCTACACTGTCCACCATTTTGTCTCCATCTGCAAAGGTCCCCACACACATCCTGATGGACGGACTCTCAGGACCCTGATTCTTATGATACACAGTTGGCTGTGTATCATAGCATTTCTATCTGCCCCCACCCCCCTCCTAGGCCGTATTCTGCTGTCTTGGCATCCGTCAGGGACTAGATCAGTCACTTGAGGCCACCAAGCTCTGCTTGAAATCTTCAAATCCCCACTTGGACAAGTCCCGGGGCATCCATGCCACAGGGCTCAGAGGGTTGGTGAGGATGAGACACTGGGCCATTGCTCATTCTCCTGGGTCCTCACAGCCACCCAGAAATGCTTCTATTTACCTCTCACCCACTCGTTTTTCCTTTCGTAAATTAAAATACACGCGCACACACACGAATACGCCATAGTGCATTTTTAACTGAGCTTAGCCCACACGTTTGCTCCTCGGGTTCTTCAGATTCTCATACCTGACCCTCACCAACAGATACCTTTGATTCCTATGGAAGTGTGGATGTCAGCTCCCTTGTGCACCCTCACCTTCATGTCTTTATGTCACTGTTGTGACATTGATCCCCTTTTATCCTCTTGTTAATCCCACGTCAGAGAAAGAAATATCTTTCCTTGTCTTTGTATCTTTCCTGACTTCTCTCCTGTGATGTGCCCTTACTCATGCTCCTCTGGTCTAGGACAGTGCTCCTTTGCCCTCAGACTTTCAATACATTCTTACTGGATCAAAGAGCCATCCTGGGGCCAGTTGGCGGTGTGGTGTAAGGTGGCTGGGTCCCACAGGGCTGACTACAAGGTTTGAGCCCTGAACCCGGTATCTTGAAAGACAGTGGGCATATGTGCACATGTATGCCCGAAATCCTGAGAGGAGAAGGGATTACAGAATGGCCACCCCCTACCCTTGGGGAGGTGCTTTCTCACATTCCCTCTCTGTCTCTCTTTTGTCTCTCCCTGGTGAGCATATATGCCTTACAGAAAAAAAAAAATTCAAAGAGCCATTCTATCTGAGAAAATGTCAGCTTAAGAGTTTATAAGGTGGTCCCACACCAGCAGTTAGCATAATGGCTATGTCACTGGACTCCCATGTAGTCGACTGCGGTTCAAGTCCCGGACCTGGTGGCTTAAACTCATGCCGGGCACATGTGCGTGCGTGCCCAAGATCCCGAGAGGAGAATGGAGGAGAAGGGATTGTGGCGTGGCCATCCCCCCTGGGGGGTGATTTCTCACTTTCTGTCTCTCTGCCTCTCTCTGTCTGTCTGTCTGGCGAGCACATGCACCCTATAGTGAAAACCTCTCAAATAGAAAAAAAAAAAGAGTTTATAAGGACAGCAGGCCTAATCTGGCCTGGTTTTGTATTTGAGCCTACTACCTGTATTCGTGTGTGCACTTCACTGTCTTCATGTTTGGAGACGTGCAGTGGCGGTGTCCAGGACATATGTCTCAGGAAATCTGTACTGATTGAAAAAAAGATGAGCAGAAACAGGGGCAACAAGACAGGCTTTGAGTCCAGATTGGCTGGCAGTTGGAATATCAACTCCACAGCCATGAGCAGGTTGTTTGAACTCTCTGGGAATCAGAATCTGCATTAACTGCGAACAACAACGATAGAGACCTTGTGGAGCAGTTCTAGTTTCTATGGCAATGTGACAAATTACTCTAAAACTTAGCCCTTCAAATAGCCATTTTATCATGCTCACAGATTTTATGGGTCAAGAATTTGGACAAAGCTGGACAAATGGATGGCTTGTCTCGGCTCCACAATGTCTGGGGCTTCAGCTGGAAACGTTTGAGGGTGGGGATGGCATGACACCTGCAGACTGGGGTCATCTGTAAACTCAGCTGTGCACATTGGGCCAGGCTGGGATGTCTTAGCAAGTAGGCATACCAACTGTGCACCCACACATCAACCCTCATTACCACTTGGCTTCCTCACAACATGGCTGTCTTGGGGGGTATTAGAGCAAGTAAGTTGGAAAGTACATAATCCAGCCTCAGAAGTCATACAACACCATTTTCCTGCACTCTTATTGGTCATGTGGTCACAAGCCTGCCCTGGTTCTAAGGTCCAGGGAGGGAGGTTAGATTTTTCCTGTTGCTGGCTGGGTCACATTTTAGAAGAGCATGAGGGATGAGAGAGTTTCCTGTAGCCATCTTGAAAAATGTAGTGAGTCAGGGTGATTATTCCAGTTAAATGATACATTGAGGGTCAAGGCCCCTGATACCTTGAAATAAAGAGTATATTTTCAGTCAGCAAATATTTATGAAGTTCCTACTATATGCTGGGTATTAGGCTGGTGCTAGGTATACAAGAGGCAAACAAAACAGACGTGCCCTCTGCCCCCCTGTAGCTTTTGCTCTAGTGGTGGACACAGGAAGTAATCAAATGTACTTAGATACGGGACAAGAGCTAAGAATTCCTCAGGTTTCTTCTATAGGGTATCTCTTGCAGGTAGATGGTCACAGTTTTGGTTACTTGAGATTGGTTTGTATTTTGTAATGTATAGAGACTATAGCACTAAAAGGAAGAAATGTTTGGATCAGTTCTTCTTAAAACATGTTTATCTCATGAGAGTGATGGACAGACAGACACACACATACAGGGGTTGGGGGAGGGTGCCTGCAACAGGCTCTCCTGCTGTGATTCCCTTCCCCAGCCTTCCCAGTCAGTCAGGAGCGTGGGTGCTATGCCTGGCCTATATAGGACGACTAGGGCAGTGGGCCTGCTCTCTTCCACATGGATCCAGCCTCGTTGGAGTAGTGCATTGCCACTGCCCCACCTACCTGGCCCTGGATCAGTTCTTTATTTAAAAATATTTACAGATATCCAGTGCCCTTAATAACAAAATCAAGTCCACACACACACACATACACACTCATACACACACTTTTAATATCTTGTTGCCTTTAATATCTTGTTTCCTTTGCGAGGGGGGGGGGAGCTGTGCATAACATGGTTAGCCCGGTCTCTTGTGAAATAGTGATTACACCAGCTAGGGTTAAGCCAGCGTTAAGATTTTTCTCTTCATCTTTTCAGTTCAATGTAACTCGCACATCTACAGCAGTTAACCTGAGTGTTTCAGCATGAACTGTATAAAGATAAGTGCTCTTTTCAAACCCATAATCACAATATTATTTTTCCTCTTATAGGACAACTACAGTATTTCCTGATCGTTGGACATCCAGTCCAAATATCCAGTTTGTACGTATAGTTAAAATATTTAAGAAGGCATTTGTTCGATTCAGGCTTCAGAAGTTCTGACTGGTTGTCTCTAAGTTGGCTGTTTTAATTCCATGTCCCTCCATCTCTTTTCTTTTTCCTTTGCAATTTTTACAAAAGCTTATTTCTGGGACTAGCAGGTGACGTGGTGGTTAAGGTGCTGGACATTCCCACATGGTGTAGTGATTAAGGCACTGGACACTCCCACATGGCTGACTGTGGTTCGAGTCCTGGACCTGGGTGGCTTGCTTTCTCTCTTTCTCTAGTCAAATGAAAATAAATGAATAAATAAATACAATTTAATAAAACATTATTTTTAAAAAGTTTATTTATTTCATGAAAATGAGGAGAGGCAGAGAAAGAGAAGCACCCTCAACAGGATCCCATACTGTAATCTTCCCACCCCCCCC
>NW_006159659.1:110308-114723 GCF_000334495.1 Tupaia belangeri chinensis | reverse complement strand
CCCGCCTTCCCACGCAGCCAGCATTGTGGGTGCATGGGCATGGTGTGTACAGGTTGATCAAAGAACCGAACTCAGGATTTCCCGTATGGTTTTGGCATCCCTCGAACAACGTGTTACTGCCACACCACTGAGCTGGTCCTCCTTTGCAATGTTTTTTTGCTGTTATTGAAGAAACAAAATAATTTGCTGGTGAGTGTCCCACGGTCCGGATTTTGTTAATTCTATCCTTAGAGTGTCATTGGACATAGTCTCAGACCCCCATATCTCTTGTCAACTTGTAGTAAATCCAGAGGCTGATTCAATTCAGGTTCAGTTTGTTGGCAAGAATATTTTGCCAGTGGTGACTTGTACTTCCGTCGGGAGGCTTGCAATGGGTTTTCTTTCTGCAGCCGTTAGTGACCATTGCCCAGGTCTTGATTACATTAGAGGTTGCAAAATGTTGATTATCTAATTCTCTCATTCCTTCTTCATTTATTAGTTGAAATACTCCTATGAAGTGCAATTTTCTCTTGTGAATTGTTTGGTTTTCCTGAATTCATACAGGAAAGGTAGGACAAATGTTTGATTCTTTCTCTTCATTTGCTAGTTTTCAAAACAATGGGTTGGTTCTCTAACATCTTGCAAAGGTAACCAATGATTTATTTTTTGAAGTATCACTTCGAGACCCAGCTGTTGCACAGGTGAGGGCACTGCTGCAAAATGCTGGAACTGCATGAAAGGCCTGGGTTTGGATCCCGGACAGACCTAAACATGCTGGACTCAGTGGTGTGCACCTGTGATCCTAGCTAACTGGGGGTCTGGGGAGAGAAGATGGTGGCGTGGTGGGACTCCATCGAAAATAGCTGTCTCTGTCTTTCTGTCCTTCAAAAAAAGAAAAAGAAAAAAGATATAACTATGAAAAATGTATCACATAACACACGAGACATTAAACCTATTTAATGTCTTTTAATTCATTGCAGTTATTGTTACTGATACTTATCTCATTTGAAGTCCATGTTCACTTCTGACTTCTTTCGGCACAACCCTAGTAGACTTCGATGGCTTCCTTGCTTTCTGGGTATGACAAAATAGTCTAGGCTTACTTCCCTCCTTGCCTCAGACCTGGAATCCGCCACTTCTCCAAGATTACCTGGTTTCCTTTTAGTGAAAAATGGTAGGTAGAGGCTAAACGTAATTATTTCCAAAAAAAGGAAATTACACATTGCTCTTCTTAGATCATCCTTCTAGAAGTCTTTCAGTGTGAGGCTATTGATCCTTTTAGATTTATTTATTTTTATGAACTCATTTCAATTTTGGGAATGGTTTCAAAAATTTTACATTTTAAACCCTGCTCCAGTTTATTTAGGCCTTACATCTGTCTGTCTGACTTTAAATTGTAACCTTCAATGGAAAGAAAACTGGTTTCAATTTCATATCTATTTTATATTACTCTAGATGAATACATACTTACTAAGTAGTCTTTTCTGATTCTATACACAGTATTTATAATATCGCTGATTAAGAAAACATCCTTGGGAACCAGCAGTTGGCGTAATGGCTATGTCGCTGGACTCCCACGTAGTTGACCGCGGTTCGTGTCCCGGACCCGGTGGCTTAAAACTCACGCCGGGCGCGTGTGCGTGCGTGCCCAAGATCCCGAGAGGAGAATGGAGGAGAAGGGATTGTGGCGTGACCATCCCCCCTGGGGGGTGATTTCTCGCTTTCTGTCTCTATGTCTCTCTCTGTCTGTCTGGCGAGCGCGCGCACCCTACAGTGAAAATCTCTCCAAAAAAAAAAAAAAAAGAAAACATCCTTGAAATATATACTCACTAGCATCTTTTAGTTCAAATTGTTCAAACATCAAACCAGATTCACTGGCAAACAATTGGTACTTACTATGTTGATAGACTCACGGCTACTATGTAACATCAGTGGTGGAATTTAGGATGAAACCAGCAAACACACTCCCCCTAATAACCTGCACATACATTATAGTGTTGCAAATATGCTAGATGCTATCTTCAGATTAGAGGTTGGGAAGCTGCAAATAATTACCCTTATGACAGTTTGAAATTTTGGACTGCTTTAAAGAGCTGTTGGTTTGCTGTTCCCTTCTGCTTTTAGCCCTGTGCATTTGTCTCAGATCTGGTCTTCACGGATTCTCAGCTTTTTGTCAGAATCATCCTTGCAAGTTTCTCCCCACTCATCAACAAACATTGCTTGAGTGCCTGGCACTCAGCGAAGCACTTGTGGGAGGAAGGAGCATTGGGCAATGTGACTTTTCTTTTCAGAGGCCCCCAAGCTTCAGTTTTGTACTTTGCTTCTGCTTTCCTGGGGCTCCCAGGAGCAGGATTACTACATGTGGGGGTATAAATGAAGCCTGAAGGGAGATGTTAAGTCTGCCTGGGGAGTCAGCGAAGGTTCACTGTGGTTTTCTCTCACCTCACCGTCTACTTTCTCTCTTACCAGATGGCGCATTTCTTGTTAACAGAAGGCCATGCAGTGACTCAGCCCTTACCCTACCCACACTGTGCTGGCTGGGCACCTTTTTCTGTGGACTCTTACCTTCCCTCATTTTCTTTTCTTAATGCCAGAGGGTATATGCATGTGCAGGCATGAGGGAGACAGAGAGGGAGAAGGAGAGGGAGGGAGGGAGAGGAAGAGAGAGAGAGGAAAAGAATAGAGAGAAAGAACTCAGTGGGGCTTGGTGACATTACAATCCCTTTTCCTCCAATTCTACATTCCATCAGGATCCTGGGCGCACATCGGTGGGCCTAGTGTATAAGCTGCCAGGGCAGGGACTTGAGCCCTGGTTGGCCACATGGGATCTGGCTCCCTCTGCATAGCGCTTCACTGCTGTTCCCGAGCAGCCCCTCCCCTCCTCTTCCCCGTTCTCGGCCTTATAGTTGATTCAGCTTAGCTACACTGAAACCAATAGAAAGTCATTTTGCCTTTTTTCTTCCATACAGCATGTTCCAGTATAAAGCTGTTCCTCATCTCCCCTGGTACTGTCCTCAAGAAAAATGAGAGTTGGGGCCACACAGTGGTGTGGTGGTAAAACAACACTGTGAGGCAGTCGCACATGCGAAGGTTCCCAGTTCAAGTCTGGAGACCTCTCTGAGTATGCTGGGCACGTGGGCGTCCATGATCTGAGGCTGACTGAGGCTGGGGGTGGATCACAGCATCTGGACCCTTTTGGGGGTGTCTGTCTCTCTCTCCTTTTCTCCTTCCCTCATAGAAGAAATAAACAAAGAAAAATGAAAGCAGGAGTTGCGTTCTATTACAGTCCTTACCAAGTGTCTTGTACCTTAGGGCTCTATAAATTTACTTTTTGCTTATAAAAGAACAGAGAATTAGCAGAAACTGAAAGATTGGAAGGGATACTAGCAGAGAGGTCATCTGTAGATACTAGAGAGAGAACAGGGTGTGGGGATAAAAGGGGATGGGCAATAGGAGGAGGGAGGGAGAGGAACAGGGAAAAACCATTTAATTGACACAAAAATGAAAAAAAAAACAGACTAAGAAATACGTAACAGTTTTTGTGAAACAGATTTTAGCTCCTCTTACCACACAAATGAAACAACATATGCTAATCTGTATGTAGCTGCATTTATCTCTGTATCTCATAACATTTTGTAAGCCTCAAATGCACCCAATAAAATTTATTTTTAAAAAGTAAAAAAAAAAAAAACCACCAAAACAATTTAAGTAAACACTTTAGAAACCATGCCCATAACCAGATGAATTTTACCATCCATGCCGTGTCTGTTGAATAAAATTGTGAAATAAGATTATGTGGGGAGGCGATGGATTCTAATTATTTGTTTTATGTAATCTATAATTAAATTAATGCATATTATAAGCAAACACTTCACTATTCCTTCTTCTGTTTTAAAGGTTACATATTCAGGTTGGTATAAAACCTTTTGGATTTTCTCAGTGAGGTAAACAGGGGATCACTTTCTTTTTTCTTTTTCTTTTCTTTTCTATTTATTTATTTATTTATTGAGAGGTTTTTGCTATAGGGCGTGTGCGCTTGCTGGAAAGACAGAGCGACAGAGAGACAGAAAGTGAGAAATCCACCCCACAGGGTCGATGGCCATGCTGTAATCCCTTCTCCTCCATTCTCCTCTCAGGATCTTGGGCACACACGCACACGCACCTGGCATGAGTTTAAGCCACCGGGTCCGGGACTTGAACCACCGTTGACTACATGGGAGTCCAGCGACATAGCCATTACGCCAACTGCTGGTCCCGGGGGATCACTTTCTAACCAGGCCTCGGTTTGGGTCAACTTGGAGTCTGAGAACCAGGCTATCATTACAAAGTCACTAAAATCTGTATTCATCTTTACATTATTTTATTACTTAAAATTGTCAAATTTTTTTTTTGGAGAGGGTTTTTTTTTTTTTTTTTTTTCTACAGGGGCCCTTGGT
>NW_006159659.1:83381-110254 GCF_000334495.1 Tupaia belangeri chinensis | reverse complement strand
GGGGGGATGGTCATGCCGCAATCCCTTCTCCTCCATTCTCCTCTTGGGATCTTGGGCACGCACGCACACGTGCCTGGAGTGAGTTTAAGTCACTGGCTCCGGGACTCGAACCGCGGTCGACTGTATGGGAGTTCAGCGACATAGCCATTACGCTAACTGCTGGTCCCAAAATTGTCAAATATTTATATAAAACAATATTCAAGTGCTTTCTTGTGCTTGAATAAAGAAAAAATTTATATCATTGTCATAGTTTTCTTTTTTAAAAATTTATTAGAGAGTTGGGGAGAGAGAGAGAGAACAAAGTGAGAAAGCATCCCCCATGCTGATGGTCACACTGCAATCCCTTCTTCTCCGTGTCTCCCTCTCCTGGGGATCTTGGGCATGCACACACACATGCCTGCGTGGTTTTCAAGGCACCGGGTCCGGGACTCAAACCAAGTAGTTAGCCATGTGGGATCCAGCCACCTTAGCCACCAGTCCATTGGTTGACCCAGATTGTGTGTTCTTTAAGTAGCTAAATGCTTGGTGCTAAAAAACAAACAAACAAACAAAAAACTATTGTATTTTGATTAATCTGGCTTTTTATTAAATTGGTTTCCTAAGATGCAATTTATTTTCTCCTTCATGGTTTGTATAGAACCATTCTCTATACAGACTTACTCCACTATAGGACAATAACCAATCGTCCTTATTCTCTGCTATTTTTTTTTTTTTTTGGTAATCCTGCATACTTATCTGCATACTTTCTCTGCACTTTGTTTTTCACTTAAAAGGCCTTTTTTCAAGGTCAGCAGGTAGCGAGGTAGTTAAGGAGCCCACATAGCTGCATGTGGTTTGAGTCCTGGACCTGGCAGCTTACTTTCTCTCTCTCTCTGTGTATCTCTCTGGTTAAATTAAAAAATAATAATAATGAATAAAATTAAATAGTTCTAAAACAAAACCAGGTACATATTCTGGGGCTAGCCCTGTGGCCTAGTCATTAAGGAAGTTGTATCCCACATGGTGACCATGGCTCGAATCCTGCCTCAGGAGGTTGAAAAACGTACTGGGTACATGTGTGTGCATGCACAGAATCGCAACAGGATATAGAAATGGAGAAGAGATTATGGCTTGACTACACCCCATTTGGGGGATACCCTCTCCCTTTCTTTGGTGAGCACACTTGCCCTCTGGCAATTAAAAAAAAAAGGCATTTTTCTGTCCAAATTATTTTTATCCAGTCAATCTAATGCATGTTCTTGAAAGAGAGATGTGCACTAGGTTTTCACAAGTTAATCGGAGTTAGGAAGTGTTTACTAACTCATTGTTCCCGGGCTCCTGGGGCCTTTGTTCCTGGGCCAGGCCCTGGCTAGGCAGAGGCTTCAGAATATAGGTTGTGAAGGACTCAGGGCTCCCAGGCTCTGCAAACTTTTCCTGTCATCAACGCCCTGCGTCATGTTTTGATACTTGATTGTGTGCCCGTCTGCTGTTGGGGGCGATGGTGGCACCAGAGGTGGGAGTGGAATTGTGGGAGTGATCAGTGGGGCTGATCACAATAGCATTTGAGAGGCTTAAACCAGTTGGTCATATTTGCTTTGTGGCCAACTAATCATGCTGATCTTTGACTTTCTCTGACCATCAAGTCCAGGAGGCTGACATTTATAACTGCATTGCTCTGTGCTGAATGATAAGGTCTGGCTTGGGGTTAACCAGCCAGGAGTCGTATGAATGCACTTGATCACCAACATTTGGTGTTATATGAATGCACTGGACCACCAGCATTTACTGAGTACCTATCATGTGCCAGACAGCAAATGAGAAGGGGGGCGTGCTCAGAGCTGCCTTTCGAGGGGAGGTGAGGTGTAGAGTGGGCAGGGAGGGCATGTGTGGGAAAGCCCTCACAGCATAGCATGACAATGGCTGCCACTTACGGAGTAGCTTCGTGTACAGGAGTTACAGGTATCACCCCTCATCCTTGCAGCAGTTCACAATATGAGATTTTAAACACAAAGAAAATGGTCTTGTGCAAAGCATATTGCCCCTTGTTACATGGTCAGTCATCGTTGAAGCTAGAAAGCACTCCCAGGCCTGTCAGGCTTTTTCCTAAATCTCATGTCCTCTGTGAAGACACTTAGAAGTGACCAGAGGGGAGATGTGGGCTGGGAGACTGAGTGCTTTGAGCTGTCCTAGAAAGCAGTGAGTGACACGAGTGTCCTTAGTGCTGTCTGGGGCAGGCAGTGGTGAGCCTTCCTTTGCTGGATATGTTGTGTTTTTTTTTTTTTCCCTCTTCTTTCTTGATTTATATCTTTCCCCTTTCCCTGCTGATGCCCAGTTATTTGAGCTGCTGCTGGGCTGTCTTCTGATGTTGAACCCTGCAGGATGCAATCCCAGCCAAGGGAATGCTGCCTCCTTCCCAGGGAGCGAGTTCAGGTCCAGGGGCTTCTTGTCATTGGAGTCCATATTCCGAGCCTGTCTTTGTTGGAAAATCTGATGTTAGGCTTCCAACAGATTCAGGGAATTACCCCCTTGTTGGTTTGGTGCCCCTCAGTGGTGTGTTTGGGAAGCTAGTGTGTTTGTGGCTCTTTGTAGGTCAGCTTGGAGATCCTCAGAGCACCTCTGTGTGGCCTGGGCTTCGGCAGTTCAGGCTCCCAAACGCCTGAGCCCCTGCGCTAACAGGAAAGCACTGTCTAGTGAGAACTTGACTTTGTATAGACTAGTTCAGGGAAGTGCGTGCATGAGTATCTTATTTGTTTTTAGACTTTATTTCTTCCATGAGGGGTCAACACCCCCAACAGGGTCTTGACGCTGCAATCCACACATCACCACCCCAGTTTCAGCTAACCCTGGTATACTCAGGGAGGTCTCCAAACATGAACCTAGAATCTTCCCACATAGGTCAGACTCTCAATATTAGAAGTTAACACATATTGAAATGATCACCTTGTAAGCTAAATAATGTGATTCAATGTATTAAAAACATGTAAAAAAACAAATAAATAAAATTTAAAATAAAGGAAAAAAAAGAAGTTAACACATATATGTATTTGTTAGAGTTCTCTGGTTACAAGTAAGAGAAACCAACTCTCCCTTAGCTAAGGAAAAAAAGATGCATCGGAAGGCTGCAGGGTGCTTTATGGGGGAAAGAAAAAGCTACAGAATCAGGTCTGGTAAATACGGCATCCATGCAGCCCCCGGGATCTCCACTTCTTCTGGGAGCCCTGGCTTGGGGGAGGGGGTCTGCTCCAGCCATTTCCAGTCTTTGTCGCATTACTATGAGTCACAGCTGGGTCCTGTGCCCATACATTGATTGGCAGAGGGCAGGACATGTTGACAGACAGTGCTGTCAGGCTGCATCTCATGGACAAAGGGAAGTATCCCCAGACAGTCTCCTCTCCCTCATTGTGGAGTGGTCTCTTTCTGGGGCGCACACACAGTCAACCACCTCGACGAATCAGTAGCTACAGTCATCAATTCCTAAGTGTACATCACGCAGATTTCTCATTTTTATTTTTGAAAGTTATATTGAAGGTAAAATTTCACCCATTTTAAGTGTACAAATTCACAGCATTGTGCAACTCTCACCACAATTTAATTTTAGAACATTTCTGTCACCCCAAAAAGTTCCCTCATACCTATTTGCAGTTAGTCCCGCCCCTAGCCCCAGATAACCACTGATCTGTTTTCTGTCTTTTTAAATTTGAATATAGGTTCTTATATGTTCCTGACTGGTGTAACTTTTTCTAGGTATTCTGGAAACTGCTCTATGTGAAGGGAAAAAAAAAAAGGAACAGAAAAAGAAAAAGAAAAAAAAAAAAGAAACCATCTCAATGGCTTAGAAGTCTGTATGTCACTGGTCTTGGTTTTTCCTGCTTTTTTGCTGTAGAACTTCCCTTCTCTCATTGGACTATCATTTGAGAGAGAGCAGTCTGAGGCTTGCCACTGCCGTTATTTAGTTGTCAATCTCTTTAAGCCTCCATTGCAGAACTTTCCAGTCTCAATTCCTCATTTGTAAAATTAAGAAAAGGATTTGACAAGATGATAACTCATGTTCTTTTCATCTCTACTAATTGGCACTCATGACCTTTTATGATGAAATCTTTTTTCTTAACATTTTTATTTTTATTTTTATTTTTTTTCATCAGAGAGAGAATAACAGCCAGGCACTCTCAATGAGGTCTCTTCATGGTGCACCCACCCCACCCCAGCCTTTCCACGTGTGTGTGTGCTTATGCCCAACATACTCAGGTTGACCCAGGGTTCCAACCCGGGGCTTCCATATGGCCTCTGGCACTGCCGAGCAGCACCTTAGCACTCGCACCATCGTGGCTGGGCCGATGAAATCTTCTGGCAAAAAAATACTCCTTGATTTCCTATGTTCTCCTCAATCAGAGGACTGAAACGAAGTGTTCCAATTAAAAATCTATGCTTCAGAACTCACAAAATGAAATACGTGAAAGCAGCACGTCTAACATTTTTACTTCTGAAATAGTGAAAGCTTACTGCACTGAGACCTTTGTGATACCAGGTATCTATGTACATAAGGAAGGGAATTAATTGGAAACTTTCATTCTCCTTCATGCTTTCTGGTTCACTCAAATATTTATTGAGCCAGACATGATGCTAGGCAAGGAAGATCGAGTCCTGCAACAAGTATGGGCTTTGCCCAGATGGGGCTTGCAGTCCGATTGGTGCAAGCCAACAGGAAACTGCAGCGAGGCGAGCAGCGAGAGGAAGTACAGTGCACGGAGTTAGGGAAGGGCTGGGTCACAGAGCAAGCCTCAGAATGCCACCTCCACCGCCACCGTGAGAAGCTGGCCGTGAGAAGCTGCTTGGCAGCTGGCTCAGCCAACCGACAGTTACAAACCGCCCATTTCATCTTTGGGGGAGGAGACATTCCTACTAGTTTGCAGGCCAAGAGAGGGGAGGTTGAAGTGTTTTGCATTTCTAAGCAGATCTCTTATCTCCGCTGGTTCTATCTTTTTGTCACAGGGTTAACTGTAACTTTGGTTTTTGCAGCAATAGTAGATGGAGCAAACTTGTGGAGGCTGGCTTTTGGCACAGCAGGCAGCTAGAGGGTTGTATTTTTCTGATGGGTAGACATTACATTTTATAATTTATAGTGTCTTTGAATATGGACTTTTGTTTACTGTTGCCCTAATTACACCTTTGATATATTTTATTTAGCTTAATGTTTTAATTTTGTGCTCATGCCTAGAGGTAGTTTCTCAGAGGATACTGTTTTTTAAAAATCTTCACTGATCATTTGTCTTTGCAGCAGCTACTTGCTTTTTCCTGAAGGCAAGGAAATAGGTTGTGAAGATACAGACTCTCCTTTGGGCTCTTGTGAATAACTTGATGGTGTTTGTGCAATCCAAGGTTTTCATCTTGTTTTCCAAGTATTATCCTAAACCATTCCTGTCCAATAAAAATAGTATAAACCACAGATTAAATTTCTTTCTTTTTTTAAGAGATTTTTACTAGAAGACGCATGTTCTCTCTGGAGAGACATAGAGACAGAAAGTAAGAAATCACCCCCCAGGGTGACAACCACACCACAATCCCTTCTCTTCCATTTTTCTCTTGGGATTTTTGGACACGCATGCACACAGGCCTGGTGTTTCTCAAGCCTCCAGGTCTGGGACTCGAACTGCCATCGGCCATGAGGCAGTCTAGTGGCGTAATCATTATGCCATTTGCTGGTCCCCACAGATTAAATTTCTAGTAGCCACAATAATAAGATAAAAACCCTGATGAAATTAATTTGAATAATATATTTAACCCTAATATCAATTCAAAATATCATTTTAACATGCAGTTGATACAAAAATTATTAGTGAGCTATTTTAAATTCTTTTTTCCTTAATAAGTCTTTGCAACTTTGTATGTATTGGGGACCAGCAGGTGGCATGGTGGATAAGGCACTGGACATTCCCACATGGCCAACCACAGTTTGAGTCCTGGGCCTGGTGGCTTGCTTTCTCACTTTCCCCCTCTCTCTGTGTGTCTCACTCTGGTCAAATTAAAAAAAAAAATGAATGAATAAAAAAATTAAATAAATCATTCTTTTTATAAAAGCCAGAAAATAAAAAGAAATTTGGTATGTATTTATAGTTCTTCTCAGTTCAGACTAGATACCTTTCAAGTACTGGGTAGTCACATGTAGCTAGTGATAGTGTATTGGACAGTAAAATATTAACCTTTCAAAGGCGTGCAGAGGACACCAAAAAGGGTCTTTAGAGGGGTAGGAGACATATATCTTCGTGATTTATGAGCTCTTAACAAAGCCATACACAGGTTTCTTCCTCTCAGAGAGACTAGATATGTAAAGAAAAATTAATCTTGACAGGAAAGGTAAAGCAGGAAGTGATTATTCATGTTACAAAAGAATTAACCACAGGATCTTTTAAATAGCAAGCTCCCAGTGCACTGAAGAATATGACTCAATTTGCAAAAATGTGATTGACATTTGACTTAAAAAATTGCTCTATGGTGCATGTGCTTGCCAGAGAGATACAGAGAGAGAGAGAGAGAGAGAGAGAGAGAGAGAGAGAGAGAGAGGAGGGGAAAATGAGAAAGCATCCTGTAGCCATGGATGGCTTTGTTGTAATCACTTCTCCTCTTGGGATTTTGAGTACTTATGTGTGCGTGCACACGTGCACACACATGCCTGCTGCATTTTTCAAGCCTTCAAGCAGCCCTGTGGGATCTAGCTCCCTTAACCCACAATGTCACTGGCTGGCTCAACATTTGACATTTTAGTAACATCTTTGTTGGACAGTGAGCTATCTGTTAAAAAATGCAAGCTGAACAGTCAGTTTATTGAGTTTTTATTGAATACCTACTGCATGTCATGGATACTTCTAGGGTGTTGCAACAGAACGAAGATGGTCCATACCCAGAAGGCAAGTGGAGGCTCCCTGGGAGAAAGAGACACTGCTTGGGACTGCCTCATTGGCATGGGCCAGGGAGGCCCTGGGGCTAGAGGAGGAAAAAGTGCTTGGATGTAGTCAGGGCTCAGTTAGGGACAGAAGGGAGGAAAGGAGCATGTGATCACTTCAGTTTAAAGAAAAGGTTAAATTTTCTTTAAACTCAGAATTTAAAGAAAGGGTAAACTGGGAAAGACCAGGTAGGTAGGATTTTGGGAAGACTAGAATATTATGCAGTTTTTTATCTTTGAGTTTCCAGCCTCTAATCCTCAGCCTCACTCATAGCAGGCATCAGGTAAGGGGTGTCCTTGGGCCCATCAAAAGAGAGAGATGAGAAAAATTAAGCTGAGCTTCTCTCCAGTTGGCCACAACAGCAGCAGCTGTTTATTTCTTGGCACCTGTCTAGTTCAAGTGAATTGCTTCTACCCTCTTTTGCTTTGCCCAGGTAAAGCTCACACAGAGAATAGAGAAAACGCAGCTTGTAGTTTAGGAAGGAAGCATCAAGACTGTGTTCCTCAACCTGGTCAGATCCCAAGGCCCCAGACGTGAGGTGGGCTCTCAACCTGGTCAGATCCCAAGGCCCCAGACGTGAGGTGGGCTCTCTGACCAGATCCCTCCTTGGAAGCCTTTGTGCTCTGCCTTCCTCTCCTGCTGGCTGGCCCCATGCACTGCTCCCCCACCTCATCCCCCCACATTTTCATATTCCCCTTCAGCAAGGAAATGAGCTTTCAGCTCCAGGTGCTAATGGGATCACCTTGGAGAGCCTAGTTCAGTGTTCTAAGCCCTTTCTTGTTTAAAAAAGAATACTACTATTAAAAAAATTGAGTATCTCTATATATAATCATTTATTTATAGATTATATATGAATGTTACTGTACAGTTTAAGATTGAAAAAGATCTCAGAGAAGCTCCTAAGCATCTATTATTAGGTTTAATAAGCTCTTGGAAAACACAAGATTGAGTACTGTATGACATTAGACATAAATAGGAAATGAAGGCATTTTACTCATGCTTCAGGTATATTGACAATATTCTGTTCATCCCAATAGTTTGATGCTCTCATCTATGTCAAGGGTAGAGTAAACCTGTATCACAAAGTGTGCTGGTAGTTGGGAGCTTTCTGGTCACCTCCATGTGAGATCTGGTTCCTCATCCTTGTGTTTGCCTCCCTGTGCAACTGCCAAAGAGAGCTTCGACCAGGAACTGAGGTGGCAGTGCCACCGTTTTCTTGGCCTTGTAATGAGTATTGTCTGCAACTCCTACTTTCTTTGCACAAATCTTTTCAAGCTGTTAATCCATTTAGTGAGGGCGCTTTTAGTTAAAAGGGGTAATATCCATAAAGAGGCTTTTGCAGGCAGCATCACATGGTGCCGAAAGCTGGCGCGCACCCTGGCAGCACTCCTTGTTCCCGCACTGTGGCTCTGCTCTCCCTCTGGCTGTTTCTCACCCCTCGGAGGACCCCTGACTGTCTAACCTAGAGACTGGCTGAAGGAGCCAGAGCCATTCTGCAAATGGAAAGTAGGGAAGTTGAATTTTTCTCTTTCCAATATTAAAAAAAAAAAAAAGTGCCTAAGGATTTGCTTCATAGCCAGTGTCACACTACACTGTAGAGCCAGAAGTCATATATCAACTGCAGCTTGAGTCCCGGGACTGGTCATCCTGAAAACACTGGTGTGCACATGTGTACAGGACTCTGACAGGTTGGAGGGTCAGAGGAAGGGGATCATAGCACGACTGAGCCTCATGAAGCGTGCTTCTCTCTCTCTCTGTTTCTCTCCCATGCGTGTGCACATGCTCTAGCATTACTGTTATTTATTTATTGAGAGAGTTTTTGCTATAAGGTGCACGCGCTTGCTGGAGAGACAGAGACAGAAAGTGAGAAATCACCCCCTGGGGGAATGGCCACACCACAACCCCTTCTCCATTCTCCTCTTGGGATTTTGGACACACAAGCACATGTGCCCAGTGTGTTTCATGCTACTGGGTCCGAGACTCGAACCACGGTTGACCATGTGGGAGTCCAGTGATGTAACCATTACCATTTGCTGGTCCTGGAATTACTGTTTTTAATTACCTGAGCGCACACTTGCTCACAAGAGACAGAGGGAGAGAGAGAGAGAGCATCTCCCAGTGAGGCGTGGTCATGCTGCAATTCCTTTCCTCCATTTCTTTCTTGAGGCAGGATTTGGGACATGCACACTCAGGTGTCTGGATTGTTTTTTGAGCTGCTGAGACCTGGATTCAAACCATGGTAGGCCATGTAGGATCTGGCTCCCAATGCATAATGCTTAATTATTGTGCTATGGGGCCAGCCCTCTCTCATGAAGTATTAAAAATTAAAAATAATGGGGCTAGCTGAGCCAGCTTCACTTTGGGTAGCTCCAGCTCAGAAAGTAAGCTTCACTTCTTGGTGAAATTTCAAGTTCTTCAAGTGGGAAGATGGACATCATAACATTGTGAGGAGTAAATGACATAATGTAGGCAAAAGTGTCTGTTTCTGGCATATGAATAGTTACTGTAATCTCAGCTTCTCTAGTAAAGCTTCAATAGATTAATGTCTAGGTGATCTGAAGAAAGCGTTTTTTTTTTTTTTGAGAGAGATTTTTCAATAAGGCATATGTACTCCGTGGAGAGACAGAGAGACAGAAAGCAAGAAATCACCCCCTGGGGAGATGGCCATGCTGTCATTCCTTCTTCTCCATTCTCCTCTTGGGATTTTCGGCACACACACACGTGTCCAGCTTGAGTTTTAAGCTGCTGGGTCTGGGACTCGAACCACAGTCGACTATGTGAGAATTTGGCGACCTAACCATTACACCATTAGCTGGTCCTGAAAGCTGTTTTTTTAATTGACCTGGTTCCGATTGTTATGATGACTCATTTTAGTTGCTGGGGAGCAGAGCATGATACAAGAAAACCAGAGTATTTCCACCTGCATACTTGTCAAGGACCAGGAGAAATCTGAAAAGGTTATCCTGTTTATGCTCTTTCATGTCTACTTTCTGTTCATAAGTGACAAAAATGGCTCACACCTTCATCCTCAACAAATTTATGATATTAGGGTCAGCCAACTAGTTTTGCAATTAAAAAAAATGATCTAGGAAAGGAAATTCTACCTTAGTTGCTTATGAACTGTCTGGTATAGCTTGACACCGTGAGTAGATGGAACAAGCTCACAGTCTGGATGGATAGGATATTCTGAAGTGGAAGTACTTTGGGAATTTCACCCCAATGGATATGCAAAGTGCATGTGATAGGTGCCCATTCATCTGCCAGCCTGTTTCCTAGAAAACCTACACCAGATGTATTGCTTTCATTATTATTTTTACCTCACTTGTGCTTTTTATTTTCTTTTCCTTTTTCTTGACAGAGAAAGCACCCCAATGGGACATGGTTATGCTGCAATCCCTTCTCCATTTCTCCATCCCATCAGTACTTGGGGCATGCATGCACACATACCAGTTACGTATTTCAAGTCTCTGGGGTCAGGATTCAAACTGCAGTTGGCCAAGCGGGATCCAGCTCCCAATGTACAAGGACTTATCCACTGCGCTACAGGGCTGGTCCTCATTTGTGCTTTCTGTCTCCTGTTCAACAAATCTTTGCAAGGCCCTAGGTTATTAAGATGTCCTCTTATGCTTTCCTATAAAAGTTTTATGGTTTTAGCTCTTACATTTAGGTCTATAACCCATTTGAGTTAATTTTAGTATATGCACTCTTTATAGAGCTCATTTAACTTTTCTTTCATTATTTTACCATAATTTCTAAGTGCTAATTCACCACTTGAGGTTTCACCTAATTTTTGCTATACTTGTACTCATTCATCTCATTCATTCATTCATCTGGAACTGAAAATAAAAAAGGAAAAGGTCATGAGGTTGTTTGGTATTGAGGTGGCCATGAGGAGAAGCCCACAGTCTAAATGAACTGTGTAATCCATTTATGGCTAAGTTAACTGATCTGTGGATTGGTTAGCTCTGCTGCTTTGCATTGGCCCTTTGTCGGTGAGGAGACTGCAATTCCTCCTTATTGCCTCCTCCTGTTACCAAGTATGAGTGGTTACCATAGCCTGGGAAAACAATTTAAAGTGGTGTTACTGCCTTAGAACTCCTTTGTTGAGAGGGCAATGATAGTTCTGATGTAGGCAGTCTGAGGCATTGGTTCAGTTAGCTGGGCCCTCTGTGCTGGCAGTATTTATACCTGTTGTCTCTGAAAGATGGGTGTAGGGTCGGAATTATTATCATTGACATGTTGCACAACTGTGGTCCAGAGGGGTTAACATCACATAGTATTAGTAAGTGGGGTGGGCCAAGAACCAAACTCATGTCTGTTGTCTGTACTCCCTGCATTTAGGGAAATGATTCTGGACTCCCTCTGGGTAGGCCAAACATTGTTAACTGGCTATCATTGTGTGGTTTCCCCTCAGTAGCCCCTGTTAGCCCTACAACCTGTCGGCCACCCTGCTTACGTCTGACCACAGACCAGCACTTTGTGGTTTCTATGCTATAGACTTCAGGTTAACCGAAATCAGGTTACTGTGTGTGGCCGTGTTTTGTTGAATATTCATAGAGGGGAAGCCCCATGTATATGACCTTTTTGACTTTCCTGGGATGCTGGGCCTCCACCTTCTCCAACCTTCTAGCTAAGTTGTTTTGTTCTCTGTCTCTTTCAGTGGAGGCCATAGTGGAGTTTGATTACCAGGCCCAGCACGACGATGAGCTGACAATCAGCGCTGGTGAGATCATCACCAACATCAGGAAGGAGGATGGAGGCTGGTGGGAGGGACAGAGCAGCGGCAGGAGAGGTTTGTTCCCTGACAACTTTGTAAGAGTGAGTACAAAGCAAAACCCTTTTCCTGTCTCATATGTGGGCTCTGCGGACCAAAGGCTATGGGGGGTCCTTAAGGATGGATTGTATGGGACTCTTAGGGGATGAGTTGACAACCTGTTATCCTGCGCGATGTCAAGAGTAGTATGCGTAGCCTTGCCCTGGACATTGGGAGACCTGCTCTGGAATCACTTCTTTTGTTTTTAAAGGCCCAAAATGATCCCTTTTTAAACTCTTATCACTTCTTAGAAAATGCTAGAAAAATATAAAGCTTATTGAATTGTTTGGTTTGTATAATTATTCATTTGCTTGGAGAGTTTAAAAGAATGTTACTCCTTTCTATTCCATGCAAACTGGAGATGAAACTCAATTTTGATTACTTGAAGAACAGATTAAATTCAGAATCCAAATTATGCTGTTTTCCATCTTTGTCTTTTTTTTCCCCATAGAGTGTGACTGCCCAAGAAAGACAGAGACAGTGAGAGGGAAAGTGAGAAATAACCTCTGGTTGGGATCACCATGCTGTTGAGATTTTGGGCAAGCATGCACCTGTGCCTGGTGTGCTTTTTTATTGGAGAGATTTTTTTCTATAGGGTGCATGTGCTCATCAGAAAGAGAGAGATGGAGAGACAGAAGGAAAGTGAGAAATCACTCCCCGGGGGGATGGCCATGCCGTAATCCCTTCTCCTCCATTCTCCTCTGGGGATCTTGGGTATGCATGTGCATGCACCCAGCGTGAGTTTAAGCCACTGGGTCCAGGACTCGAACTGCGGTCAACTACATGGATGTCCAGTGACATAGCCATTATGCCAACTGCTGGTCCCACCTGGTGTGATTCTTTTAAAGCTGCCAGGTCCAGGACTTGAACTGCAGTCGGCTGTGTGGGGGTCCAGTGCCTTAACCACTACGCCACCTGCTATCCCCCATGTTGCCTTTTTTTAATTGTCAGAGAGTAAGGAGGAAGAGAGCGAGTGAAAGCATCCCCTCCAATTGGGTGTGGTGCAATCCCTTTTGCACCATTTCTCCATCTCATCAAGATTTCACCCACAGGCCTCATCGGGCATGTCGTTCAGACTATAAGAGGCTGGATTTGTACTTTGGTCAATTATGTGGGATCCAGTTCACTATGCACTGTGCTTAAGCACTGGGCTATGGCCCTATATTGTCTTATTTAATTGCAAAAGGATGCCTGTGCTTAAGAGAGAGAGAGAGAGAGAGAGAGAGAGAAGGAAGAAAGTGTCCCACAATGGAACATGGCCATACCTCATTTCCTTCTCCATTTCTCCATCCAAAGATTCCGGGCATGTACCCATTTACCTGGCATGCTTTCTAAATTACTGGGGCTGGAATTTGAACTTTGGTTGACCATGTGGGATATGGCTACCTTAATCAGTAGGTTACAGGGCTGGCTCACCATATTGCCGTTTTGATAGGAGCAATATTATTTTTCTTTATGCTTCCATGTCCATGAAGCATTGAATAAAATACATTTGAAAGGTTTTAAAAATAATGCTATTGGCAGAAGTGGTTTAGGAGTTAATTACAAAAATGTATCTCATTCACGTTAACAGATCACATACTGTGCAGTTGTAAACAATAGCTTAGATTGTTGGGTGAAAAAGGCATCACCTGGAGGCTCTTCCTCATGGGAAATTCTTTTTTATTTTATTTTTGAGAGGTTTTTGCTATAGGGCACGTGCGCTCACCAGACAGAGAGAAATATAGAGACAGAAAGCGAGAAATCACCCCCCAGGGGGGATGGTCACGCCGCAATCCCTTCTCCTCCATTCTCCTCTCGGGATCTTGGGCACGCACGCACACGTGCCCGGCGTGAGTTTTAAGCCACTGGGTCCGGGATGCGAACCGCGGTCGACTACATGGGAGTCCAGAGACATAGCCATTATGCTAACTGCTGGTTCCCATGGGAAATTCTAAGTAGCCTAAAAGTTCCTGTATCGTAAACCTCCTATCCCACACTGGAGAAGAATGAATTATTCTGGTAGGAAGAGCTGCATGCAGAACTCCCCAGGCCTCTAGGTCAGAGGGTGGTGCAGTGGTTAACATGGCTGCATGCCCCAGGCTGATAAATCCCAGACATGGTGGCTTAAAAAACACACAGGCTGTGTGTGCCTTTGTGCTCAAAATCCTGAGAGGAGAATGGAGAGGGGATTATGACATGGCCATCTCCCTGGGTACTTTCTTGTTAAACAAAAAAGAAAAAAAGAAAAGAAATCCCTCGGCCCCCAGCTGTAGTCTTTATAGTACCAGAGCATACGTGAGAACTGTGTGGCTCAGCTGCCTGTGTGGGGCAGGTGCTATGAGGAACTTTGGGCCCAGAGGAACCCTGAGGACTAGGTGGGAGGGTTTTAGGACAAGGGGTTGTTGATAAAGCCTGAGGTGTATGGACTTCCAATCTCTGGTTCTTCTCCCTCTCCTAGTCTAAAATGAATAGCAACCCAGTTAAATCTTTCTTCAGGATCTTGCCTCAGGGCCATCCTACTAACTTTTATTTTTTCTTCTTTTTCTTTTGGTGTGCAGAAAGTCAGGGAATCATTTGTGGGTGGCATGCTCATGTGCATTGCCTTCTGTATTCATAGGAATATAGACTTTTTTTTGCTCCCTAGACTACACTTGAATCCAGTAGCTCTCACCTATTTTTACAGTAGGAAAGCATTGATCTCTGGGGCACTACAGATTAATTCTGTTGATGTGTAAACAGGAATTAATTTTTTACCTTTCCAAATGGAACTCCTAATTTTGGGGAAAAACCCTTGAAGTTGAGCCAAATTCTAGTGTGGAAGGAGGGTTTTTCCAGTTAAAAGAGGTAATGATTGGAGTGAAGATGAAGGAGGAAAGAATGAAAAAGGACTGTGGTAGAGAGAGGAGGGCCCTGGGAAGGGAGGAGGAGTGTGGGAAGGAGAAGGGACTGCAGCATCAGCTCCAATTTTGAGGGTAGGCCCTATTTTGAAAGCCTTTAGGTCTAGCTGCAGTTGTGCATGCTGCATCCTGCCTAGTGGCCTGAGGCCATATAGGAGGCCTGGGTTTGATTCCTAGCCCACCCTAAAAAAGCTAGGTACAGGGGCTGACAGTTGATGTAGTTAAGGTGCTGGATGCCTACATGGCCGATTGAAGCTTGAGTCCCAGATTTGGCAGCTTGTTTTCTTACATTCCCTTTCTCTCTCTGTGTCTCTCTGATAAAATTAAAAAATAAATAATAACGAATAAAATAAATAAATCTTTTAAAAAAAGATGCTAGGTACAGTGTACATACCTATAGTCCTAGCTACTTAGGTGACTGAGGCAGGAGGGTTGTGACACAGAGACTCTGTCTAATAAAACCACCCCCCCACAACATACAAAAACAAAAGAACGCCTTTAATGTTCCCTGTTGGCTTAGCGCCCATTTCAAACCACAATCCACAGACTCAGAGAACTGAGTGGGAAGGCACTTATAAAGCCTCTGGAATTTGCTCAGGGCTCAGGCTGGTGCCATGTGAGCAGGCGACTGCCGCGGGCAGGAGGGAACCAGAGCGGGGAGAGCAGTGTAGCAATTGCCCACACAGGCTCTGGAACCCACCCTCTTCCCTGCTCCAGGAGCCCTGTGGAGCAGAGGACCCCTCCCCTATGAAATGGGGGTGCTGTGGACCTGACTGCCAGGAGCTCTGCCTTGGGCTAAGCCAGTTGGACTTTGGTTCCAGGGTAGCCCTGGTGGAAGATGGAAGGGAAGGAGGGGAGAAGCCAGTGAAGCTTGGGTTATCCCATTGGTACCCTGCTCATGAGGCTCCCTCTGGCTGTCTTTGTCTCTCCCCAGACCTATGGCTGTTCCAATCAAGTCTGCTTTCCCATGAATCCCTCTTCCCTCATCCCTTCAGATCTGGGGGTTCCCAGGCTATTGCCTTGGGTTTTCTGTATATTGATTGTACCCAAGTCTCTCTTAATCCTACCTCAGATTACCCTTATTTGAGGGTTTCATCTTTTTCCTTTTGAGAACCCAAATACCTCACTGGGGTACTCTGAGGACTAAATGACACATGCCGGAAATCATTTGGCACAGTGGCCACCACCTAGTGAGTGTGCTGCTGTTCTTGTTACCAGGTGAAGGAATGGACCCTCTCCCTTAGGCCTGAGTCCCCCGCTCTTGCCTAATCAACTGTCATCTAGCCTTGGCTCAGGCATTCCATTGAGAGGAAGTCATGCTCTTGGGAGGTGCTTGCTTCACTGAGGGCAGAAAGGATGTGGCAGGAACGGCTGGGTCTGCACTACTTGTGGCTGTCACATTTGTCAGAAAAAGAAACTTCTATTCTTTCAGATGGCTGAGTCTATTTTCATGTCTTCACCCACTGGAAATGTTTTAGGCCTATTATTGAAAATTCAGTAGGTGGGTGCAGTGAAGTTTAACAATAACCAAGACTCCTGTAGAGCATTCTAAAAGCTGCAAATGTATCTCTAAGTAATAATAATTATATTGGCATAGGTTTGCAGGATTTTAAAAAGTTTATTTATTTATTTAGAAACACACACACACACACACACACACACACACACACACTCTGATGGGGTTTCACCATGCCACGATCCTACTCCTAACCTTCCAGCCAGGATCATGGGAACACCTGCAGGTGTACCCAGCGTATTCAGGTCAACCTGAGAGTCAATCTGGGGGCCTCCTCATATGGCACCAGGACTGTGCAGCAGCACTCTATTACCTGTACCACCATGGCTGCATCATGCATTTCTTTTTTTTTTGGAGAGGTTTTTGCTATAGGGCATGTGTACTCGACAGAACGACAGAGAGAGGCAGAGACAAAAAATGAGAAATCACCCTCTGGGGGAGTGGCCAGGCCACAATCCCTTCTCCTTCATTCTCCTCTCGGGATCTTGGGCACGCACGTACACGCTCCCAGCATGAGTTTAAGCCACTGGGTCCAGGACTCGAACCACGGTCGACTACATGGGAGTCCAGCAACATAGCCATTACTCTAACTGCTGGTCCCGCACCATGCATTTTTTAAACTGGCATTATATGTGTCTTATTTAGCTTAAGAATAATTTGTCCCCAGATCAAGGTGGGCAATTTTATAGAATCTCACTGGTAATTTGTGGGCCTTTGTTTTGATGTTCCCACTGTAAAAGAAGCTGTCTTAAGCATTTTCTTGATTCCTTTATCGGAGTTATACTCAGTGTGCCATTTGAGCGTGCTTCTCCTAAGTGTTGGGATTCATTATCTACCTTCGACTCTGTACTGCCTCGGTCTTTTAAGAGAAAAATATCAGTCATCTCCTTGGCATTCTGTACATCAGCCTATCCTGTTATTAAGAAGATTCCTTAACAGAGAGCTTTGTCAGCTCTTGGGCTGCGATTTGTTGGTGAACATGAAGGCCACATGGCCTTTTGTGTTTGTTCCTTTATTTTGTTAGTTCTTGTTTAATGTAGAATATAGAAGAAAAATCTTAAAATCTCTTTTCCCTTTCTTCTCCCTCTGTCTCTCCAGCTACTTCTTCTGGGATACATTTTTCTTTATTCCTCCATTTTAAGGTGAAGTTTATGGTTTTAAGGCGAATTTAGAGTAAAATGCACAAGTCATAAGTATATGGCTTGATGATTTTTGGTTTCATGTAAGTGTGTACCTCTATAACCACCATCAAAATGAATACAATTTCTGCCCCTCTAGAGAATTTTGTCATGCCTTTCCCCAGTCATTCTCCTCCCATCATCAGAGATTAATTTTGCCTATAATTAGACTTTCATATAAATAGTCATAAAACATGTGCTATTTCATGTATAGCTTTTTGTTTGTGTGCAATGAAATGTTGCATATACCAATACTTGTTCTCAGTGTATAGTATACCATCATTTGTTTATCTGATCATCTGTTGATGGCCATGTGAGTTATTTCCAGTTTGAGGATTTTATTGAATAAAGGTTCTGAACATTCTCATATGTCTTCCTATGTACCTAAGTACTCGCTTAGGAGTGAGATTGCTGTCCTCACTGACTTTCAAACATGTAGGGCTTTCTCTGTGTCAAGCCGTGGCCTCTGTGGGAGAGGAGGTGTCACACCGCCAGCTGTGAGCCTCTTCTGTGCCTTAATAGCCAACTTAGCCCATCGGCCTGAATCTCCTTGTCTTAGTGTAGCTGCCATATGAGTATGACTAGAGAGGCATCATGAAAGCACAGAGCTCAATCTCCCAAGGATAATTTGATTATTGGCCCAGCAACTATCAATGACTAATACTTACCTTGTTAAAAACCTACAAATAGAGAGCATATGTCAAAATTTTGTTGAACTTTAGTGAGGGAGGTGGCAGAATCACAAAAGTGGTTCAGTGAGGGTATGAGGAACTGCTGAAAAAGTTGGTGAAAAGGAATGTTCAAATAAGATTGCTAAGCTAGACTCAAAACTGGTTCATGTCTTTAGAGAACAGTAGTCTTAACCTTTTGGGTTATCATTATCTTCCAGAAAAGAAAAAAAAAAAAAGCTACCTGCCTTACCATTTTTCTACATGTTATCCTCTGACTTTTATAGAGTTTTAAAATGTCCTCTTAGTGTTAGTTAACTCAAGTTACATTTCCAGAAAGTCAAAGATCCTTCTGGGAGGTTTGTTAGGAAATGCATTACCATGACATTAAAAGGTCATATGGTCATCTGTTTTTGGCCTAATTTTTGATATTTTTGATATTTTTTCTGAGCAGACCATGGTAGAAAAATATGGAGTACAAAAATAGGAAATCCTAGGATGAATTCTTTGAGTGATTCTTTTTATCATCAAAGGGTCCATGCACTCGTCAGTGAGAGTGAGAGAGAGCGAGAGAGCGCACCCTCCAATGGGCTATGGTTACACCACAATCCCTTTCCCTCCATTTCTTCATCCCTTCAGAATTTGGGGCAAACACACACACGTACCTGGCATGTTTTTCAAGCTCCTGGGTCTAGAATTTGAACTATAGTTAGCCATGTAGGGACCTGGTTTCTTATGCATAGCATTTAACCACTGTGCTACAGGGCCAGCTCAGTCCTTAGACGTTTATTTTAAAAAACCTGACTGCTCTTATGGGACCACCAACTGCCACATGAATGACAATTTTACTATTATTCTAAAATAATAATAAAAGAAAAAATCCTGTTGAAATTAAAAAAAACAAAAACAAAACAAAACAGAAAGATAGCCACCTATTACAGGCAGATATGAACCTTTTCATAGGGATTCATTTTCTCATATTGGATTTCATCACCAGTGTCTTCCTTTTAAAATCCTCAGATCCAGACAACAGTGTACTTTAATGAAGCATAGCATCTTTAAGCAGCTTTTCTCTGGGTTCTTCTGACATGGGTCCACAGATAAACATTTTTTAGTGGCCAGACAGCTAAATTTAAAAAGAAAAGGCCTTGAAACTATAACCAGGGCTGACATGCATGTGTCTGCCTAATCTTGGAGGGGATATTTGACAAAATGCAACAGGACACAGGCCCTCAACATTTTGTAGCTCACCAATAGACATGTAGAAAGCAGGAAGCTGCGGTAGGGGTTAAAAGAATATGCTTGTTGATTTTTTAAATTTATCTGATGCTGTCTGTGAGGAAGTGAGCTGTTTTCTCTGCCTGTTTTCATGTGTTAGGTAAAAGTACATTTTACACACCGCCTGTCCCATTATTGAAGATTGAAGTGTGTTTACTTGTAGCTCACATGTCATATGTATGCTGAGTCTGAGTCTAACAATTTTCAGCTTGCTTTCCTGTTGCTAGACTCTGCTTTCATTTGCTACATGTTTTAGATCTCTCTTCTGTATATTCCAAATCTTTTCTTTTTTCTTTTTTTGTATTTGTGTAAAGTGGTGAGTTTTTTTTTTTTAAGATGTTTTTGCTATAGTGCAAGTGTGCTCACCAGCAAGATGGAGAGAGACAGAGAGACAAAAAGCGAGAAATCACCCCCCAGGGGGGATGGCCACATAGCAGTCCCTTCTCCTCCATTCTCCTCTCAGGATCTTGGGCATGCACGCACATGCACCCTGTGTGAATTTAAGCCACCGGGTCCGGGACTTGAACTGTGGTCAACTACATGGGAGTCTAGCAACATGGCCATTATGCCAACTGCTGGTCCCCAGGTGTTGTTTTTTATTCAATGAGGTGAAAAGCCGGTATTTAGTATACTTGTACCACTCTGAGATATAGCTCACAATTACCTTGCTGTTCTTGATTTCTGAAGAATCACAAATCTATTTTTTAAAATTAAATTAAATTTTATACATTCAAGCACTACATATCACTACAGTTTGTAAAATAAATTTTCCCAGCATATTAGTCCAGTTAAAGATATTATCATACATGTTATCACCAACAGATAATTTTCCATTTTTGTGTCCCTTAAATGTTTAACAAGTGGCATATAATAGGGATTTTCAGTTTGCTACTTTACATTCATATATCTTTTGATCAAACTCAATTTTTTGTTAAACTTCCAACCTAAGGGCAATTAATTTTGCAAATTATAGGGATACTCATTTTCAAGATGCTTATCTTTCTTGAAAAGGTAGCAGGAATTTTTCCAGGTGTGTTTTATGTCAGAACCTCTTCTTGCTCACAACATTTAGTTGTGATGTGCTTGGATGTGTGGGGGTCTGCTATATTCATCCAGTAAATCTTGACTGGTTGTTTGCTATAAGCAATAAGAGACCAGAAGCTGTAAGTACAAAGACGACTTTGAATGGAACCTTGTCACAAATGTAACTTTTTCTCCAGGATGGGGGTTTTAGCTCCTGTGGTCTGTGTTGGGAAATTCTGTGCTTTAGACATTGTTCTACAAAGATAATCTACCAAGATGTTCCTGATTAAAATGGCACTTCAGAAAGTTCCGACTTAATTTAGCATGCTGCTCTGTTAGGGTATGCGTGACTGAACCTGTAGTGAGCTTTTTGGCTCTGACTGCCAAAAAGTTATGGTTACGTTCTGTACAAGGCTTACTGGTGCCTGGCGTTATGTGTAGAATCTGTGTCTATGTATAGGGAATGAAATATATTGAGTGGTTACTACCTTGCCCGGTAAGAAAGTGGCTAGGCCCCTCACACGTTTTATCTCATTAAATCCTTATACTACCCTATCATATTGGTACCGTTTTTATCATGACCATTCTTCAGAAGGGGTAACTGAGTCATATCAAGGTTGAAAGACTTACACACAATCACAGGAGCTAGTGGGGAACAATGAGAGCTTTGAATTCCAGCCAGACTAGTTGTAGAGCCCGAGCTCAGGCAGGTAGCATCTGGGGGCCTGACTGTGCTGGCGGGATTAACACCATTATGGCAGCACTGAATGTCCAATCAGGTGGAATCATGGTTACTAAACTTATTTCTGAATTTTACACTTGATTTTAGGCCAAGAAGCAATAATTTCTGAATTTCAAAGAATTATTTTCAAAAGTCAGCTGTGTCATCTCAAAAGAGCAACCTTTGCCTGGATGTACGGCTTGGGCTGGTTTTCCTGCACCTTCTGAAATAAGGCAGTTAGGGAAAATATTTCATCTTTACTTATTTGTAAGCAAACTTATCATTTTGCAGAGCTCAAACAAATGCTGTTCCGAACAAGCTTGCCTGTTTTTCTATATCAATGGTGAATAATACAGATATATGACTATCCATTTGTTCCCCATCCATGGGGTCCTTGAAAGTAATAAATTCTAACTCAAATTATTTTTGAAATTTTAAACATAAAATTTTCTTTCAGGAAAAATATTCTAAAACTAACAACTGGAACCCGCTAGACATTGTTGTGAGAAATGTTACTCCAAGTAGGGTCTGGAGTAATTAAGAACAAGTGTGTCACAGTAAGATCCCACTCATTTGGTGGATTCCTCAGGTTTTGTAACTGCTGCAGTACAGGGGGGTGGGGGGTGTCTTGTGACTCACAGAATTGTGACCTCAGTGAATTTAGTCCCCTGACTGACTTGATCATGGTGATTATGCATAATGGAATCTTATTTTCTTAATGACAAGATTAGCAAATCTTAGCTTAGAAAGGGACTTTGAGATCATGTGCTTTACCCCCAGCTTTCTAGTAGATCACAATCAAAACCATCTGTGATGTTGCTGTGATCATTACCCAGTATTTAAGCCTGTAAGGTGGAGGGCTCCCATGGGGCACTCCATGCCAGTGGGTCGCTGGCCTGGTCCTGCTCCAGGCGCACTGTATTATCAGAATTTTTTTTAAAGGAATTATTTATTTTATCCCATTTGTTATTATTATTTTTTAAAATTTGACCAGAGAGAGACAGAGAGAGAGAAAAAGGGAAAGTGAGAAAGCAAACCACCAGGTCTGGGACTCGAATCCGGTGCCTTTAACCACCATGCCACCTGCCAGCCACTATTAATAGAATTTTGATGTGGGGGCAGGAGTTGAAAGAGGAGCCTATGAATATTTTAACGTCTAGGTGATTCTGTTGCTCGATAGAATTTGGACATTTGTTTGGTACAATGGTATTGATAGGACAGCAGCAGCATTTTAAATGTAATATCTTTTCTCAAGAATGTGGATTGGTAGTTTTTGACCTAGATTTGAAAATATGTTATTCATAAAGTAGCTTTATGAGTAGAGTAGTTATAAAAGGAATATTTAAGGAACCACAATCATGCTGGATATTGTAAAAAGTCTTTACTACAAATACACAAAGAATATAGTAATATGTAAATAATGCTCAATTTGAGTCCATTAGAACTACTATTCTAATTGCAGAATTTATGGACTAAATCACTCCATCTTACCCCCTATCCAATGGTAACGAGGTGGGCACAATTTCTAGAATGGTCCTCAAGATCCCATTTCCAAGTCCTCACAATCTTTGAATGTGATGAGCCATCAATCCAGTTATGCTATATGGTATAGTTAACTTTTAAAAAAGGGAGTGATCCAGGTGGGCTTAATTTATTGCACAAGCACTTAAGAATAGGAAACTTTGTTTAACAGCAGAAGACAAGTCAGAGAAATTTGAGCTTGAGAAAGATTTGCTGCTGTGAAGATGGAGGGGTCCCTGGAGAAGAGATATGGGCGACCTGTACAAGCAGAGAGTAGACTTCCTGGCAGACAGGAAAAAAATGAAGACCTCACACCGACAGCTACAAGGAACTGCATTCTGCTAACATCCTGAGTGAGCTGGGAAGTAGATTATTGTCCCCAAAAATCCAGATAAAAGTCCAGCCTTGCTTACATTTTGATATCAGCCTTGTGAGACCCTGAGTACATAAAAAATCTATTCTTAGTTGTGTCTATCAGGACTTCTGGCCTATAGAACTGTATATGGTTTAACTTATAGATAGCAAATGGCCCGGGGTGGACCCTTCCTTCCCTGTTGACATGGTGTCAATGCAGACTGAATAAGGAGTTTGGGCTTCCACCCACTCTCATGCACAGTAGTGGTAGACACCTCCCCCACGTTCTCTCCACTAGAGTGAGGAAGATACTGGAGAGGAGGGAGTTGGAGGAATGAATTAATTAAAGGTACTTTCCCTTCCTGCATAGGAAGTCCTGGGCAAACACTTGACCTACTCATACATGAAGCTGACTAGAATTAACATGCCAAAAGGTTTAAGAATAGAAACTTCAATGTGGAATACCATCCAGGGATTGAGAATGACCTCTAGGTAATGCAAATGAAGCAGACCAGAATAGCACTGCAAGGGCTCTGGAAATGAAACCTTCACTGGAACCCGCAGCTCACAAAAGTAGCCTAGGACTTGCATGCATAACCTAAATAGGGTAAATGCCTGCTAAAATTTAAATTGAATCCAGAATATTGTAACATGATAACCCAAATGCCCAGGATACAATAAAAAAAAAATTACTTGTCATACCAAGAACCAGTAAAGCTCCAAATTGAATGAAAAAAAGGCAGTCAACAGATACAACCTTGAGAGAAGATACAGAGGTTGGAATTATGTTTTAAAGATTTTAAAGCTGCCATCATCAAAATGCTTTAGCAAGCAATTATAAACACTCTTAAATGAAAAATTAAAAAATCTCAGCAGGGGGAAAAACATTTAATGGGAAAAAAAAAGGAAACTTACCTGTTGATGAAAATGTGTATGGTAATTTCTTTGACTGGACTAACATATAAGGTATTCATGCTGGGAAAATTCATTTCAATGTTGTAAAGATATATAGTGATTGAATGTAAGAAATAAGAAAAATAATATGAAATGAAAAATACATACTTCTTGGGACCAGCAGTTTGTGTAATGGCTATGTTGCTGGACTCCCGTGTAGTTGACCACGGGTCGAGTCCTGGACCCAGTGGCTAAACTCACACCAGATGCATGTGCGTGCATGCCCAAGATCCTGAGAGGAGAATGGAAGAGAAGGGATTGTGGCGTGGTCATCCCCCCAGGGGGTGATTTCTCACTTTCTGTCTCTCTGTCTCTCTCTGTCTTTCTGGTGAGTGTATGCACCTTGTAGCAAGAACCTCTCCAAAAAAAAAAAAAAAGAAAATACATACTTCTCAAGGGAGATAGTTATATTTGATTTTCTAAATATATCTAAATAAACCCTAGTAAAACAAACAAACAAAAAGAAATTGAAACAAGCCTACTACTGTATTATAAATACAAATGCTTTTGTACAAAAGTTGTAGAAAACTAGTAAATCTCAGAATTTTCCAATTTAATCACTGTATGATGAAAACAAATCTCAGCAAATAACTAGAAGATATAAAAATGGAAATTATGGAACTGAAAAATAAAATAACCAAAATTAAAAGCTCCCTGGATAAGATCAATAATAGATTAGAAATGACAGAACAAGCGGTCAGTGAATTTGAAAACAGATCAATGAAATTTATGCAGTTTGAGCAACAGATGGAAACTAGTCTGGAAAAACAAAGAACAGAGCCTCAGCTTCCTATGGGACAGTAACATAAGATCTAACATTTGTGTCATTAGAATTCCGGAAGAAGAGAGTATATCAATAAGCAACGTTCAATGAAATAATGACTGTAAACTAACCAAATTTGGCAAAAAAGGCATAGATATCTTCAGTATCAAGAAGCCAAGAAAACTTCAAATCGGATAAATCCAAAAAAAAAAAAAAACCGGATAAATCCAGAAATATATGTCAAGATATATCATAATCAAACTTATAAAAACTAAAGACAAAGTACAAGAGCAAGAGAGAAATGACATAAATGACCCATAAAGGAAGAATGATTTGAATGACAGTGGATTTCTTGTATGAAATAATGGAGTCTAGCCCAACCTTTTCATGGGCTGAAAGAAAAGAATAGTTCATTCCAAATTCTGTGTATGGTGAAAATATCTCTTAGGAATGAAAAGAAAATAACATTATTAGATAAAGAAAAGCCAAGATAATTTATCAGTAGGTAAAGAAAGTTCTCCAAATGTAAAAGGAAATAATAGCAAAGGGAGTCTTGGAACTTCAGAAAGTAAAAAACAAAATCAGTGGATGTGTAAAAATAGAGGGCATGTATAATAGACCATCTCCTCATTAGTTTGTAAAATCACATTTGATGATTGAAACAAAAAATTCTATCATCTGGTGTAGTAATGTTCAATATATGTAGAGGCGATTTACAAGAAAATTGTATTTAAGAAGTGGGCAAGATACGAAGGAACCTAAATGAAAGTAAAGTTTCTTCATGTGACTGAAATGCTGAAAATGTTGTCTATGTGAAGTTATATACATATAATAACTAAAAAACCTAGATGGCACAATGGTTATGTTGTTGGACTCCCATGTAGTTGATCGTGGTTCAAGTCCTGGACCTGGAGGCTTAAAACTCATGCCAGGCACATGTCCATGCATGCTCAAAACCCCAAGAGGAGAAAGGATTGTGGTGTGGCCATCCCTCCTGGGGTGGTGATTTCTCACTTTTTGTCTCTGTCCTTCACTGAGCACATGCACCCTGTAGCAAAAATCGTTCTAAAAAAAAAAAAAAAACCTTAAGTTTCCTAAAATATTTATGCAAAGGGAGATGCTAAAAATAATTATAAATAAATCAAAATGAAATTCTAAAAATATGTAGAGGCAACCCACAAGAAAATAACAAAAAGAAACAGAGGATAGAAAAACAAAGTGAAGGGGAGAGGCAAGGAGCAGACCTTCAGAAGAAGACACCTTCATGGCTCCTGAGAACTACTAATTTCAGAGAAAAAGGAGAAAAGATTTTCTACTGATAATTCAGCCTCCAGCCCACAAACTTGAGTGGGATCAAAACGGAACAGCAAAGAGATTCCAGATCATCTCTTTCTGCATGCTCCTGAATGCTCAGATTAAATTTCAAGTTTAGGAAGAAACACACAATTTCAAGTTTAGGAAGAAAAACACATCATTCATCAGATGACTAGAAATCACTGCAGGGCCACAAGAAATATGAGAAAGCAAGAAAATACCTCTCCTCCAAGGGAAAAGAATAGTTCCTCTTCATCCACAGACAGCTCAATGGAAATCATGGAAATGTCTGATAAAGAATTTAGAATATTCATAATGGCGAAGCTAACAGAGATGGAAGAGAAAAGAGACAATGAACTGCAGAAGAAGAAGGAGAAAGGAGATGATGAGTTCCAGGAGGTGAGGAAATTCTTGCAAGATCTAAAAGAGGAATTACACACTTGAAAAAAGAATCAAATGGGGACCAGTAGTTAGTGTAATGGCTATGTCGCTGGACTCCCATGTAGTCGACTGCGGTTCAAGTCCCGGACCTGGTCGCTTAAACTCATGCCGGGTGCGTGTGCGTGCGTGCCCAAGATCCCAAGAGGAGAATGGAGGAGAAGGGATTGTGGTGTGGCCATCCCCCCTGGGGGGGGGTGATTTCTCATTTTCTGTCTCTCTATCTCTCTCTGTCTTTCTGGTGAGTGCACATGCCCTATACCAAAACCTCACTGAAAAAAAAGAAAAAAAAAGAATCAAATGGATCTGTTAGAGATGAAGGCTATAATACAGGAAATCAAAATATCCCTTGAAAGTATTAAAAGCAGACTAGATCATACAGAAAATAGAATCTCACACGTAGAAGAGAAAATTGCTGGCCTAGAAAAATCCACCATGAAGACTGAGAAAATGGTCCCCAAAAGAGAATAACATATGAGAAATACTAGATACTATCAAATGTCCAAACATCCAGATAATTGGTATCACAGAAGGCG
>NW_006159659.1:66495-82312 GCF_000334495.1 Tupaia belangeri chinensis | reverse complement strand
GGATGCAAACTGCGGTCAACTACATGGGAGTCCAGCCACATAGCCATTACACTAACTGCTGGTCCCAAAACTGCTTTTCTTGAAATTACCAGCTGAACTTGCTATTGAAAATCGTTAGATTATTTAAGAAATTGTGTGATCAATAAAATGGGTGAGGAAGGAATGGAAGACAACTGTAGATAGTGTGAGAAGAGGGTGAGAAAGGGCAGAGGGCCAGAAATAGGGATGGATATATATATATATATATATATACATATGAAACTAGAGATGGAAAATTATTGATGATAACATGCATGATTAAGCCACTATGCAGTATATTCTGGATGAGAAATCACATTTTGTTTGCTGTAATGATGCTTAGGGAATGAATATAAATTAATTAATTAAAAAATGTTTCAGGAGAAAAAACACAAAAACTTTTTCTTGAAATTAAAAATAAGCATTAAAAATACCTATTTTATGACTGCAGTAAGCTATATAGCCCCAGCTATGTGCTACTTTATAGTATGCTCATTCTACTCACTGAGGTTTATGCCTAAAGTCAGATTTGTGTTCAATGGCAGTGTGTGAGAGATAGGGAATCAAGGATGGGAAAAAAAGCAAAATATATAGGAAACAAGAAATGGAAAATTATTTGTTGATGATAACACATATGTTGTTGTGCTTGATTGAGCCAATATACAGTGTATTCTGGATGGAAAAATCTCATTTTGTATACTGTAACCATGTATAGTAAATGAATGTAAACAAATAAATTTAAATTAAAAAAAAGAAAAACAAAGTGAACAAACATAAAGCAAATAATACAGTACCAAGCTTAAGCCCTAACATATCAACAATTATTTTAAATGTAAATGGTCTAAATAAATCAGTTTAAAGATAGAAATAATTGATTAAAAAAACATGACTGTATGCTATCTATAAGAAACTATTTCACATATATTGATATAGGAGTATTGAAAGTTAAAGAGTGAAAAAAGATAGCATACAAATATTAATTTTTAAAAAGCAGGAATATATAAGATAAAGTAGACTAAAGAGCAAATAAAATTACTGGGGATAAATAAGGATATTACACAATCCTGAAGTGTCATTTCACCAAGAAGACCTAACATTCTTAAATGTGTATTTACCAAACAATAGAACTACAAAGTATATGAAGCAAAAACCGATAGAGCAGAAAGATAGGAACATCTACAGTTACAGTCGGGAATTTTAGCATCCCTGTTTTAGCACTTGACAGAGCTACTTAAGAGAAAATCAGGAAAGATATAGAAGGACTGAACAAAATCTTAATCAAGAGGTTCTAATTGATGTTTATATAACATTCCACCCAAAAACATCATAAAAACCTTCTTTTCAAGTACCCATCAAGCATTCATCAAGCTAGAGTATATCTTGGAACATAAAACTAACCTCAGTATATTTAAAGGAATTGAAATTATACAAAATATATTCTCTGACCATAATGTAATCAAACTAGAAATAAACAAGAGAAAGATAACAGGAAATCTTCAAACACTTGGAAATCAAGTAACATTCTTAAATAATTCTTGGGTCAAAGAGTAAGTCTCAGAGGAAATTTAAAATATACATTGAACTTTATAAAAATGAAAAGAGAATGTATTATAGTTTTGGGGACACAGCTAAAGCAGTGCTGAGAGAAAAAAATTATAGCACTACATGTTTATAGCAGAATGGAAGAAAATTTTCAAATCAATAATCTAAGCTACCACCTTAAAAAAAAAAACTAGAAATAGGAAAGAAAAATAAAGCAAGCAGAAGAAGGGAAATAAGTAGGATAAGAGCAGTAATCATTGAAATTGAAAACAAAAAAAACAGAAGATCAGTGCAAAAAGTTCTTAAAAATGATCAGCAGAATGTATACAACTCTAAGAAGACTGACAAAGGTTAAAAAAAAGACAAAAATGACCATTTTAGGAATGAAGCAGGTGATATCACTACAGATCCTATAGTTACTAAAAATAAGAGACTACTAATAATTCTGTTCACATACATTTGCCAACTTAAATAAAATGAGCCAATTCTTTGAAAACCACAAACTTCCAAGATTCACCCAAGAAGAAATAATCTCAGTAGCCCTTTAAGTATTAAAGAAAATGAATTTGGAGACCAGCAGATGGTATAATGACTTATGTCCTTGGACTCCCATGTAGTCGACCGTGGTTTGCGTCCCGGACCTGGTGGCTTAAACTCATACTGGGCACGTGTGCGTGCATACCCAAGATCCTGAGAGAAGAATGGAGGAGAAGGGATTGTGGTGTGGCCATACCCCCTGGGGGGTGATTTCTCGCTTTTTGTCTCTCTCGCGATCTCTGTCTTTCTGGCGAGCGCACGTGTCCTATAGCAAAAACCTCTCCAAAAAAATAAAAAATATAAAAGAATAAAAGAAAAAAGAAAATGAATTTGGAGTTAAAAAGCACTCTTCCCCTCCTAAAAATATCCCACAATAACCCTGCATGCTTAGAGGTTTTCATTAGAGATTTCTACCAAATATTTAAAGAAGAATTAGTGCCAATTCTGCATATTTTTTCCCAGAAAATAGAAGAGGGGGGAATACTTCCAAGTTCATTTTATGAGGCCAGTATTACCTTGATACCACAGCCAGATAGCCAGTACAAGGAAGAAAACTACAGGCCAATATCCCTTAGGAACATAGGCATACCAAATCCTCTACAGATTACTGCCAAAACAAATCCAACAACTTATGAAAGGAATTATATACCATGATGAAGTGGGGTTTATTCCAGGTATGGAAGGTCACCTCGGTGTTTGAAAATCAGTCAATGAAAGCCACCATACTAACAAGCCATGGGGGAAAAATCAATATCATAATCAGATCAACTGATGGAGAAAAAGATTTGGCAAAAAATTAAACTCCTAATCACGATAGAAACTTAGCAAACTAGGAATAGAGGAGAATTCCCCCAACTTGATAAAAAGTACCCATAAAACCTTCATGATAAATGGTGAAAGACTATATGCTTTCCCCCAAGAATGAGAACAAGGTAAGGATGCCTACTACTCTCACCAGTCTCATTTGACATAATACTGGGAGACCTACCTAGTGCAATTAGTTGAGAAAAGGAAATTAAGAGCATATGATTGGAAGTGAAGATTAAAACTGTCCCTATTCAGGTGACAATGACTCTCTAGGTAGATAATACCAAGAATATATAAAGTAACTCCTAGAACTAATACATGATTTCAGCAGGGTCACAGGATACCAGATTAATACATAGAAGTTTTATATATAAAATTAGAGGAAGTAGAATAGATGAAATAATTGTTCAAAAGAACAGAAAAGTAGAAGGAATCTACCCTATTTTATGACTTACTGTTATAGCTGTCATGAAGACAGTGTAGTATTGATATAGGAATAGACGTTCAGATCAGTAGAACAGAGAACCCAGACATAGACCTTCACAGATATCCCTAACTGATTTTTTGACAGTGGGACAAGAGCAATTTAATAAATGATGACTTTTTCATAAAATGGTACTGGAGTAATTGGATACCCATAGATTAATAAAAAGGACCTTGGGGACCAGCAGTGGGTGTAATGGTTATATCATTGGACTCACATGTAGTCGACCACAGTTTGAATCCTGGACCCAGTAACTTAAAACTCATGCTGGGTGTGTGTGTATGCATACCCAAAATCCTGAAAGGAGAATGGAGAAGGGATAGCAGCGTGGCCATCCTTCCTGGGAGGTGATTTCTCACTTTCTGTCTCTCTAGCAAACGCATGCACCCTGTAGCAAAAAATCTCTCTTAAAAAAATAAAAAGAGGAACCAGCAGTTAGCATAATGACTATGTCACTGAACTCCCATGTAGTCGACCACAGTTCAAGTCCCGGACCCGGTGGCTTAAACTCACGCCAGGCGCATGTGTGTGCGTGCCCAAGATCCTGAGAGGAGAATGGAGGAGAAGGGATTGCGGCATAGCCATCCCCCCTGGGAAGTGATTTCTCTCTTTCTATCTCTCTGTCTCTGTCTTTCCGGCGAGTGCACGCGTCCTATAGCAAAAACCTCTTCAAAAAAGAAAGACCTTGACCTTACACCTTATTAAAAAATTAAAATGGGTCATGAATTTAAATGTAAAACATAAAATTATAAAAGTTTTAGAATAGACACAGGAGAACATCTTCAGGACCCAGGCCTAGGCAAGGATTTCTTAGATACCACACTAATAGCAAAATCTATTATGGAAAAAATGGATAAATTAGATGCCATCAAAATTAAAAGTGTTTGCTTTGTGGAAAACCCTATGAAGTGTATGAAAAGATAGGTTACAGACTAGGAAGAAATAGTTACAAACCACATGTCTGTCTCTAGAATTTATGAACGAATCTCAAATTGCAACAGTAAGAAACCCAAAAATCCAATTAAAAATGAGTGAAAGACATGAATAGATATTCATTGAAGAGGATGCATAGATGTATCTTGAAACAAGCATATGAAAAGATTTTCAGCATCACTAGCCATTAGAAAAAAGAACACTAAAACAATGAGATATTACTGTCTATCTATTAGAATGGGCATTCGCATAGCAAAAAAAAATAACAAATGTTGGCAATGGTGTAGAGAAATTGGTTCTCATATATTACTGGTGGGAATGTAAAATGGTTCAGGCACTCTGGAAAATAGTTTGCCAGTTTCTTATAAAACTGTGAACTTCCCATATGACCTGGTAATTGTGCTCTTGGACACTCAGGCAAAAGAAATGAAAATTTAGGTTTGCCTAAAAACTTAAACACAGGCATTCATAGCATCTTTCTTTGTCATAGCTACAAATTGGAAACATGCTGAATGTCTTTTAAAGGGTGGATGGAATACTACTCAACAGAAAAAAAAGAACAAACTGTGGTACATGCCTCAGCTTGGACAGATCTCGAGGGCATTGTGCTTTCTGAATAAAACCAATTTCCGATGTTACATTATTCATGATAGAATTTATATTAGATTCTCAAAATGACAAAACGTTAGAGTTGGAGAACAGATTACTGATTGCCAAGGGACAGTGACAGGGTAGGAAAGGGACTGGTACAACTGTGGGGGAGTTCCTTTGTGGAGATGGACTAGTTCTGTATCTTGATTGTGATGGTGGTTTCACAGATTCATACATGGAAACAAGTTGTATAGAGTTACACATACACATTCTCACATGCATGCACACACATCAATGCATGGAAAGACGGATGAGTATTGGATAAGGTCTCTAATGTAGTTAACAGTACTGTACCAATATCAATTTGGTTTGCTATTGTATTGTGGTCATATAGGATATTGTCACTGAGAGAAGCTAGGTAAAGGGTTCTTGGGACTCTGTACTGTCTTAAAAGCTCTTGTGAGTATGTAATTATTTCAAAAGGAAAATTAGAAAAAAAGAATGTCAATGGGTCTCAACCTTTGCTGCATGTGAATATCACCTGAGGACCTTAAAAACATCCCAGTGACCAGGTTGTAACCCAGATCCATCTCTATTTCTCATTGAGTCCCAGTATTAGTATATTTCTAGGATTCCCATGTCTTGTCCTTGTTTTCCACTACATTAAAACAAAACAAAACATACCACCTTCCATATGCTATAGTTCTCTAGCCTATCATGGATCATGGTGTTGTAGTCATCTCCCAGGATGGCTCTGTTGAAAATGATCAGATTCTGCTGCTGTATTATGATAGCTGAGCCTGGTGTTTAGGGAAGCCGTATGACCTGCTCTGAGCAGGTCCAAAGAGGCACTGCCATTGGCCAGTCTGTGGTTGACCCGGAGACTGGTGGGGTCAGTGAGAGAAGTAGAGTTCGGAGGAGAAAAGAAGAGTTTAAGAGTGGAGGAGTGGGCAAAGGGAAGAGGAGATATAGGACTCATACTGTGTTGATGAAAAGGCTGCTTCAGGGCCTGGTCTTCTGGGGCAAACATGCTTAAGGGGTAAAAAGCAGGGGAGGGGAGATATAAATGTTGGGAGAGGATCACAATTTATGATATGGAGGCCACGAAAGACTTGAGCCTTGGGACCAACAGTTAGCGTAATGGCTATGTTGCTGAACTCCCATGTAGTTGACCATGGTTCGAGTCCTGGACCCGGTGGCTTAAACTCACTCTGGGCGCGTATGCATGCATGCCCAAGAGCCTGAGAGGAGAATGGAGGAGAAGGGATTGTGGCGTGGCCATACCCCCGGGGGGGGTGATTTCTCGCTTTTTGTCTCTATGTCTCTCTCTGTCTTTCAGGTGAGCGCATGCACCCTATAGCAAAACAAAACAAAACAAAACAAAAAAAACTCTCAAAAAAAAAAGAAAGAAAAAAAGAAAAAGAAAAAAAACAGACGTGAGCCTTGTGGGATTGTGGGTAAAAGGGCCTTTCGTGCAGAAGGAACAAGGCAAAGCCCCCGAGGAGGGGAAGTCCCTGGTGTGTTGGAGGAACAGAGACTAGTGTGCCACCACAGGGAAGGGAACCAGAGGGGAGCAGCCAGAGATGGGTTAGAAGTCATGGGGCTTCAGATTGGAGAGAGTAATTGGAGTAGCTGGGGGCTGCTGGGAAGAGCATGGCCTGGCCTAGCAAGAAAGCTGAGGTGGATCCTGAGGGTACATGTTGTTTCTTGAAGGGACATGCAAGCAGTACACACATCTGTAGGACGCCCAGAAGACATTTGTTTCACTTTAGTTTCTTAACTCACAAGGGGATTTGCAATAACGTATTTAACCCCCAGGCTCAGGGATATATTTCATCATCATTGTGCCACTGAGAAAGATAAGACATTCTTGAAGGAAGTCCAGAGAGTGTGAAGGTGAAGACGTGAATGTTTCTTTAATGAGTTACAACACACACTAACACGGGAGACTTGGATACACACACACACACACACACACACACGCTTAATTATTTGTGGGATGAGGGACATGAAGTCAGCCCATATTCGCTCTTAGCTGTCTATTTTGCTTGTCATAAAGAAATGAGCATTTCATTATTGTCATACTTCCTTTGGGACCACCAGAATTTTCTCATGAAGACCAACAAAGAGATGATATCTTGTGTCTGGGAGTCTGGGTAAAAAACAAAGTGGGCTTGTTTGAGGATGTAAGCAGAGAAATGGTCCAAGTCAAACCACATCCTGCCCCAGGTTTCCTGGGCAGGTGGTCCCAGATGGAGACCCAGAACCAGAGCAACCGTGCAAACCTTGCTCCTAAGAGCTGCAGGGCTGTACTCAGTTCCCAGGTGATGTGCGGAGGCCCTTGTTGAGGGCTGAGCTTTTCTTCTAAGGAGACCGCACAGCTCTCTGGTTGCAATAAAGGCTGTGAAGTCGATTCTAGTTCCAGTGTGGCTCTGCTGTGAATCAGCTGCAGCACTGGTGTTCGCGCAGAAGCTCTCAGAGATGTACTTTCCCTGGCTCTAAAATGAGGCCATGGTCAAAGTCTGAGAGAGATCGTGCAGGTTGCTGGTGTGAGCACAGTGGGGCCAGGTTGACATGTTAGAGGCACTGTTTTTCCATGATGTGGAAGATAAACTAAAATTGTATTTTAAACATTTAGGTGTACATTTTAGTCTTAATTATACTACAATATAATCCGATTTGATGAAGCGTTAAAAGGTGAGCACATTCTTAGCAAGGCTGTGTATGTTTGGATCGTGTCTATATCTCCGTGTCTGCGTTGTGATACCAGTGGCCGATGGCAACAGTCAGATGGGGTCTACACAGATCTGATTCATAGTAAAGAAACAGCATCGAAAATCAGTTGACAGATTATGGGCAAAAGATACATTATAGCCATTGAAAACCATCATCCTTATCGAGTTGTAACTGCTATGCTTGTAGTCATTCTGTAATATTGGGACCTTTGTGGGCACACATAGGATCAGACTTACTGCTGTCATTCTGTAATTGCTGTTTAACAGCCTGGCTTATATTCACAATTCAATGTTTGTTTCTCTCAGCTGCAAAATGATGAGCATGCACACAATTTTTTTTCCCCTGATCTTGAACTGGAATCATTACCAACCTGCCTATTTAAAAATATATATCTGCCATATGAAAGTAGTTTCATCTATTCTGTGTTTAAAAAGTGATTATGACATTAGGTTCTAGTGGCACATAACATGAACTTTGAAACATTTGAGTATGGAGCATGTCATGTTCATGTGGTTTCAAAGGTTGAGAAATCATTCTTTTGTGGTAATTGATATTTTTCCAAGGGCTGCTCTGTTACTTGGTTCAAAATGTCACACGAGAGGACCAACAGTTGATATAATGGCTATGTTGCTGGACTTCCATGTAGTCGACCTCGGTTCGAGTCCTGGACCCTGTGGCTTAAACTCACACTGGGCATGTGTGCATGCATGCCCAAAATCCCGAGAAGAGAATGGAGGAGAAGGGATTGTGGTGTGGCCATCCCCCCCTGTGGGGTGATTTCTCACTTCCTATCTCTCTCTGTCTTCCTGGCGAGCTCATATGCCCTATAGCAAAAACCTTGCAAAAAAAAAATTGTCACACGACAGCTGATCTCTTTGGTGCATATTATCCATGCAATTATAGTGTGAGCTTCTGCTGTCAGTGATGGTTAAAAATCCATATACCTTGCTCCTTTTTTAACCTCTGATTTTTTTATTCAATTTCAGTCATCCTTTTATTTTAAAATTTAAATTTGAATGGTTTCCATTAACAGATATTTTAAGGTGACAGTCAAGTCTAGGGTGCTGCCAACTTGAAGCTGAACACAGGCCTCAGCTCTCAAAGTGGATGTGAAATCTCATTTCAGGCCTGTTGCAGTGCAGAGATGTGGCTGATTTGTAAACAGCCCTGTAACAATGTAATACAGTTGACAGGCCATGGTTCTCAAACAGGGTGAAGTGTGTTATCTAGCTGTCTAGATGGTCACCCTGATTGCAGTTCTACCTGGGATGCATCTCACAGAGCCACACACAATAATTAAAGCCACGGATTCATCATTGGTAGATCCATCCCATTTTAGCCTCGTTACAGATGAATTTAGACCTGTCTTCATTCATTATAATGAAAGTTGAATAAGGATTCACTTTACTAAAACCTAGCTGCTTTTTCCTCTTTTAATTGCAATGTACAGTGAATGTTAAAGCATAAAACAATTAAAAGTGACTCTTTTTGCTAATAAAACTTAATGTAGGGCCATATGTGGCCTGTGCATTGCATTCGCCCTCCTGGTTATGTGTCGCTCAAGTTTCTCTGGGCCCTGAGACCCATGACTGTGTCTTCCTGTTGGCAGCGATTGATAGGTGGTTCCTGTGGGCCTGTCTCTTTCCAGAGTGGCTGGAATGGTCTTACAGACATAGATGGAGCGTGTTAAACATTTATCTGATTTAATTGACTTTAATATACAATCCTTAAGATTAATCTGAAGTTTTCAAGTTAAGTGCTTCAGTTTTTAGCAATATAAAATTGTTTTGCTATTATCTTAGATAGTGAATTATTTAAGTAAAAGGGGAAAGTTCTTTCCATGAGGTGGATCTCACCAAGCTGCTGCTGTTTTCATTTGCATATGATTACCAATTATATTCCGTTAGGAATGTGGGTTAGAGGAGAGGCATCTGGGGTTGAAGATTTGGTTTCTGGGTGTTGCAGAATAGATTATACAGTCCAGAGTCCGGCACTTACTGGCTGCCCTATGGGTGTGCTGGTGTGTATATTGATAACTTTCAATTTCCAAGAATGTTAATAATCATGGTTGGATATCAATGTAAAGAACAATGAATTAATTAACATATCATTTTCATGTACTTTTGGTTTATAAACATGCACATTTAAAATAAATATATTCACTTACAGGACAGTAAGTTTTTTTATTTCAGCTTCTTTCACCTCTCTGACATTGAAATGTAAAGTTGTATTGAAGTTATTTATTTATTTATTTATTTTTTGGAGACGTTTTTGCTATATGGCTTGTGCTCTCACCAGAGAGACAGAGACAGAGGGAGAGAGACAGAAAGTGAAAAATCAGCCCCCAGGGGGGGATGGCCATGCTGCAATCCCTTCTCCTCCATTCTCTTCTTGGGATCTTGGGCACACATGCACACGTGCCCAGCGTGAGTTTAAGCCACCAGGTCTGGGACTCGGACCGCAGTCCACTACATGGGAATCCAGCAACATAACCATTATGCCAACTGCTGGTCCCAGAGGTTATTTGTTATTAGAACACTTTCTGAAGTGTTGCCAAGAATGATGGTGGTACTTTTTTTTTCTTTAATTTGGGTGATCTCTAAATAATTGAACAAGAATCAAATGCTGTATACAGATTTTGAGCTATTTGTATTATCGTACTGCTTTTCTATATGGCCACCTACACTATGATTTTATCATTTAAAATGTGAACTATTAAAAAAAATTTAGATGAGCACGAGAATATCACCAGCATCTACCTACCCACTGCCTAGTTTTGTTAAATGTTACCATTTTGTTGTACTTCTGATCCTTTATGAATAAATAAGTAGATTTCTGGTTTTAACTCAGAGATGTGGAGAGCTGTAAAGATGTCCCTGTCATGCTTTCAAGAAACATCTGGACGGACTGGAAATAAACAGAGAATTGAGTTCACAGAGCAGACAGCCATTTCTAAATCTGGAGAGAAAGAGGCCCTTTCTGAGACGCAGGATAGAACCTGAGCATTTGCTTCTGGGCCAGTTGCCTTAGATGTAAGTAGGAAGATTAAGCTAGAAACTTTGATAAATTGCTGGTAGTCGAGTGACGCTCCTGGGGATAGCGTCTGGGAGGTAGGGAGTCCTACCCCTTTGTAGGCTTTTCCTTGAGGGACCCCCACCTGATTCTCAGAGGGAAAATACAGGGAAAACTCATGGTGCTGGCTCAAGAATCACTGAGAAATCAACTCTGACTCTTTTCTTTCAAGGAGCAAAAAGCTTATTCTAAGTCTAAGGGCACTAGAGAAATGCCATTGCAACTAGAGGAGAGGACCTTACTCTGGCATCCCTTTCAACCACTGCTGTGGCATTCTCTATCACCTGGAAATTTGTCTTAATCTGTTGGGAAAATGATCTCAAGCAGGAGCTACAGAGAGAATGCTGGTGAAACTCAGTGCATCTGGGGGAGGGGCTGGGAGGAGCTCTACCCCTGGAGAAAGGGCAGAAACACCTGTGAAGGCTAAAACCCTCCCCAAGACACAGGCCTGCTATGCACTTCAGAGATAGGCTTAGAATCTTAAGGACTGTCCCACTCTCTCTACACCACCAGCATGCTCACAAAGCCTCCAGGCATAATTAATAGTGGGTTACAGCAGGGAGAGAGCTGCAAGAGACAGGCTCACTCTGGGCAGCAGCACAAAGGTAAGTCCCAAAGCCAAGAGAAGAGACAAAAAAGGTCACTAGAAGGATTTGAAATGTCTGATGTTTATAGGAAAACAAACCTCAGCACAGCCTAACTCCTGACTAGATTGATAAAAGTCCCCACATCAAGGGCTTATTTACCTTAGTATGTATTAATTTAGACAGAATGTCTAGCTTTCAACCAGAAATTACGAGACATGCCAAAAGGCAAGTAAAAGCAGTCCGAAGGGAAGAAGCAATCTTTAGAAGCAGATGCAGATGTGGTGTAGCTGTTGGAACGATCAAACCGTAGACACACGTATTACCTAGCTGTGTCCACTGAGTGCCTTGCATCTGCCACGTCCCATTTTCAGTGCCTTTTTTGGATGAGCTTAATGACGTCTGAGCTCTTAGCTTACAGTCTAACAGAGGTCAGAGAGTATAGCCACAGACACGCGTAAAGATAATTGTAGATAGTGAAACACGCAACAGAGAAATACAGGAGGGGAAAAGATAAAGCAGCTAGAGGAATTTATGGGCTCATTCAGCTGGAATCATCAGGGAAGACCTCTTAGGGGAGGTGATGCTGGAATTCACACATGAAGAGGAGGCTCCTACCACTACTAAGAGCTAGTTGAGCAGAGAGAAGCAAGGGCAAAGGCCCTGTGCCATAGACAAAGTTGGATTACCTCAGTATAATATTTGACCTTTGGGAGACAACAGTGCCGTGGGCACAGTGCTCATGAGAGCAGCCTTTGCAGCTGTGTCACTATCATGGCTAACCTAGGGAGGAAGTGGTGGGTGGGTGGGTTTTCTCTTCCTTACATAATTCCTTCTCTTTCTTTAAACTCGTGGACGAATTATTTCTCCCTCTCTCCCCATTTTGAGGGACAGGGAGAATCTATTATACTTTCTTTATACCCACTACAGGGCCTGGTAGAGGGTGAAAAGAAATATGAATTTGTGGTTTTGAATAGGCACTTTATCACTTATCCAGTAAAACTGTATTGCTTCTCTTTGTAATTGTAAAGAAGATATGTTAACTCAGCTACTCCTTACCCCTATGCTCGTTCTCTATCCCAGTAGGACTCCCATATTACAGATGGGAAATCAGAGGCCCAGAGAGGTTACCTAAATTGCTGGAGATTGCAGATGTATTAAAGGTCAACTCTAATATTTGATTCTGGCAGCCTGACTTCCCGTTACTGCACTGTGAGAAGGATGGCTAAGTATTCTTGGGAGTGGAGTATTTGATTAAAAAAAGGGGGGGGGACCAGCAGTTAGTGTAATGGCTATGTCACTGGACTCCCATGTAGTTGACCGCGGTTCGCATCCTGGACCTGGTGGCGTAAAACTCACGCCGGGCGCGTGTGCGTGCGTGCCCAAGATCCCGAGAGGAGAATGGAGGAGAAGGGATTGTGGCGTGACCATCCCCCCTGGGGGGTGATTTTTCGCTTTCTGTCTCTCTGTCTCTCTCTGTCTGTCTGGTGAGCGCACGCACCCAATAGCGAAAACCTCTCCCCTCCCCCCAAAAGACAAGAAACCTAGTTGTTGAATTCTTATGGTAATTCAGTTTATGATCAAGCATTTGCTGGTGAAGCTGCTTAGGGAAATGAAGTTAATAAATACATGTTGAGCAATCTCTCACTTGTTCATTTGTCGTAAGTACTTAAGAGTAGACAGAAATGAGTAGTTTAAATAGTTGCAACATCCCAATTCCCTCTGTTACCTTGCTGTGAATTTTACTGTATAGTATTAATACCGTGAGGGCCATGTGGCCTGACATTTCCCTACCTGGAACACTTGGGAAACCCATGTTTGTGATCTCCATGACTGTTTCATACTTGGTGCCCGTCACTAGTTTGTAGACTGCTTCTTTCACCTGCTCAAGCACTTTTTACATTTTTTCTATAACAATTCTTTGAGAAGAAATGAGACATGAATAAATAAACCATATTAAGTATACATATTAAGTACACAGTGTAAGTGAGAGAACATTAAGCTGCACAAAGAGGGTGTTGTATCCTTTTTTAAAAAATTTGCTGTAGTGCTTGTGCACTCACTGGAGAGAGATGGGGGATGGTGTGTGAGGGGGTGAGAAAGCACCTACCTGGGGAGATGGCCATGCCACAATGCCCTCTTCATTCTCCTCTCAGGATTTTGGACATGCACACACATACACCAGGCATGTATTTCAAGTTACCAGGTCTGGTACTCGAACTGTGCAGTCAGCCATGGGGGGGATCCAGCTGCCTTAACCACCAAGCCACTGGCTGGCACTCCCTTACCCACAAAGCCACTGGCTGGCTCTGCTTTTTGTTTCTCACCATTAGAAGGGGAAGAAAAAACTTTCTTACAAGTACCTTTCTTGATATACCAAAAGGTTGCTGGTGTTTGGTAATATATTTACTGAGGAAATACGTTCTGAGTGGAGTATTTTCCAACTAGTAGTAATGATTGAGCACCTACTCTGTGCATAGTTCTATTAGCTGTGCCATCATAGAGCTACCTGCTAGGCAAGAAAAATAGCAAATTAAAATAAATAAATAAATAAACAAAAAAACCTAGCCCACCTGAAGCCAGTTTTTAAAAATCTTTTTTCTTCCCTGTTCATGAGAGAGAAAATGCATGTGAGCACATAAGAGAGTGAAAGAGAGTGAAGAGCACCCTCAACAGAGTCTGGTCATGCTGTGATCCCCTTCTCCTAGCCCTATAGCTCACCAGGGTGCTGTGCACTCATGTGCATGCCGTCGTATTTCGGCTTGATCAGGCCAGCTAGCCAAACTATGCCTGGCCACGTGGCTTCTAGCAGCTCAGGAAGCTACTGACTGCACCTCAGAGGCTGGCCTGCAGCAGACTTTGATATAGCACTTCCCACAGACCAGAGAAGTTAAGTCGTTAGCCCAGGGAAACACAGATGGCGAATGCTGGATCTGGATTTGAGCCTGTTGGTGGTTTAACTCCAGTCTGTGCTCTCTCACCCCTGATTGGACTACGGTGCAGCAATGTCTGGGTGGCCTCGTGAGCGTTAAAAACCCCAAACCAGATGGTAATTAACACCAGGGGGTCCCCAAATCTGTAAGGTTCTGAGAACCTGCTGAGAATCTTGGCTGAGCTCCGTGATAGGGTACTGTGGGGTTTTTTTTTTTTTTAAATATATAGCCACTTCTCAATTGAAACCATGACTTCCTGTGAGTGCCTTATGATACTTGAAGAGAAAGAAGCGTATTAATTTTTTAAAAGTTTCTTCAAGTATATTGATTTTTAAAAATGGGTGCAATTATTTCTCATTAGTTCCAAGAATTATTTATCCTGGCCTGCTTTAGTTTAGTATTAAAGCTCTTTAATACTAAATGATTGTGCAGGTTCTGTTGCTTTGACAGTGTAGGATTTGAGTGTGACTGGTAGCCTTAAATATGTGCAGTAACGCAAGTGTTGGTGCTGCCAGCACAAATGGAAAAATGTATTGCTTTAATTTGAAAAACAGGCTGTCTCTAGTTTTTGATTCCCTTTACATTCAATCTGACTAGTCATATTTTCTGGGAGCATGGCGAGGGAGGGAGCAGGCTTTGACCCTGTTGTTTATCAATAAGATCCCACAAAAAATTTTTGGAATGTGAATTTTGATGATGACCTCCCACTGTTCCTTCTCCCACTTGTGAAGGGGAAACAGCCTAGAAGATTCTGAAATCAAATGACAGCGTAGTCCAGGCTTCTGAAACTCTAATACTGCCTCATAGGGATTTTTGTTAAAATGCAAATTCTTTTTTTTTTTGGAGAGGTTATTGCTATAGGGCGCATGCGCTCGCCAGACAGAGAGAGACAGAGAGACAGAAAGCGAGAAATCACCCCCCAGGGGGGATGGCCACGCCGCAATCCCTTCTCCTCCATTCTCCTCTCGGGATCTTGGGCACGTACGCACACGTGCCCGGCGTGAGTTTAAGCCACTGGGTCCGGGACTCGAACCGCGGTCGACGAACCGCGGTCGACTGCGTGGGAGTCCAGCGACATAGCCATTACGCTAACTGCTGGTCCCTTAAAATACAAATTCTGATTCAGGGGGTCTGGGCTGGGAGTGGGTGAATGTGGAGAAACTGAGATCCTGTGCTTCTAGGAAGCTGGCAGAGAATGTGACATTTAGTAGCAAAGATTTCCAACCTTTTAGACCCAGCTCTAGCTTAGGGCTGTGTGGATAACTGGAATCACCTGGGGAAGTTTAAACACCATCTATTTCCAGGACTACATCAGACCTATTGAATTAGCATCTTTGGGGGTGAGGCTGGCAGGTATTTGGGGGAGAAAAAAGCTCCTGAAGTGATTTGATAGTAAATCTCCCAGCTTTGTTTTTTTGGAGGAGTGGGGGATTAATGACAGCTCTGAAAACTTCACTGTAGGAATCAAATTGAGATGTTTAAAGACAAGCTTTTTGGCATCCTAGGAACTTCCTCTTTGACCTAAACTACAGGAGAAATCTTAACAATCACTCCCCTTGGGAGGGAATTGACAGTTCCTC
>NW_006159659.1:62419-66476 GCF_000334495.1 Tupaia belangeri chinensis | reverse complement strand
AAAGAAAGCGGGAAAAAAAAAAAAAAAAAAAAAGAGTCCTTAATGGTTAGCTGCTGACCTGCCTAGCATTAGATAATGTCTGTGAAGGTTCACGGACTACGTCCAGGGAGGCCGGGGCCCAAATATGGAAAAGAGAAGTCATGATTATGAGGCAGTCAAAGTTACCCTCACGGATATTTAAAGTGTTATTTCAGCTCTTTCCTATGCTCCTGGGTTTGGGGTTTTGTTTCCAGTTGTGTGGAAAGCCAGGACAAGTTAGAAGGGAGGGCTTAGTGATGTTTGTTGTGATGAAGCATAGATTCCATGGTGGGGTTTGTGGGTCTCCTGTCACAGTATGATTTATTAAAAAATGTATTTCTCCTATGCATAAGAAGGAGAGGGAGAGAGACAGAGAGATGCTCTCCACAGGGTCTCTATGCTGTGATCCTCCCCCAGCCAGCCCCGGATCGTGGACACTCGAGTGTCTGACATTCTCAGGGAGGCCTTGGAGGTAAGCCTGGAACCTTCATGGGTCAGCCTCCCAGAGTGTTGCTTCACCACTGTGCCACCAGGCCCTGACTTCTTTGGTAACTGTGACTGCTCAGCACGTGGCTTTTTAACATTTAACACTTAAAAAATCTTACCTTGATCTTTCTCCCTGAGGTCAAGCAGCAAGATACCAAATGGAGACGATCTTCCAGCTTTTGCTCCTTCTTCAAGCTATGCAGTCCCTCTTTTACCTCGCAGTCTTTCTTCCAAACCAAGTGTTTCCAAGTGTCCCATTTGTGACTTTTCTTACCCCAGCTCCTTACCTTGTCTAAGGATTAAAAAATTAAGGAAAACCCCTCAGTCAGAATAAAAATTTGGGTGTCCTCTCTTCTTTTTTGAAGTGTACACAGTGAGAGACCTATGTGCATTGTCACCCTCTGCATCAGGGAGGGTTCCAGCAGAGAAGCCAAAGTGCTAAGTGTGATGGGGTAAGGGATTTCTTCCAGGACTCAGTTTACTCCTTGTGGCTGCCACTATGGTAGGCCGTGCTGCCTGTCACCTATGCTGAACCTGAAGTGGCTGTAAGAAAGTGGGTGTGGACAAGAGTGAGGAAAGACACCTGGAACTTGCCCCCAGCCATCACACCTCCAGCCTTGATGATGACACAAGTGACCTGTGGGAGAAACTGATGCTCTTCCCGAAAGGGCAGGATCAGACCAGTCCAAGGTGTGGAGAAACTGAGATTTTGATGATGATTTAATTTGCTATAGGGCTGTGTGCTTGCCAGAGACAGAGTGAGAGGGAAGGGAGGAAGCACCCTCCAGTGGGGTGTGGTTAGGCTGCGATCCCTTTTCCTCCATCTCCCCCTTCGGGATTTTGGACATGCATGCACATGCATGCCATGGGGTGCTTTTCAAGCTGCTAAGTCCAGGATTTGAACCACACAATTGGCCATGTGGAATCTGGCTCCCTTAACCACTAGGTCATGGGCTGGTCCCCAGTGGACATTTATTGAATGTTTGCTATGTCTTCAGTGCTGTCTTAAGACCGGGGAGAGCTTGGTGGGACATAGAACCAGAATCATTTTTCCAACCAGTAGCAGTGTGTGTGTGCTCAGTACACCAAGGAGGGCATGTGAGAGTCTGGGCCAGGATAGGAAGGAATCGATTAGGTGAAGAGGATGGGGGAGAGCAAAAGAGGAAGAGGGTATAGTGTGAGCAGGGGCCTGGAGAGGAGAAAGAGTTTAGTGAGTATCTGGAATTAAGCCTTGCCAGTAAAATGGGAAGTGAGAGAGCCTTCAGGCTGTGACTGCTTCTAGAGGAACACCTGCTCCCATGCAGCTTTTTAAAAAGCTTTATTGAGATCTAATTTACTTACAACAACATTCGCTCATTTGAAGTATCCCATTCAATGATTGTTAGGGTATTTACAGAGTTGTGTCACCATCCCTACAATCTAATTCTCCAGCATTACCATCAGCCCCAAAAGAAACCTTGTGCCCATTTGTAGTAATACCCCATTTCTGCTCCCAGCCTTAGGAAACCACTCATCTTTGTAATTTCTCCTTTTTCTTTAACATTAAGGAGAGTATTTTCTGTGAGTGTATTTCCTTTATGGAGTCTCTTTGCTAAATTACAAACTCTTGCTCTTAGCTACCCAGCTGCTGCTCAGCCCATCCCTGTCAGCATGCTTGAGACTGCACAGAACAGAAACCTGTCTGCAACTGTCTTAAGCACAGATGTTTGTTATCTCACAGAATTGGGAGGCCAGACATGGACCCCTGGAGCAGTGTGATTGGCTACTCATTGTGACATCAGAAACCTGTGTTCTTACTGCCTTTCTTCTGTGGTATTGTTCTGGCAGTAGCTTCACTCAGGAGCTGGCTTCCCCGTGGTTGTCAGATGGTTATAGGATGACATCCATGGGCAGTGGGGCCTTTTGCTTCCATGTTCACAGTCTGTTTGTAGGAGGAGTCCTTTACTGCAGTCTGATTGGTGAACTCAGTTCATGTTGCCCACCCTGAACCAGTGATTGGCTTAGAGTTAGATTGGCTGCCCCACTGGGGCTCAGAATGGGCTCCACCAGGAATGGTGGACACCTAGGGAAGGAGGAAGGGAGCTGGCTCTGCTGAGCTAGCAATCAACAATGCTCCCTGAGGATTATTGACCAACCACATTGGATTGTTTGGTCCTCATTTCCTTTTGTGTAGAGGCTTTTTTTTTTTCTTTTAAATCTTAAATTGTCAGAAGGCCTACGTGATTGCCAGAGAGAGGCAGAGAGATGGGAGGTAGGGGAAGAGAAAGCACCTCCCAATGGAGCAGGGCCAAGACGCCATCCTCTCTTGTCTCTCTATCTAGATTGGGGGCACATTTGCCCAGCAGGTTCCTGAAGCTGCCAGGCCTGGACTCGAACTGCCATGAGACATGTGGGATCCAGCCCCTCTAACCACTAGGCTACAGGGCTGGCCCAATTTGGCCTTTTCTGTGTTAAACGCAGGCAGCATAATCTGTCGATTTTAACCTTGTTTTCTCTATAGAAAGGTAGACCCAATCCTAGCTCATCCAGGCTGAGAGATAGTGGATATGTTCAACAATCTTGTCAGGCTTGACAGGAATAGGACATGAGCATTTTGGAAGCTGACCCTAGCTTTGTATCTCTGAAAAGCACCATCAGCTCAGCTTAGAGCTCATCAGTCCAGGAGCAGTTCTCCTAATTTGATCAGGGAATGCACTGAGGTTTGCCTTTGGACAGGTTAATAGTGTGGACAGTATTGGGGATGGTGTTTACATTAACATATGAGGGAAATAAGTGATTTAGGTCACATGAGAAATTTTCAGGGCCAGCAAGTGACGTGGCGGTTAAGGCGCTGGACTCCTACGTGGCTGACCACAGTTCAAGTCCCACACCTGGCATCCTAAATATGTGACTAGTAATACATAGTAGAAAAATCATTCTTATCTGGTTATTAAGTGAGCCCCTTGTAGTCCTTGGGAAAAATATTCTGTTGTGATTGTGTCCATGTTCTGTTACTATGTGAACTTGAAATGAGCAAAAATTGACTTTCTTTCAAGTAAAAGCCATGCTTCACTAAGCCCAACAGACATTCTGCCGGTTCTTTGGACTTTATTAAATTTAGCTTTATATGTAAGAGGAAAAAAGTCAAGGTAGGCTTCTGCTTTGCAAAGTAATTTATTTGATTATGAGTGGTATTTTCGAGCCTATTTCAGGTTTGTCCACATGTAAGTAATGAGCATTTGCTGGTGCAGCTCTTAATGGTGAGAACGGATGTTGAAGAAAGCAAACACCATATGCCCTCTGCTTCCCGTGCATGTCCCCTTCTGGAGGCCTGGGTGGAGTGTTTCAGCTGTCTCAAATAATCTCCATTTTGCTGTTACTGCAGACTCTGCGGTTCTCCAACTCCTCTCTGATGTTAATTATAACTTTTTCCTAATTAGGTTGCTCTTCCTCCTCTTCAGTTGTAAAGGTACCACATTCTCAAATGCCAGAGGTTGGATTAATTTTGAAAAATGAGTTTCACTTGATTTGTGACAGACAGCAGTGCAAAGAATTAAAAAGAAAGAAAAAAAAA
>NW_006159659.1:56546-60127 GCF_000334495.1 Tupaia belangeri chinensis | reverse complement strand
GTTTCTCCTTGTGCCTGCCACTATGGTAGGCCGTGCTGCCTGTCACCTATGCTGAACCTGAAGTGGCTGTAAGAAAGTGGGTGTGGACAAGAGTGAGGAAAGACACCTGGAACTTGCCCCCAGCCATCACACCTCCAGCCTTGATGATGACACAAGTGACCTGTGGGAGAAACTGATGCTCTTCCCGAAAGGGCAGGATCAGACCAGTCCAAGGTGTGGAGAAACTGAGATTTTGATGATGATTTAATTTGCTATAGGGCTGTGTGCTTGCCAGAGACAGAGTGAGAGGGAAGGGAGGAAGCACCCTCCAGTGGGGTGTGGTTAGGCTGCGATCCCTTTTCCTCCATCTCCCCCTTCGGGATTTTGGACATGCATGCACATGCATGCCATGGGGTGCTTTTCAAGCTGCTAAGTCCAGGATTTGAACCACACAATTGGCCATGTGGAATCTGGCTCCCTTAACCACTAGGTCATGGGCTGGTCCCCAGTGGACATTTATTGAATGTTTGCTATGTCTTCAGTGCTGTCTTAAGACCGGGGAGAGCTTGGTGGGACATAGAACCAGAATCATTTTTCCAACCAGTAGCAGTGTGTGTGTGCTCAGTACACCAAGGAGGGCATGTGAGAGTCTGGGCCAGGATAGGAAGGAATCGATTAGGTGAAGAGGATGGGGGAGAGCAAAAGAGGAAGAGGGTATAGTGTGAGCAGGGGCCTGGAGAGGAGAAAGAGTTTAGTGAGTATCTGGAATTAAGCCTTGCCAGTAAAATGGGAAGTGAGAGAGCCTTCAGGCTGTGACTGCTTCTAGAGGAACACCTGCTCCCATGCAGCTTTTTAAAAAGCTTTATTGAGATCTAATTTACTTACAACAACATTCGCTCATTTGAAGTATCCCATTCAATGATTGTTAGGGTATTTACAGAGTTGTGTCACCATCCCTACAATCTAATTCTCCAGCATTACCATCAGCCCCAAAAGAAACCTTGTGCCCATTTGTAGTAATACCCCATTTCTGCTCCCAGCCTTAGGAAACCACTCATCTTTGTAATTTCTCCTTTTTCTTTAACATTAAGGAGAGTATTTTCTGTGAGTGTATTTCCTTTATGGAGTCTCTTTGCTAAATTACAAACTCTTGCTCTTAGCTACCCAGCTGCTGCTCAGCCCATCCCTGTCAGCATGCTTGAGACTGCACAGAACAGAAACCTGTCTGCAACTGTCTTAAGCACAGATGTTTGTTATCTCACAGAATTGGGAGGCCAGACATGGACCCCTGGAGCAGTGTGATTGGCTACTCATTGTGACATCAGAAACCTGTGTTCTTACTGCCTTTCTTCTGTGGTATTGTTCTGGCAGTAGCTTCACTCAGGAGCTGGCTTCCCCGTGGTTGTCAGATGGTTATAGGATGACATCCATGGGCAGTGGGGCCTTTTGCTTCCATGTTCACAGTCTGTTTGTAGGAGGAGTCCTTTACTGCAGTCTGATTGGTGAACTCAGTTCATGTTGCCCACCCTGAACCAGTGATTGGCTTAGAGTTAGATTGGCTGCCCCACTGGGGCTCAGAATGGGCTCCACCAGGAATGGTGGACACCTAGGGAAGGAGGAAGGGAGCTGGCTCTGCTGAGCTAGCAATCAACAATGCTCCCTGAGGATTATTGACCAACCACATTGGATTGTTTGGTCCTCATTTCCTTTTGTGTAGAGGCTTTTTTTTTTTTCTTTTAAATCTTAAATTGTCAGAAGGCCTACGTGATTGCCAGAGAGAGGCAGAGAGATGGGAGGTAGGGGAAGAGAAAGCACCTCCCAATGGAGCAGGGCCAAGACGCCATCCTCTCTTGTCTCTCTATCTAGATTGGGGGCACATTTGCCCAGCAGGTTCCTGAAGCTGCCAGGCCTGGACTCGAACTGCCATGAGACATGTGGGATCCAGCCCCTCTAACCCCTAGGCTATGTTAAACGCAGGCAGCATAATCTGTCGATTTTAACCTTGTTTTCTCTATAGAAAGGTAGACCCAATCCTAGCTCATCCAGGCTGAGAGATAGTGGATATGTTCAGCAATCTTGTCAGGCTTGACAGGAATAAGAAATGAGCATTTTGGAAGCTGACCCTAGCTTTGTATCTCTGAAAAGCACCATCAGCTCAGCTTAGAGCTCATCAGTCCAGGAGCAGTTCTCCTAATTTGATCAGGGAATGCACTGAGGTTTGCCTTTGGACAGGTTAATAGTGTGGACAGTATTGGGGATGGTGTTTACATTAACATATGAGGGAAATAAGTGATTTAGGTCACATGAGAAATTTGCAGGGCCAGCAAGTGACGTGGCGGTTAAGGCGCTGGACTCCTACGTGGCTGACCACAGTTCAAGTCCCACACCTGGCATCCCGCTTTCTCACTTTCCCTTTCTCTCTGTCTCTCTCTGGTCATTTTTTTTTTTAATGATAATAACATAAAATAAATTTAAAAGAAAAATCTGTTTGCTTTTGAATAGAAATATTTAAATATGTGACTAGTAATACATAGTAGAAAAATCATTCTTATCTGGTTATTAAGTGAGCCCCTTGTAGTCCTTGGGAAAAATATTCTGTTGTGATTGTGTCCATGTTCTGTTACTATGTGAACTTGAAATGAGCAAAAATTGACATGCTTTCAAGTAAAAGCCATGCTTCACTAAGCCCAACAGACATTCTGCCGGTTCTTTGGACTTTATTAAATTTAGCTTTATATGTAAGAGGAAAAAAGTCAAGGTAGGCTTCTGCTTTGCAAAGTAATTTATTTGATTATGAGTGGTATTTTCGAGCCTATTTCAGGTTTGTCCACATGTAAGTAATGAGCATTTGCTGGTGCAGCTCTTAATGGTGAGAACGGATGTTGAAGAAAGCAAACACCATATGCCCTCTGCTTCCCGTGCATGTCCCCTTCTGGAGGCCTGGGTGGAGTGTTTCAGCTGTCTCAAATAATCTCCATTTTGCTGTTACTGCAGACTCTGCGGTTCTCCAACTCCTCTCTGATGTTAATTATAACTTTTTCCTAATTAGGTTGCTCTTCCTCCTCTTCAGTTGTAAAGGTACCACATTCTCAAATGCCAGAGGTTGGATTAATTTTGAAAAATGAGTTTCACTTGATTTGTGACAGACAGCAGTGCAAAGAATTAAAAAGAAAGAAAAAAAACCCCACCAGTGTGAATGTGTAGTGGGAGGGGCAGAAGGGTTGGGTACGGGACAGGATGCTTAGAATAATTCTGCTGCCAAGTGAATCAGAGAGCCTTGCAGTTCTCGGAGAGCACGGAACTCAGTCCTGCCCAGAGTTTAGACACTGTCAGCTCGAAATCACCATTTCGTACTCCACAGAATGGAGCTGTCAGCAGCCAAAGCGCCGAGTGCCGCAGACTTGTCTGAGATTGTAAGTAGGCCGTACAGCTGTTGGGGTTGTTGTTCCGTCTGCATCTTTTGTAGCCTGTTGCTTGATTGCTTTGTAGGCCAGAGGGACACATAATGGGGAGTGCGGTCCTAGCTCAGTCCCTCCGAGATGGTGACCAATCCCATTTTCCACTGGGACCTGGGTCTCATTTTTCTGTTCATGACAGAAGGA
>NW_006159659.1:47243-56530 GCF_000334495.1 Tupaia belangeri chinensis | reverse complement strand
CCTCTGGGACAGAAGTGGCTTCTTTCGACTGAGTCTCTTTTGTAGCGGCATCGATCACAATTTTGAATAGCCCCATCATCTGGTTTGGTGGCTCTTTCCTTCTCTGACCATGTGCGTTTTCTCCAAGGGACACTGCACACGAACAATCCCCTGCAGGCATCCCTTTCAGCAGTGAGATGTCCCTATCGGAGTTGGGGGAAGGTAACCTTTCTGAGGCAGCTGGCAGATTTGGGAGTCTGGGATGAAGCCAAGTGTGGAATCCAGCGTTCTTATGGTGGGAGGAGTAAGTGGAGGAGGTAAGAATGGCCCGGGAGGTGGGCTAATACATCAGTGCAGGTCTGTCAGCAGCACTGCCCTGTTGCTAGACGCCAGTTGAGGTGTCAGCGAGGCTCCAGTCCCCACTTGGATAACTGTAGTCTTGAGCTTCTAACAGAAATCTCTCTCTTATTTTCTAATCTGAAAAATTGCAATCATATCATGTCAGAGGATTGCTGGATTGTTTGAAGTGACAAATGTGAAAGCACCTGGCACTTGGTTGCCTCTTCTTTCGTGGCACATTAAACCATACATGCACATGGTGTGCTGGGCTCCGTGAGATGCCATCAGTGTTGCTCTCCTGCCTCATTTCAAGGAAGCCTTTGTGGCTACCAAGTTCTATTAGTTGGTGTCAAGTTTGATCCTGGGATCCGCCATTAGACCTTGCTTAAGTCCATAGCCCCAGGCTGCCTTGTTCATTATAACCAGATACCCACCCCCCAAACAAACAAACAAAACAAACAAGTTCCTGGGGAGAGGGTATGAGTGGGTCGTATTTGCTCAGACAGGTGTGAGTTAAAAATGTTGGAGACTGGGGGCCCAAGCCAAGAGAGTCCTCGAGGGACCAGCAGTTAATGTAATGGCTATGTCGCTGGATTCCCATGTAGTCGACTGCTGTTCGCGTCCCGGAGGCTTAAAACTCATGCTGGGCGCGTGTGCGTGCATGCCCAAGATCCTGAGAGGAGAATGGAGGAGAAGGGATTAGAGCATGGCCACCCCCATGGGGGGTGATTTCTCACTTTCTGTCTCTTTGTCTCTGTCTGTCTGGCGAGCGCACACACCCTATAGCAAAAACCTCTCCAAAAATAAAAATAAAAAGAGGGTCCTCGAGGGAAAGTGGTAATTCAAAACCGTTTCTGGTTCAGCTTTGAGTTTTCAAGTTCTGAATACCTATATTCCGTCAGTGCAAAAGAGAGGAAAAAAGGAAAAGATAGGCCTTGATGAAAACTGTTCCACTGTTCATCTGCTTTCTGTTTCAGAAGTACCGCAGGGCACTGTGTTACCTCTCCGTCAGATCCTTTCAGTTAACCTGTTCATGAATTGAGGCCACTGCCTTGCACGTCAATCAACCCCCAACTGCCTCACTGCCAGAGGTGTGTGTCTGGTGTGTGTGTGTGTGTGTGTGCGCGTGTTTAGGGTACTTCCTAGAGCCTGTTTGTTAATTAACTTTACTATGTCCTTTATATTTGCTAACTGTGAGTTAATTGCTAATACTAATGTTCCCTCGTCAGTCACAAATTCTTTCAGACCTTTCCTCATTGAATTCCTTGTATTTCATCTCATGTTTAAGCTCAAGTTGTTTGCCTTTAGCTGGGAAGACTCCTCATTAATTGTGTATCACTGAGCTCTGCTGCAGTACTAATTCCTCTCGTTGATTTCATCTGAACACTGTTTTGTGTACAATGACTCAAGAGTAGCTTTTAGCCCAACCATCATCAAAGTAATGTATCCCAGAGTACCCACTGTACCAACCTGAACTAGTTCTCTGTTGCTGCTTGTTGCAATCCACTTTCTTTTCTGCGGCCGGCTGAGCCTGTGTGGACTGGCTTTCGCCTACCTTTTCAGGCTCATTGGGGTCACCTTCCCACTTGGCTGCTTCCTTCCACCACACCGACTTCCTGCTCACCCTGGTTCCTGTGCCTACTGAGTCCTTTCCTGCCTCTGAGCCCAGGCACTTACAGTCCTCACTGGCAAGAATGTCTTTCCCTTGGTGTCTTGCTTGGCTGGCTCTGTCTCCTCTTTCAGGTGTTACTGTGAGCTGCTCTTCTGTGCCATTTTATCGAAAGGGGCTTCCTCCATCTTAAACTTCCTTTCTCCCTTCCCATCACATCAGCACATTTCCTTCCTTCAGTGTACCTGTATCACAGCCTGTAAATATTTTGTTGACTCATTGATTTCTTTGGCATTTGCTATGTCCCCCACTAGAATTTCAGCTCCATGAAGGTAGGGGCCTTGTCTGTCCTATTCCCACTGTAACTCTGCCTTTTACCCAGTTCTGGATGCATAGCAGTTGTTCAACAAGTATTTGTTGGGACCAGCAGTTAGCGTAACGGCTATATCACTGGACTCCCATGTAGTCGATTGCAGTTTGAGTCCGGACCCGGTGGCTTAAACTCACGCCGGGTGCGTGTGCGTGCGTGCCCAAGATCCCGAGAGGAGAATGGAGGAGAAGGGATTACGGCATGGCCATCCCCTCTGGGGGGTGATTTCTCGCTTTCTATCTCTCTGTGTCTCTCTGTCTGGTGAGCGCACGTGCCCTATAGCAAAAACCTCTCTAAAAAAAGAAAAAATAATAAAGAAAAAAAAACTCTCCAAAAAAAGAAAAAAGAAAAAGAAAAAACCTCTCAAGAAAAAAAAAAAAGAAAAAAAGTATTTGTTGAATGAATAGTTGCTTTGAATAGTTAATATAGCGAATAACTTTTAAGTAGTTTATGGCTGCAAGCTGTAATGACAGCCCTGTCTTTTCGGTGCCATCTGCATCCATCACTGCTCTGGCACTTTGGGAGTACACTCCAGACCTCAGGGCTCTGTTTCCCCCTCCTGGCAAGCTGCTGGCTGGTATCTGGAGTAACCCTCAAACTGTTTAAAGTATCATTTTGTACTCAAAATGAAAACCACCTGTGTTCAAAGTGATTTGTTTAAAATGAATGCTTAATTTCTTCACTGAGACCTTCGTCCTCTTCTGCCTTTTCCTACATTCTGCCAAGAATAATGGGAAAAACCCTATTATCTTGGAAAGCGGTTTTCCCTCTGGTCAGAATCCAAAACTGGATGATTTATCACCAAGTGTGCTGGGCATTAGCTTTCCCCTACCAGCTGCTCTCGAATGGGAGTGGTTTGTTCTTCTGGGGGCCTCGGTGGGGTCGTGTGATGGGGCTCAGCCTTGGCACTGTTCTTCTCTATGTATTTTCTTGAAACCTCCTTCCCACAGGTGGAGAACCTAGCCCAGAGCTCCATATAAATGGCAGCAGGGGTGCGGACAGTATCTAACTAGCACTTTGTGGAGTAGAGATTACCTCTACTTTAGAGATGGCAAAATGGAGGCCCACCAAAGTCAGGTGACTTGTTTCCTGGCACACAGATTGTAGCCAGCCAGGTCTGTCTGGCTCCCAAGTCTGTTAATTATAGGTGTATTCAGTGTTTCTCAGGTTTTTTTTTTTCTTCCATGTCATCAGTTTAAAAAGTCTTGCAATCCAGTGTGCACGTACATTTGTGCACATATCCATGTAGCTGAAATAAATGATCTGAAGCAGCAGTTGCCTTCACTGTGTGTGAGGCTCTTGTATTCCAATCTCCATTCCATTAAAAAATGGTGGTCTTGACCTTCTAAATTGATGAAGTGGCCCATTGACTAGCGGCCACCCTGTTTGAAAAGAGTTTGAACAACGCTAGTGTGGGTGATATATAAACTATACTAATTTATGTAGAGCTTTACATGGGGTGAGGCACTGAAAAACATTACGGCAATATAACATATGAAATGCACAGAAGAGTAGTTTGTGGAATTTTTGCAAACTGAGCATGTCTGTGTAACCAATACCAGATCAAAACACACATCATTGATTTCAGCTTCTTTGAATCAAGACAGAAGCATGGACTGCAACAGAAACAGGTAGTCCTCAGTTTGTTCTGAATTAGGCCCAGATTTGACAGACTCTTTTTGAAGGTCTGTATTTTGTGTTTTTGGTGATGGGGCCTTACCAGTGTTGTAGATCTGACAGCCCCTGCAGGAGTGGAATGTGGCCGTTGAAAATTGGCACAAAAGAAGGGCTGACTAAGGATGTGCCTGATAAAATGTGAATAAGGAGGAGGGGTGAAAGGCACACAGTTGAGCGTGGACACGTTCAGGTGTGAGCGCTTACAGTGATAATAATCAAGGCCCAGTTTTACCGCGAAGTAGAGGGCAGGGGTGAGCGGAAGGATAAAGGGATTTGTGATTAAAGTCCCAAGCCCTTAGAGGGTAATGAACATCTGTGTGAAATAGGGACATCCACTTCACTGACTGTTAGAGAAAATTGTTTTAGCATATTACATTCAACTGCTTCTTTCTCATCCAAAGATACAGATGCATGTCAGTATGAAAGCAAGCCTGGGTAGGTTTGCTTTTATAATGTATGGGTTCTAGAAGGCTGTTTTGGTGGACACACAATACAGCCTTCCTTCTAGTAGCATGTGTGTAGAAATTAAAAGGACGTAATACTGCAATGTGCTTTTAAACAGTGAGTTCTCAGTTATAGAGCTTTATGAATGAATGCCATTTGTGAGATTAATTTATAGCTAATAAGTCAAACTTAGAGCTCACTTAACTTTCTTGAATCCTTTGAATAGTTAATATAGCGAATAACTTTTAAGTAGTTTATGGCTGCAAGCTGTAATGACAGCCCTGTCTTTTCGGTGCCATCTGCATCCATCACTGCTCTGGCACTTTGGGAGTACACTCCAGACCTCAGGGCTCTGTTTCCCCCTCCTGGCAAGCTGCTGGCTGGTATCTGGAGTAACCCTCAAACTGTTTAAAGTATCATTTTGTACTCAAAATGAAAACCACCTGTGTTCAAAGTGATTTGTTTAAAATGAATGCTTAATTTCTTCACTGAGACCTTCGTCCTCTTCTGCCTTTTCCTACATTCTGCCAAGAATAATGGGAAAAACCCTATTATCTTGGAAAGCGGTTTTCCCTCTGGTCAGAATCCAAAACTGGATGATTTATCACCAAGTGTGCTGGGCATTAGCTTTCCCCTACCAGCTGCTCTCGAATGGGAGTGGTTTGTTCTTCTGGGGGCCTCGGTGGGGTCGTGTGATGGGGCTCAGCCTTGGCACTGTTCTTCTCTATGTATTTTCTTGAAACCTCCTTCCCACAGGTGGAGAACCTAGCCCAGAGCTCCATATAAATGGCAGCAGGGGTGCGGACAGTATCTAACTAGCACTTTGTGGAGTAGAGATTACCTCTACTTTAGAGATGGCAAAATGGAGGCCCACCAAAGTCAGGTGACTTGTTTCCTGGCACACAGATTGTAGCCAGCCAGGTCTGTCTGGCTCCCAAGTCTGTTCATTATTGGTGTATTCAGTGTTTCTCAGGTTTTTTTTTTTCTTCCATGTCATCAGTTTAAAAAGTCTTGCAATCCAGTGTGCACGTACATTTGTGCACATATCCATGTAGCTGAAATAAATGATCTGAAGCAGCAGTTGCCTTCACTGTGTGTGAGGCTCTTGTATTCCAATCTCCATTCCATTAAAAAATGGTGGTCTTGACCTTCTAAATTGATGAAGTGGCCCATTGACTAGCGGCCACCCTGTTTGAAAAGAGTTTGAACAACGCTAGTGTGGGTGATATATAAACTATACTAATTTATGTAGAGCTTTACATGGGGTGAGGCACTGAAAAACATTACGGCAATATAACATATGAAATGCACAGAAGAGTAGTTTGTGGAATTTTTGCAAACTGAGCATGTCTGTGTAACCAATACCAGATCAAAACACACATCATTGATTTCAGCTTCTTTGAATCAAGACAGAAGCATGGACTGCAACAGAAACAGGTAGTCCTCAGTTTGTTCTGAATTAGGCCCAGATTTGACAGACTCTTTTTGAAGGTCTGTATTTTGTGTTTTTGGTGATGGGGCCTTACCAGTGTTGTAGATCTGACAGCCCCTGCAGGAGTGGAATGTGGCCGTTGAAAATTGGCACAAAAGAAGGGCTGACTAAGGATGTGCCTGATAAAATGTGAATAAGGAGGAGGGGTGAAAGGCACACAGTTGAGCGTGGACACGTTCAGGTGTGAGCGCTTACAGTGATAATAATCAAGGCCCAGTTTTACCGCGAAGTAGAGGGCAGGGGTGAGCGGAAGGATAAAGGGATTTGTGATTAAAGTCCCAAGCCCTTAGAGGGTAATGAACATCTGTGTGAAATAGGGACATCCACTTCACTGACTGTTAGAGAAAATTGTTTTAGCATATTACATTCAACTGCTTCTTTCTCATCCAAAGATACAGATGCATGTCAGTATGAAAGCAAGCCTGGGTAGGTTTGCTTTTATAATGTATGGGTTCTAGAAGGCTGTTTTGGTGGACACACAATACAGCCTTCCTTCTAGTAGCATGTGTGTAGAAATTAAAAGGACGTAATACTGCAATGTGCTTTTAAACAGTGAGTTCTCAGTTATAGAGCTTTATGAATGAATGCCATTTGTGAGATTAATTTATAGCTAATAAGTCAAACTTAGAGCTCACTTAACTTTCTTGAATCAGGAGCTTTGGGATCATAGTAAACACTTTTGTCTTGTTGATTAAATAAATTCTTATTCATTGTTTATTTTTGTGAAGGAAACTTTGAACCCTTACTCCTTTGGTAGGAGTTTCTGGGCATTCTTGACTTATAAGGCTGACTGGCCAGTTTGTGTTTAACTCTGTGTTTTGACCTGTATATGTAAGAAGAGTCTTGGGAATTGAACACACATTCTGTGGAACAAGAGGAGGAACTCTGCAGCAGACAGGGAGTGGGTGTACCTGCCTGAACTATCTTTAGTTTCTTTTTCTCTCTTTTTTTAACAGAGAATTTTGCTATAAGGGTGTGTGCACTCACCAAAGAGACAGAAAAGGAGAAATCACCCCTCGGGAGTGATGGCCATGCTGCAATCCCTTCTCTTCCAGTCTCTCTTGGGATTTTGCGCACATATGCACATGTGCGTGGCGTGAGTTTCAAGTCTCTGGGTGTGGGACTCGAACCATGGTTGACCACGTGGGAGTCCAGTGATGTAATAATTATGCCATGTGCTCTCCCCCTATTACTTCCTTGGCACTGAGTCACGCCTGAGCACCAAGGGCTTGCTGAATGAATGGAAGGAGAAAGGACAAAAAATCATAGCTAGCATTTAGTGAATACTCTTTTAGTACTCTGCTGTTGCCTCTTTTGGTCATTGTAACAAGCCTGTGAGGTGGGTACTGTTGGTATCTTTTTCCTTAGAGACCTTATGTCTGGTTCCCCTGGGGACAGCCTTGGTGTATGCCTGCTGTCTCATATTAACATTGACAGCACCCCCTTTCTCTCACAAATGTCCTAGTTTTTCTCTCGCAAACATTCTGGTTTGGATAGACAGATGAGGAAACCAAGGCACAGAAAAGCCATGTCGCTTTCCGTGGTCACTCAGCTGGGATTCTTTCCTAGGAGTCTGGTTCCAGGACTTGTCCTTTGATCACTAATTTCTGCTGCTCACAATGTAAGCCAAGGGAAATGGAGTATTTGAAAAGTGCTCTTTATGTTTTTCAGTCTCAGTCCCTGCAGGAGTGGAATGTGGCCGTTGAAAATTGGCACAAAAGAAGGGCTGACTAAGGATGTGCCTGATAAAATGTGAATAAGGAGGAGGGGTGAAAGGCACACAGTTGAGCGTGGACACGTTCAGGTGTGAGCGCTTACAGTGATAATAATCAAGGCCCAGTTTTACCGCGAAGTAGAGGGCAGGGGTGAGCGGAAGGATAAAGGGATTTGTGATTAAAGTCCCAAGCCCTTAGAGGGTAATGAACATCTGTGTGAAATAGGGACATCCACTTCACTGACTGTTAGAGAAAATTGTTTTAGCATATTACATTCAACTGCTTCTTTCTCATCCAAAGATACAGATGCATGTCAGTATGAAAGCAAGCCTGGGTAGGTTTGCTTTTATAATGTATGGGTTCTAGAAGGCTGTTTTGGTGGACACACAATACAGCCTTCCTTCTAGTAGCATGTGTGTAGAAATTAAAAGGACGTAATACTGCAATGTGCTTTTAAACAGTGAGTTCTCAGTTATAGAGCTTTATGAATGAATGCCATTTGTGAGATTAATTTATAGCTAATAAGTCAAACTTAGAGCTCACTTAACTTTCTTGAATCAGGAGCTTTGGGATCATAGTAAACACTTTTGTCTTGTTGATTAAATAAATTCTTATTCATTGTTTATTTTTGTGAAGGAAACTTTGAACCCTTACTCCTTTGGTAGGAGTTTCTGGGCATTCTTGACTTATAAGGCTGACTGGCCAGTTTGTGTTTAACTCTGTGTTTTGACCTGTATATGTAAGAAGAGTCTTGGGAATTGAACACACATTCTGTGGAACAAGAGGAGGAACTCTGCAGCAGACAGGGAGTGGGTGTACCTGCCTGAACTATCTTTAGTTTCTTTTTCTCTCTTTTTTTAACAGAGAATTTTGCTATAAGGGTGTGTGCACTCACCAAAGAGACAGAAAAGGAGAAATCACCCCTCGGGAGTGATGGCCATGCTGCAATCCCTTCTCTTCCAGTCTCTCTTGGGATTTTGCGCACATATGCACATGTGCGTGGCGTGAGTTTCAAGTCTCTGGGTGTGGGACTCGAACCATGGTTGACCACGTGGGAGTCCAGTGATGTAATAATTATGCCATGTGCTCTCCCCCTATTACTTCCTTGGCACTGAGTCACGCCTGAGCACCAAGGGCTTGCTGAATGAATGGAAGGAGAAAGGACAAAAAATCATAGCTAGCATTTAGTGAATACTCTTTTAGTACTCTGCTGTTGCCTCTTTTGGTCATTGTAACAAGCCTGTGAGGTGGGTACTGTTGGTATCTTTTTCCTTAGAGACCTTATGTCTGGTTCCCCTGGGGACAGCCTTGGTGTATGCCTGCTGTCTCATATTAACATTGACAGCACCCCCTTTCTCTCACAAATGTCCTAGTTCAGATGCTAAATTATTTCACTCTGAAACATTCTGGTTTGGATAGACAGATGAGGAAACCAAGGCACAGAAAAGCCATGTCGCTTTCCGTGGTCACTCAGCTGGGATTCTTTCCTAGGAGTCTGGTTCCAGGACTTGTCCTTTGATCACTAAGTTCTGCTGCTCACAATGTAAGCCAAGGGAAATGGAGTATTTGAAAAGTGCTCTTTATGTTTTTCAGTCTCAGTATTTACTAAAAATCACTACTGAGTTGGTGTCTGAAGTAGGTAACATGTGACTCAAGGCAGCA
>NW_006159659.1:35688-46429 GCF_000334495.1 Tupaia belangeri chinensis | reverse complement strand
AGGGAAAGACCCATTGGAACACTAAATGTGTTTCTATGGGTAAACTGAGATACTTAGTGTCTTAGAATGATACCACCGTTCACATGTGCATGGTACTTTATAGTTTACAAGACACTTTCTCCTACACTGTGATGAAGCTTCTTGTGTGCCCTGAGATGTGGGTGGTGGGATTTCTAACTTACAGAGGAGGCTGGAAGATCAAAAGGGTGATGTAGTCATCCACCGGACGTTTTTCACTAGAAAAGGGGCAGGTCCAGGATTCAGTTCGGGTACTCTGATTCTGTGAGCAGTGCATTTCCACTCTACCAGAGCTCCCTCTCAGCCAGATGTTGCAGTCATTTGAGGGTGCTGTTTATGGAGGACCAGGGTGTCACCTCAAGATTCATCAGCCTGATACTAGGTTTCTCAGCCTTGGCCTCATGGACGGTAAGTCCATTGGAGGGTCTGTCATGTGCATCATAGATTGGCAGCATTGTTGGTCTTTACTCCCCAGATGCTAGCAGCATCCCCCAGGCCCACTAGGTGTGACAATGAAAATAGTCTCCGAATATTACCAACTGTCCCCTGGACAGCACCATGCCCTCTGCTAGAAAATCCTTGGCCTAATGTAATAGCTGCATTTAGAAGAGAGAAGAAACCTTACAAATGTTAGACCTACCATCCTTCTCTCTTTCTGATTTCTGGAGCGTCAGAAAAACCATTAAAAGACCAGCCAAAGGGCAGAAGAGACAGCAAACAAATTTCACGTTAAACTCTCTTCCACGGAAGAACATTGGGTCTGCCAGGGACAGGAAAGATACTGAGCCTTTTTCAAGTTAAAAATCACACAACTAAAAATATTTTTTAGTAGAAAACTTAGAATAAACATGAGCCAGGGACTGGCAGGTGGCATGGTGTTTGAGAGAGCTGCACTCCCACATGGCCTACCATGCTACGGTTTGAGTCCTGTACCTGGCGTCTTGCATTCTCACTTTCCCTCTCTCCCTCTCTCCCTCTGTCCCTCTCTGAACAAATTAAAATAAATAAATAAATAAATAAAGTTAAATAAAATAATTCTTTAAAGAAATGAGCCAAAATATACACATAGTTACCTGTAATCCTCCTGCCTGGAGATAACCATGTCTCAAATTTTTCTTGACCTCCTAAACTTTCTCAACACTCATGGATAAATACAGCCACTTGTTGCTCAGCGACAGGATATTACGTTCTGAGAAATGCACAATTAGGGATTTCATCATTGTTTGAACATCACAGAGTGTACTTATACAACCTAGATGATATAGCCTACTAGACACCTAGGCCAGACGGTATAGTCAGCATACTTGTTGTGGGACCACTGTCATATGTGTGGCCTGTTATTGACTGAAACATCATGAGGGCCATTCCAAAAATACTGTTACCAGCTTTGTTTTTTCTTAAAAAAAAAAAAAAAGCTTAAATTTAAGTGCTACACCTACCTATCCATGTCTATGATATAGCACTATAAAGGTTTCAAAGTCTGCACAGTTTTAAACGGTCTTTGAAATGCTCATGGACAAGGGCCAGCCAGTGGTGTGATAGTTAAGGTGGCTGGATCCCACATGACTGACTGTACAGTTTGAATCCCCGACCTGGTGGATTGAATAACATGCTGGGTGCATGTGCATGTGTGCTCGGAATACTGAGACAATGGAATAGAAGAGATTGCTGCATGGCCATCGCCCTTGCGGGGTTTTCTCAATTTCTCTCTTTCTCTCTCAGGGGTGGGTACATGTACCCTACAGCAAAATGTGTGTGTGTGTGTGTGTGTGTGTGTGTATGTGTGTGTATATTTCTGAATATAAACGTTCATGGACATGTGTGCCATGAAGAAATTACACATGGGTTCACTTTTGCACCCAAATAAACTCATACTTTCATTCCTTGAACTTTGTGAAGTATCTCCATATTTCATTGTATGTCTACTATATAATTGATTCACTCGGTTTCTATTGTGTGCATTTGCTTTGTTTCTAGTTTCATTTTTGCTATTACATGCAGAACTATGATGAGTATCCATGTGCACACCAAAGTCCTTTAAAGCTTATTTTTTTCCTCATAGAATTGACAATCACTGCAATTTTTAACAGCCATTGACCAAGATAGCAAATTCACAATGTTCTCAATTGTATCTTGATTATATTACATACCTTTGCTCCTTTAAATTACGGAAAACGCATTGACAAGAAATTTGATTACATATTAGACTTGCAGAACGGGGTATGGAAAGTTCTTTGGTTTTTTGATTAAACAGTGACTAATAAAGAACCATTTAGGTTTTGTGCCTTGTTCACGAAACCCACTCTTAACTGTATCGAGCTACTTCCTGAGTAGGAATTGTCTGGTGAAGATGGTTGACTTGCCTATAAATTTTGTGCACTGCTGAGAGAAATTTAAGTCTATATCTTATGTACTTTTCTTACATGTGTTTTAAATTATAAACAGGAGGAAAATCATTCAAATAGTACAGAAGAGCTTCCTACTTTACCCTTGCTTTTTTTATTCTTTATCATTTTTTCCGTACTTGTACAGACATGAAGATACCACACAAAATGTGTTCCAAAACATACAAATTGGGCAACAATATGCAAAGTATGAGCCAACTTGCTTTTCCCACTTACGTACATCTCTATATTAACACCTTATTCTGTTTTATTGGTGTCCTGTTTAAGTTGTTTCAAGCTTTTCTCCTTCAGAAGAGCACCCTCTTTTTATGTGAATCTACCCATAGGATAAATGCCCACCAGTGGAGTTACCGTGTTAAGATTCTATGCCCTAGCAATTTTGATAGGTATTGCCAGATTGCCCTTCCACCAACAGAATGTAGCTCTACTTCATTCCATCAGGCAATATTTTCTGTCTGGCACAAACCATTGGTTAATAAATTAGGAACACAGGTATAATCTCATATAACAAGGGACATATTTGGTTCAGAGGAGACATTGTTCTCCCTAGTGACCATTGTAGGGATTGGTTTTCAGCCTTCGGAATGCCCAGGGGTTGGGTATTTACTGGTTTTCTCCTGGGACTTGCCTGAAAATGGCTTTTACTATTTTCAGTCATGGAGTAAGAAATACATGCATAAAGTTGAGAGATAATACCCAGATAACTTTCTGGTAATGTTTAATAACATGTCTCAATTAGAATTGAGGTGGTTAGAAATGGACCCTCATTACTAAAGAGGTTGCAATTTATTTATTTGTTTGGTTAGTTTTTGCCATAGGGCACATGTGCTCACCTGAGTGAAATAGAGGGAAAGTGAGAAATCACCCCTTCTGGGGGATGGCCATGCCACAATCCCTTCTCCATTCTCCTTTCAGGATTTTGGGCACACTTGCACATGTGCCCAGTGTGATTTTCTAGCTATTAGGTCTGGGACTTGAACCATGGTCAATCATGTGGGAAGGCAGCGCTTTGGCCACCATGCTACCTGCTGACGCCAAGGTTGCAATTTTTACTTCTCAGTGGGTCTCCGAAATAGAAGACTATATCATTTGACATTTGGTACATTCCCAAATATAACATGTAAATATAATAAATGTAAATGTACCACAGTATGGTCATGTTATAATAATTTTCACCTGTCTTATTTTTTCCCTAAAAATTTTTCTGGATGTTTCTCTGTTTCCTATCATCTCCTACTTCACACTGACATTTTTTCATACTGTCCTTTTAAATAATAATTGTTATAGTTACTCCTGCATTTGGAGCCACCCATTGTTTCATTATCTTATTTATTATAATAACAATTATTATTATGTAATTTTACCAGAGGGCATGGTAGACAGGGAGACAAGGAGAAAGTACCCTGCAATGGTGCATGGTCACACTGCAGTTCCTTCTCCTCCATTTCTCCATCCTGTAAGGATTTGAAGCATACATGCACAGGTGCCTGGCATGTTTTTCAAGCTGCTGGAAACAGGATTCGACTTGCATGGTCGGCCATCTGGGATCTGGTTTTCTTAACTAGTTGGCTATGGGGCCAGCCCTGTTACCTTATTTTTGAGCAGATTTTTTCCCTAATCAAATTTTAACTACCACTTGGTTTCAAGTTCATAGTGTTTGGAACAGAAGTATTTTAATTGGTTGCTCCCTCTAGAGTTTTCTTAGTTTATGAGGCCCTTGTGCTAGGTAACGGAGGATTCTCCCTGGGCCTCTCCACTTCATTGCCCTTAGGACTGTGCTCATAAAGGTCACTTTCACCTCCCTGTTCAGAGCATTGTTTTCCAGCCCAGTGAAGGGCACAGTAGGATGCCATCTTTTATTGATTTGGGATTTGCAATAGCAGAGGATGACAGACATTTAAAGATGGTTCCATGATGTTGGTGGGTGCAGCAGCTGCCAGAACCCCCAGTAGTAAGCAAAAGGCTCATGTTCACTGAGAAGTCAGGGGGCTTTCTGGTGGGCTTGGCCAATGTTTGTTGTGCTCTTGGCCAGGAGTTTTTGAGTTGGCCTGGGCCGATGCCTCTGAGGCTAGGATACAGAGAGGAAAGCATGTGTCCAGGAGCCTCTCAGATGTCACTGAGCCTAAGATTGGGCCTACTCTTGGGATGCCCCCTTCCAGTGCTCTAACTAATGTTAGGGGTGAAGACTGTGGCCTCTGCCTTGGAGAGAAGAAGCTGAAATCTGTGTAGGTCAGGCCTGGGGCTGGGCTTCATATAGGTATGGAGTCCCTCTCCCTTCCCTTCTCTCTTCCTGTCCAAGGCTTATACTGGCCCTGCTGGTGTGACTATCCCAGGGGCGAGGCTTAGGACTGCAGCTTAGGACCTTGATTCAAGAGAGACTTGAAAGCTTTTTGGTTTATATCTTATTTATTTTTCTTATTGTTCAAGTAATGTATTTTCTTTTATAGCAAGTGCAGAGAACTGTTTTTTTTTTAAAGAATTACTTTATTTAAGTTTATTTATCATTATCATTATTAATTTCCAGTTTTGATAAGAGAAAGAGAGAGGGAAAGTGAGAAAGCAAGCCACCAGGTCCAGGACTCCAACTACAATTGGCCATGTGGGAGTCTAGAGCCTCTAATCGCCATGCCACCTGCTGGCTCTGAAGAGAACTGTTTTGAGGCAGGCAATATTATGCAAGGAAAATGGCTTTTGAGGTCAACTGGTTTTAGGCTGGAATGAGGACTCTGTGACTTTTTCCTTAAGGGGCTATTAGGAGCTGAATGACCATCCTCTGCAAATCCGTATGTTTAAGTCCTAACCCCCATTATAGTAGTCCTCCCTTACTCATAGTTTTACTTTCCATGATTTGTTACCTGAAGTACAGTAAAGGTATTTAGAGAGAGAGAGGAATAGGAAGAGAGATCTCGTCCACATTCACATAACTTGTATTGCAATATGTTATTATAATCATTATATCTTATTATCAGTTATTGTTATTAATCTCTTACAGTGCCTAATTCATAAATTAGACTTTCTTGTAGGTATGTTTGTGTAGGAAAAGCAGTATGTGTAGAGTTCACTACTATGCACAACTACAGTCATCCACTGGGGGACTTGGAACATATCCCCCACTGATGAGTAGGGGTACTGTACCTCAGAATGTGTTGGCAGATAGGGTCTTTCAAGAAGTGATTAAGTTAAAAATGAAGCCATTAGAGTAGGCCCTAAATCCAATCTGGCTAGTGTCCTCATAAGAAGAGGAGATTAGGACACACAGAGAGATACCAGAGGCACAAGTGCACAGAGGAAAGGCCGTGTGAGGACACAGCAAGCAGGCAAAGGAAAGAGGCCTCTGGAGAAACCAAATATACCAACACCTTGATCCCAGACTTTCAGCCGCCAGAACTGAGTTAATGCCTTTCTGTTATCTTAGCCCCCCAGTGAGTGGTATTTTGTTAGGGCAGCCTGAGCTGACTAATACAGGGGCTTTTAGTAAGTTGGCTCCTATCTTCTGACTTGATGTAAAGAGCAGACATAGTGCTTGGCTTCTGGTAGGTACTCACAAGTGGCAACGGTGGTGGTAATTATAATCATTTAATATGATGATAGAAATCACCACTCCCCTCCCTCACCCAGGTTTTCTGCTCAGCTTGCTTTGATTTTTTTTTTGTACTTTCCTTTGAAGTCCTTTTCAAATGGGATTACAAAGAACTCATGGAATCAGAGGAGATAGGGATTTCATGGGTTTAGCAAGCACTGAAGTTTTTTCTTTTGAGTAACCCCATTTTCATCCTTTTAATCTATTAGCATGCTGAGATTCCAGGTAAAATTTTATTTAGAACAAGGATACTTCCACTGAAATTGATTAAAAGTGACTTTGGGTGTGGTGTGGGTACATCCTGTTTCTAATACCCATTGCACTAGTTTGCTCATGCTGCAGTAACAAAGTGCCACAGACTGAATGATGTAAACAACAGAAATTCATTCTCTAACCATTGTGAGGCCTGGAAGTCTGAGATCAAGGTATGGGCAGGGTTGGTTCCCTCTGAGGACCATGATGGAGAACCTATTCCGTGCCTCTGCTCTAGCTTCTGGTGGCTTATTGGCAATCTTGATGCATTACTTTGATCTCTGTCTTCATCTTCATATTGTATCCTTCCTGGGTGCATGTCTCTGTGTCCAAATGTTCCTGTTCTATGAGAACCTCAGTCATACTGGATTAAGGTCTTCCTCAAAGACCTCATTTTAACTTGATCATCCGCAAAGACCATTCAAAATAAAGTCACATTTAGAGGTACTGGGGGTTAGGACCTCAACATCTTTGCCAGGGTGGGGAGGGGGGGATACAATTCAACCCATAGCACCAATTAATTGGAACTCAATTTGCTTCCTGTGCACCTCTGCCTGCAGCTGGCAGTGTCCCACAAGTCCCCTTACATGCAGGTTTCAGTGCAGAAGTCACCTCCTTAAAAGGCCTTCCCTGGCCACCTTCAATATAGATGGATTGAATGAATGAAATAGATTGCAGAGTAAAATAAAATGTGATTGAGAATTATGCTGAGCCTAACTTACCCTTAAAAGTGTGAGAGAGCTCCTCTCAGACCCACATCAATGTTACTTGTACCATTCTTATATGTGTTGGCTGTGTCCCCACCACAGATGCTATTTAAATATCATCTTGTGCCTGTGAATTGAGATGTCGGGCACCTTCTGAATGTCATGATGTTTCCTGTTCTGTGTGTAGAGCATGCCAAGAGGATTCAATTTGTTGAATTTGGAATTTTTTTTTTTTTGGCAATGAATCACAGTTTGATTATGATTTTACAATAATCACAGAGCAAAACTGGCTCAAACCCTTCTATGAAGGACATCTCAGGTCTAGAAAACCTATGAGTCATGAGTAAGGAAAGCATCTACTAATACTATTTTGTTAGTGTTTAATGAGAATGTTCTCCTTGCCCAAATTGTTAGGTGCTATAGCAGAGGACCACACAATTCACATCAAACAGTTGAAAAATATATATACAACAGTACATGCTAGGTTGCCTGAGAATGTGTAGTATAGACATTAAGATGATGGGGTTGGTCAGGATGATCAGAAAAGGCTTTGTAGGAAAACTTAGCTCAGCTTAGACTGCTCCTTGAAGAGTTAGAGATCTCAAGAAGAGGAGGGAGGATACCAGCCTAAGATAATATTTGCATCATATTGTGAAGCTGGATAGGTCTCAGTATATATTGGGCTGCCTTGTTTTAATAAAGTTAATTATGTTCATAATATAGAAAGGGTATGATTTGTAGTAGGAAAATATTGGAAACATCTCAAATGTCCATCAACTTGGGGTACATAAATTATAGTACATCCATACAGTGAAATCCTCTGTAGCCAGAAAACAGAATAAAGAGCTTTTTATGGAAATGGATATGGAAAGGCCCCCTCTCCAAATATATTTTTAAGTGAGAGAGGAGCAAATTGGATGCTTAAGGTAGAAAAAGCTTTCTTTAATAGAATTTGGCTCATTTTATTAAGCTCACTGACTTCTTCAACATTTTTTAAAAATTGTATTAAAATATATACAACATAGAATTTACCATCTTAACCATTTTTGAGTGTGCAGTTCAATGGTATTAAGTAATACATTCACGTTGTTGTGCCACCAATCTCTAGAACTTGTCGTCTTGTGAAACTGACACTGCGTCTATTAAATGAGAACTCCTCATCTCCCCCCTCCTCCAAGCCCCTGACAACCACCATTCTACATTCTGTTTCTATTAATTTGACTACTCTAGGTGCCCCATGTCAGTGGAATCATATAGTACTGCATTTGTCTTTCTGTGACTGGCTAATTAGCATAATGTCCTTAAGGCTAATCTATGTTGTAGCATGTGACAGAATTTCCCTTTTTAATGGTAGAGAGCACATGTGTGTGCAAGCAAGAGACAGAAAGTGCCTGTGACAGAGTCTCATCATGCTGACTCCTCCAGCTCCTCAGGATCCTAGGTGCCCATGCGTGTGCCTCCTAGCACATTTTCAGGCTGACCTAGGGATTGGAACCTATGAATGGCAATGTGATTTCAAGCCTTATAGGGCACTGTGCCACAGTGGCTGGGCCAGGATTTTCTTTTTAAGACTCAAAATATTCTTCTTTATTGGTATGCTACCGTTTATTTATCCATTTATCTGTTGATAGACATTTGGGCCAACTTTACTTTTTACCTTCTCTTAGAATATAGGGATTTATGGCTTATAATAATTTACTGCCATAGCATACTAGAATATATTGCCACACTTAGAGTAATTTGAGTGGTTGGAGATTTTTTTTTTTAGTTTCCTGTAGACTACATGTGCATGCATGTGTGCGCACATGTGAGGGAGAAAGAGAAGAGAGAGGAAGAACTCACACCCAGGGGAATGGCCATGCCACAGTCTATTTTCCCCCATTCTCCTTTCAGTATTTTGGGCATGCATGCACATGTGCCTGGCATGATTTTTAAGCCACCTGGTTTGGGACTTGAGCCATGCAACCAGTCCTAGGGATCCAGTCACCTTAACCTCCACACTATCATATGTCTTGACTTGCAAAGACCAGCAAACCTTTCTTTCTGTTCTTGTAACCAAGGACACTTTTTTTCTCTCAAAGTGCTTATATTGAATTTTGTCCCTAACTAGACTAGATTATGAAGTTAGAGAGACCAGGGCAGAGGGTGGGGTGGTGTCTTCCTTTTCTCAGTACCTAATACTTGGTACTGGGTGGGTACTCAGTAAATATTCAGTATAGAAGGAGTTTTACTTTGGACGAGGCACATACCCTTGTCTGAGTAATTGGGAAGTTGAATCAGAAGAATCCTAAGGCCCCTTTTGGGGTCCACTTTTAAATCTGATAGTGAAAGTTTCAGACTTTCTGGAAGACTAGAAGAGTGTAGGAGAGAGAGAGATTTTGAACAGACATGGTTTCAGCACCCTTAAAATTACACCACAGCAGTGGTTACCTGCAGATAGAACCATCTCAGGATACTGTGTTTCCTAGAATAATATTTTGGATTTGGGACATCCTCTTTGTGTGGTGGTAACATTCTCTCAATAACTAAAAAAGCCCACCATCTTAAAAAAATTATTTTAAGTGTAGTGTTTTTTATTTTTTTTTTGAGAGAGATTTTGCTATAGGACGCATGTGGTCACCAGAGAGACAGGAAGCAAGAAGTCACCTCCCCCAGGGGGATGGTCACACTACAATCCCTTCTCTCCCATTCTCCTCTTGGGATTTTGGGCACACACACACACACATAGCTGGCATGAGTTTAAGCTGCCAGATCTGGGACTTGAACCATGATTGACCATGTGGGAATCCAGTGATATAACCATTACGCCATCTGCTGGTCCCGTAAGTGTAGCTTTAATCATGTACCATATTTCTTAGACACACATGGATAGAAAGAAATCTCCTCTTGACATCATCATCTTTACAAAGAGTCTCCTAGGAAATCTTAGTGATAACCTTACCTACTATGAGAAGTCAAAGCAATAAGCAAGGAAAACAAAGATTTTGGAATTAGAGAAAAAAATGCCTATAAGAAAGTACAGAGGAGATGTGATCTGAGTATTGGATCTTGTTGAAATTCTGAACCTTGTGCTAGTTTGTGCATTTTTATTTTAAGCCTGGTTTCCAAAAGTCTCCTGTTAGCAACCAGATGGTTGACAAATAATTGATATGGGTTCATTTTAAACCCATTTGGGGAACACAGTGGCCTGGATTTTCCAGTAGAAGGATTTAGTAATTCTTCTGTTCTTTGGATGCCAATAGTTCTTTGCTTTTCATTTTGTTTTGTTTTGTTTTGTTGTTTGTTTGTTTGTTTTGTTTTGGAATTGAGTTCCCTAACATCTTGGAAGTAACTGCTGGAAAATTGGAATCCATGAATTGATTTCATATCTGCTTGGAATAGAAAGTTAAAGATATGGATACTGTGTATTTCTGCTCTAAATGTCCAGCCTTAGAAGTAGTTTAATTTGTAAAATTAGGTGAAGGGTGTGATTTAGTGTTTAAGTTTAGTTTTCTTCCGTTTGTGTTTTGAGACTCAAGTTAATGAATACAAATAGACATTTAAAATATACTGATCTGATTTTATTCCTCATTTTTAGAGAGTTGTTCAAAACTCTAGGGCCTCCCAGTCTATAGTCTTACTAAATGCTTTTCAAAGACAAAAATCCTCGAAGTGGAGTTTGCAATGAGAAAAGGGGTTGTGAGTTGTCTTCCAGGGTCATTAAGCCTCAGTGGTTCTTTTTTTTTTTTTTTTTTTTTTTTTTGGGGGGTTTTTCTTTGGGGGGGGGGGGCCCCACCAGG
>NW_006159659.1:33669-35571 GCF_000334495.1 Tupaia belangeri chinensis | reverse complement strand
GGCGTGAGTTTTAAGCCACCGGGTCCGGGACGCGAACCGTGGTCGACTATGTGGGAATCCAGCGACATAGCCATTACGCTAACTGCTGGTTCCCCAGTGGTTCATTTTTGAACTGGAGGAATACATCAGTGATAGTCGGAGGGTGCTAGCAACCACCTACATCATATTGCTGAAAACACTAAAAAGAGATTTGAGATCTGTTTGAAAGAACCTAATGTAGAGGCAAGACTCCCTGGACATCACGACCAGTGAAGTGGTGATGGCAAGATAATGGCAAGAGCAACTGTTTGCTCTTTCAGATTATGCTATTTGAATTAGCTGATATTCCTCAGAATGTCACTAGGTGTTTCCAGAAAGGATCCTGTTTTGGTGTGGGCATGTACAAGGCCTTCCACGTTTCCCCTACATTTCTTCCACCATGGCAGGCCTGTGGTATGAGTCAAGCTCCTGGTGGCAGCAGCCCTGGAGGTCTCATTGTGGGCAGGTTAAGTTTCCTGTAGCTGCCACAACAAATCAACACAAACTAGGGGGCTTAAAACAATAAAAATGTATTTTCTCATAGAGAGGCCAGAAGTCTAATATCAAGGTTTCTGATGGTTCTAGGGGAGAATCTGTTCCTTGTTTCTAGTTACTTGTGGCTTTCCATGGCTGTCCTTGGCTTCCTTGGCTTGTGACCACATCACTCCAACCTCTTCCTCCATCGCCACATCCCCTTATCCTATGTCTGTCATCTGCTCTGTGTATCTCAGATGAGGACACTTGTCACTGGATTTAGGGACCACTCTGATGGTCCAGAATGATCTCTGCGTCTCATATGCTGTAACTTAATTACATTAACAAAGGCCCTTTTTTCTAAATAAGTTCACATCCACAGGTTTGGGAATTTGGATTTTGTCATATGCATTTTGGTGGTTTCTGTTCAACCCACTACAGTGGGAATGCTAAGCTAAGGCAAGACTTTGAAAAGGAAGTAGAGGGACAGAAATCCTTCATTAGAAACACTGTAAAACAACTAGTGTTTGTATGTAGTTATGTAATTATTATTGTTATTATGATAATGTCTGCAGAACAAAGTTTTCCATTCTAACCATTTTTACACATACAGCTCAGTGGCATTAAGTATGTTTGTATTGTGGCAACCATCACCACCATCCACTTCCAAAACTTCATTTTCCCAAACTGAAACTGTATTCACTCATTAAACACTAATTCCCCGTTCTCCCTTACTGCAAAATTACCATTGTTTTTAAACTCTAAATTTTTTTAGAAATGCTATGTGTTCATTTTGTAAATCTTCCTGGTCATTAAAAAAAAAAAAAACACTTTAAAATAGTAACTTTATCGAGGCATATTTTACATGTCACGTAACACTCATTTCAATTAGATCGTTCAGTGAGTTTTAGTAAATTTACCCAATTATGCAAACATAAAAGCTTTAGGGTCCAGCTGTGGTAGTGTACACTGCTGAGACACTGGTCTGCAGACTGGGGCCACCTGTGAGGCCAGGTTTGATTTCTGGTCCAACTAAAGACTGGGCACAGTGGTGTGTGCGCCTGGGATCCTATCACTGTAGGCCAGCCTGGGCAGCACAGTGAGATTCTGTTTTAAAAAGAGCTGGGTGTGGGACCAGCAGATGACATAATGGTTACGTCACTGGACTCCCATCTGGCCAACCATGGTTTTAGTCCTGGACTTGGTGGCTTGAAACTCAAGTTGGGCATGTGTGCGTGCCCAAAATCCCCAAAAGAGATGGAAAAGAAGGGATTGTGGCATGGCCATTGCCCCAGGGGGTGATTTCTTACTTTCTGTCTCTCTGTGTCTCTGGTGAGTGCATGTACCTTATAGCAAATATCTCTCCCCCCACCAAAAAAAAAAAAAAAAAAAAAAGAACAAAAAAGAGCG
>NW_006159659.1:20910-33652 GCF_000334495.1 Tupaia belangeri chinensis | reverse complement strand
TATTCACACATGTTTGTAGTCCAGATGGCAGTCTGTGGCAGGAGGATCGAGACTAGGTGAGACACACACACACACACACACACACTAAAAAAAAAAGCTTTAGAGCATATTTATCACCCAAGTAAGATTCTTCATATCCATTTATAGTTAATTCTCATTCACATCTCCAGTGCCACTGTCTATAGTCTGTCTGTTTAGAACCTTCCTTTTCTGGATATTTTATATAGTTTTATTTAAAACTTAAAAATATTTCTTTGATTGTAAGGTACAGAGGAAATATAATCCCATCACCTGGAGTTTATTATTAGAAATTCAGAATTCAGGCTGGGCCCTAGACATAGTGAATCTGAATCTGAGTTTTTAACAAGAGCCACAGGGAATTCTTAGACATATTAGACTTACAAATGTACCAATACATCGTATCTCCTATATTGATCCTTTATCCACTTAATATATTATGAGTGTTTTCTTCTGAAAATCATTAACTATCTTCTGAGAATATCTTAAATCCCATTGTAAGAATATACTACAATCTATTTAGCAGTCACTTCATAGCAGATGTTGGGGTTCCCAATTTTTTTTTAACCTTGAAAACATAACTATGATGATCATTTTTGTCTATAAATCTTTGTGCGTAGTTTCATATCCACTGTGCCAGTAATTCCATTTCTAGGAATTTATTCTGAGGCAGTAATTATAGACATACTGCTAAAATCTAGAAAGTGTGTATAATGTGGATCAGTATAGTTTAGTCATTTAAAGCATTGTTTTCCTGGAAACTGACTGGGCCTAAGGCCAAGTGGATAATGGTTAATATGGACCCTCGACATGTGATGTTTTGAACATCAGCTAATTCTCACCTCCATCTTCATGAACATTTATTTTCTTATTGAATGAAATGAATGAATGAAAATGGTACCAAGTGAAAAACAGATTGTTACTAAGCAGCAGTGAAATAGAAAAAGGGCAAAAAGCTAGACCTGTGTTTAAGAGTTTTCTCATCTATTGTAATCATGTCCTATCTAAACTTCCAGCCTCCACTAGTCACTTCTGCCCTTGCAGGAAGCCCCACGTTTCACTTTTGGAAGGCCCTGCTGCCTAAACAACCTGTAGCTCCCTTACTCCTCCTAGGTGGGAGGTCACAGTGGTGGGAGCAATGGGACCTTCCTCAGACCACACTGACTGCAACTGACTGCTTTTGATTCAGTGCCTTACTTTTCACAAGGATTACAATCTCTTAAATATTTACTGATCTCCTGGGCTGACTCCATGGACTGGTGGTTAGGGGAGTCAGATCCCACATGGGCAACCACACAGTTTGAATCCTGGTCCTGGTGGCTTGAAAAACACCGGGCACATGTGTGTGCTTGGAAGAAGGGGAAACGGAGGAGAAGGGGTTGCTGCATGAACACACACTATTAAGTGATGTTTTCTCCATTTCCCTCTGTCTGTCTCTCTCTCTCTCTGGTGAGCACACATGCTCTCTGGCAAAGTAAAAAGAAAATTTACCGATCTCCCTAGTTCCTAGGACCTGGGAAAATATATGAGGAGATCGGCATTTGTGTAACCTCCTTGAATGCCCCATTGTCAGGCTCATTAAGCTGAGGAGGAATTAAGCACGTTGGAGAAAGCAAGCCTGAATTTTCCTGCTTTAATTTATTTTTCTTTCTTTTTTTTTTTTTGGAGAGGTTTTTGCTATAGGGCGTGTGCGCTCATCAGAAAGACAGAGACATAGAACGTGCCCCTGAAGGGGTGATCTATCTCTACCTCTCCCTCCCTCTCTCTCTTTCTCTCTCTCTCTGTCTCTGGTGAGTTCACATGCCCTGTAGCAAAAATCTAAAAAAACAGAAACAAATAAACAAAAAAATTCGAAAGGCGCTCGATGAAGTGGGAGTCCAGCGACATAGCCATTACGCTAATTACTGGTCCCCCTGCTTTAATTTCTGTACTACCGTTTTATCTGAGCTTTCCACTGCTACACTTTTTCCTGAAAAGAACCAGCTCTTCTTTTCTTCCTGGGCAGTGTGAGTAAAGAGAAGTAGGGTAGGAAAGGATCCCTGTCTCCACTTAAATACTCACTCTTCAGGGTTCAGATCCAGCCAGCTGCTTCAGAGGGTCTTGGGAACTCCTGTAGCCTCACTGTGCAGGCTGTCTGTCTTGTTCCTCTGGATAATGATTCTCACACAGAAGTATGTAACAGAGGGCTTGTTAAAATTAGCATAGACAGCTGGACCCCGCCCCACAGCTTCTGGTTCAGAAAGTCTTGGTTGAGGTCGGAGAATCTCCATGTCAGACGGGTTCCCTGGAGATGCTATTACTCCTTTGGGACTTCACTTTGGGAACTGCTGCTGTGGATTGTCCCCTCATCACCCCTCTTCCCTTGGAAGCAATTGCTTCCAAGTAGGTGAAGCAAGGTCCTGCAGGACTGGTGTGTTTGAGGCTCCCGCAGTCAAGGATCTTGTCTGGACCCCTAGATGCAGTGCCTTGCCGTGCTGTGTGTTTGCTCCATTGCTGCATGCTGAACAAACAAATGAGACTTTAGATTAGAAGGAACAGCAGCTCATTCAAATGACTTCAAGTAGCAGGGGTGGATTTACTGAGTCATGCGAGAAATAGGAAAACTCAGGATAAGAATAGAGCTCCAGGTCGTTGGGGCCTTGTGGGAGCTCATACAAAAAAGTCAGTAGGTATTGCACTCTACGGGCATGGCCAGCCCTGTGCCTTCAAATTTCAGCATGCACTCGACTGTGCTGAACATTTTAACCTTTTAGCCCTGGCTCTTTCTGTTGATTTCTTCTCTCCTAATGAACTCTCCTCCCCGCATCTTAGTTAGGGCAGGGCAGCTTCTTTTGGAGGAGTCCCGGTGGTCCACAGTCTGTCCCCGACCCTCTCATTTGACTCTGTAGCACACAGCCCCAGGTGGTTCCTGGTGGAAGCCACAGATCTTAGTGAAATGGGGAGTGGGCAGTGGTTCCTCAAACTGGAGGCTCAAGGGCTTTTTCTTTTTACCCTGAGTTTCAAGAACAAGTGATGGTAGCTGGAGAGGGTTAGGGGATGTGGAGGGGCTCTTGATTCAACTTTGTTTTACTCAGTGATCTCTTAATGAGTCTTTTCAGTCCTTGTGGTGTCCGCTTCAGTACAGATTTGGCTTGTAGGCGGTTGGCAGTTGGTACACATCAGAGGGACATTAAAACATTCGGGATGGCAAGGGTGCCTGTGAAAACTAAGAGAGGAAGTGGCTCAAAGAGCCAGGCTGTCGAGCTAGGTTTAGACTTCATCCTATTGTCTGTGGGCCCAGAGCCATCACTGCCTCATGGATACCTCGCCCCTCTCATCCATCCCTCAACTCTTTGGGGATGTTTTCTCTAGAGAGTTGCATGGCAAGTCAGTGTTTCCCTCCTGCTTTCATACCCCCGCTCCCCGGCATCTTCTCGTTGGCTCTGCTAGGCCACTTGAGCAAGAGTCTGCAGGCCCGGGCCATAACGCATCTCTATATCAGGTTCCTCCAGCAGCACAGGGTGATTATGGCTTAGATATGCAAGTACAGACATTTATAAGTATATGTTATTTTGAGAGTTCTGGCTTTAGACCATTTTGAAGAAAGTATCTTTTGAGATTTTTATTTCCTGTAAGCTAACTGAAGCAGCTAAGTGCTTTTCTGGGGGGATAACGTCTTGGCACACATTACTGTCATCCTTTGTGCTGGTCACGTTCATGCTAAATGCCAGTTGAGCTCCCAGTGGACACTGCGGAATAAGGATACCGTCTTATTCTTGCTAGTTTGCAAGGGGTGAATTAGACTGCAGCACTTGTAAGTGGAATTATTAAATATCAATGAGGGATAATAAATGTGAAGTAGCTTGCAAATCTTTGGATATTATGGCTGTTTCAGTGAAAACACAGCTGCTAAGATACTTTCCTAGCTGTAATTAAGAAGGTAATTTTCTTTAAGGTCTTTAAAGCCAGATCTTTAGTGCCTTCAGGTCATGAAGAAGCATGAAGGGGTGTCTCTGAAAAAGATGAATGGACACAGAGCAGAACAGTGGTGTCTGTGATGTGGAATGTCAATGGGGAGGGCCTGGATATTCCAAATAGACCCAGGACTAATGTGTTGTGTGGTTTATTAATGGACTGGAGTTGATGCTGGACTAATACAGCTAATTCTTCCATTTTGAGTTAATGTTTGCACTAAATTTTCTCTAGTAATGAATGATTTTGAGTAAGTAGGCATGTCAGTTGAAGATACAGTCCTCATATTTTGTGAGAAACATTGAACGAGGCTTGATGTTTAAATCAGTAGTTGAAAATGTGAGGTAAAACTTTCCAGAAATGGCTTATGGGCTACATAAAAGCAGTTAATTGGAAGAAAACCAAGCCCACCCAGTAGTGAGGTCTGCTTAGAAGCCAAGTGAACACAAGAGAAAAGCAGCACTTCTTTGGTTCCATGATGTCGTCAGCTGCCTGAGTGTCTCTTGGAGCTTTTGACAGTCGTGTGGTGCTTTACCTCAGTGAGGCTGACGAGCATGGAGGTGGGGTCGTCAAGCACTGAGTACAGAACTTTTGTAGTGTACTTGTGAAGACTTGTGGGAGATCACCTCAGGCCACATTGGACGGCCGTGCCCTAATGTCAGGCCACAGATGGAATTTCCACAGACTATGCTCTGGGGACTGGTGACACATTCTTTGTGAAAATTCTGTGTGACACTGCTAGATGGGGAGGTTTTGGGGAAGGGGAATCAGGGAACCATCCTTGAGCTGTAGGTCCATTTATCATCCACTCCTCTCAGAAAATTTGATGGAGCCCTATGCTTGTGGTCTCATCGCAGGCCTGGCTGGGTTTGGGGCTCGAGCTTTGAAAAGTAGGATGCCCTCTGTGATGATGATTATTGTTTTCTAGCCAAGCCTTTTTTGATTTCTCCAGAATTCAAAAATGTGTTTTTTTAAATGTAAACATGAAGATTCATTTTTCTGCATATTCATAAATCTAATACATTCTCCAAATTTATTGGGGAAGACAGTATAAACTATTGGGTTGTCGGAAAAGTCATGACACATTTTTACTTAGAGAAAACATAAAAATACATCATGACTCTTCCAATGACCCTCAGGTTTCTTTTTTTTTTGAGAGGTTTTCACTACAGGGCGCGTGCGCTCGCCAGACAGACAGAGAGAGACAGAGAGACAGAAAGCGAGAAATCACCCCCCAGGGGGGATGGTCACACCGCAATCCCTTCTCCTCCATTCTCCTCTCGGGATCTTAGGCACACACAAACGCCTGGCGTGAGTTTAAGCCACTGGGTCCATGACTTGAACCATGGTCGACTACATTGGGAGTCCAGTGACATAGCCATTATGCTAACTGCTGGTTCCTACCCTCAGATTTCTTACAAGTTAACCAAGTTAGCATTCCTGAAGAGTGCTAAGAGAATATACGCAGAGATTGATTTTTGCTTTGCTGGAACAGTTGTTTTAGAAAAGGTAAGATGACAAACCAAAGCACACACTGCAGAGTAGGAAAGCAAGCATTTTTATGTATACCAGAAAAGAGGAGGAAAAAGATAAAATCTGGGGCAGACTTTCAGAAAACACAGCCAAAAAAAGACCCTTTACAGCTAGGATGACAGGGAGAGTTCCTGAGCTGCGAGGACCGTTTGACTTTGGTGACAGTGCAGCCATCTAGTTCTCAGGATTCTGCCTTTTCAAGTCCTGTAAGGTTTGTGACTGCTGACAAGCAGCTGCTGATTTGTTTCCTATGAACGTGGAACACTGAGTGACAGCGTCTTCTCAGGACTTGAGCTGCTCCCTAAAGCCACATGCCTTTCACATAGCAGTGGCGTCAGCTAGGACCCAGGGAGGGCACGGACTCTGGCTGATCATTAGCTTTTCTTAAAATGATGATTCTCATGGTGTGTGTGTGTGTGTGTGTGTGTGTGTGTGTGTGTGTGTGTAAGAGAGAGAGAGACAGAGACAGACAGACAGACAGAGGCAGAGAAAATTGATCAAATTTGCTTTTGAGTTCAGAGATATGAGCCAACATCTATGATAGCAGTAGGTGAAAGTCTAGTAAAGGTGGGTGACTCAGATATGCACACAAACCTGTGGCTTTATAGTTACAGAAAATAAAAATATACTTTCTGCTCAATTTGACTAAATTGACGTGAGGTAAAATTTCCGAAGAGCGAGTTGTGATCTTAGACAAAGAAGCTGCCAGGATGAGTGGCAGCTCAGAGAGCACAAGGTCAAGAGAGGAATGAAACACGGCCATTAAGGTTACCTGTGCCATGGACCACCTTGGGGCCAGGGGCTGGGAACTCTTCTTAAGCGTCTCTCTCTCTCTCTCTCCATGCACCTGTCGCTTTGTGTATGTGCTTGTCTGTATTTCTTTCTGCATGTTTGTGTATGTGCTTCATCATCTGTGTGTCTGTTTGTCTGTGCCTGTGTCTGTCTGCCTGTGGGTGGTTCTGGCTCTTTCACTGCCTGTAAATGGGCTACCCTAGGAACTCTTGCCAGGCACAGTGGGCTAGGCTGTTAGTGCCACAACTGGTTTCAGTTGCAAAACTACAGCAGTCAAAAATAGGAGAGCCTCAAAATTCCACACAGTGAACAGGTTTCTTCATGGTCATCTGCCACCTGCCACAAGGGTGTGGGGAGATGAGGAGGAAGAGAGAGCTGGAAGGTTTGGAATCATGTTTAATCTGGGGCTCACCCACCCCCATTCCCTGATAAACCACCCGTGTACTTATTTTCATTACTTTCATCCTCACCCATCTCCATGGGGTATTCCCAGGATCTGAATGCTTCCTTTGACTTGCTCTTGTGCAGAAACCATTCCCCAGGACTTAGTATTCCAGCTTCTATTAATTTTCATGTTCATGTCCAGTGTTGCAAAGGAGAGGAAAGAGGGAGCATGGGTGGGGACTCAGGAAGCTGGGGAAGTAGCCTTTATTAGGTCTAGAATTTTTCCTTTGAATTTCCAAAAACTCGCCCCTGGCTGTTTGGGCTTTATTTTCTGATTGCTAGCTTTCCTTTGACTTCTCTTCTTCCATTTATTTCTTTCTTCTTTTTTTTTCCCCCAGCTTCAATAATCTTCAGCATATGGCTTTTATTTTTCATTTTTTAGAAATTTTTTATATAAGGCACATTTGCTCACCAGAGAGACAGAGAGACTTTCTTGGTTCTGCTTTGAGGGTCGCAGAGCTTATTAAAGCTGTAAGAGATTGATTCCTTTTACTGAAAGAGTCCTCGTCAACTCTTTGAGCTCACTTCTAGCAGTGTATTTCTTCTAACAGCACTCCCAGAAGCTGAAGGTACTCTCTTATTGTTGGTAATAACCTTGAGGTTTTTTTTTTTAAGAATTATTAATTTTATTATTATTATTATTGTTATTATTATTATTATTAGTTTGCTATAGGGTACGTGCACTCACCAGAGAGAGACGGGGTGGGGATATGGGGAGTGAGAAAGCAAGCTGCCAGGTCTAGGACTCTTAACTGTGGTTGACTGTGTGGCAATCTAGCATTCTAACCACCATGCCACCTGCTAGCCCTAACTTCGAGTTTTTTAAAAAAAAAATTATTGATGGTAATTTAAATAACTTTCTGAAGTTATTTTCTCTGTTTTCCTTTCTCTCTTTCCACTCTAATCGATATCATGAACTTAATTTTTTTTTAGAACATCAATGCAGATATTTTCTTTCTTAAGTTATGTACACATCTAAAATTTGTAAAATGAAGACAGGTACTAGGAATGAAAGTAAATAATTTGTCATCTCACTTCTAGAGATTACCACAGTTGAGAATTCACTTTGTAGCCAGTCATTTGTCTTAAAGATGGATATGTATTTGTTACTGTTCTATAAAAAATGGATCATACGGTAGATAGTGTTTAGTAAATATTTTCTTTAAAATCAAGGTATCAAGGTCTCAACTGTGTTGTGATCCTTCTACCTTAACCTCCCTGAGTTGCTGGGATTACAGGTGCACAACATCACTCCTTGCCTTTTTTTAAAGTTTTAATTGTGTGTGTAACAAATTTTTAAGTTTGACATAATGTCACTTCACTTTCTACAACGTTAGTAATGTTTTACAAACCTTCTCTTCAAAGGAAAAAGACTTATAGGAGTGAGGAACCCAAGCTTCATCTGTCAGTACCGCAGTCCATGGTTACCCTCCCCTTAGCCTTGAGGGCGCCTAAGGATCCCAGCTACTCTCAGTAGTGAACTTTGAAAGCATACAAATCTACCTCATAGTGCCCCAATTGTTAATATTGTAGATTGATCTAATTCCTTATATAGAACAATTGTGGACCTCCTTCAAATCTTCCTTTGAGCACATCTACAATTATTGATACTTCTGTAGATTAATGGCTATAAGTAGAGTTACTGCATTTACAATATGAGTCATTTCTTTTTTTCTTTCCTTGCCTTTCCTTGCCTTGCCTTACCTTGCTTTTTCTTAACTTATGGTCTGTATTACCAACTAGTCTTCCTTAAGATATGACAACTCATATTCCTACAGTAACTTAAGACAGGGCTCAATCCTCCATTTCCCAGATAGAATCAATTTTAAAAATTTATCGTGTTCTACAGTGTATCTTATTGTTTGATATTTTTATCTCTAATTACTAGTAAGTTCAAAGTATATTTTCATATGGCTGTTGGTGGCCATGTATGATTCTTCTTTGGTGAACTATCTTCTCGTAATCTTTGGCCATTTTCAAATTTAGACAATTGTCCATGAATAAGAGCTCCCAGTTATATGAGGTGTGTAGATTTCGAATAATATTTTCAACCATGAGCTGATGACATAAAGGGAGAGGAGGATCATGGGCTGAGATTTTCATAGTCAATGCTCAACATGAGAACTTGGAAAGAATAAAATTCTGGACATTGTTCTCTGATTTTATTATTATATAACATTGGATGACTTATCTGACCATTAGGAATGTTCCATAATACTGATTAAAGAGAAAACCCAGAGTTAAAGCCAATGGCTACACTAAGTTTGGAGATTTTTCTAGAGGTTTTATTTATCTTTATTACTCCAGTACTCAAACTTGGATGTGAGAGTTTAATCTTGTGGTTTATTACTGCCACACACCAAATTAAACATCATCTCCTTAAGAAAAACATGAAGTGCCCCTGTGTGCATCTTGGGCAGTTCATGTCATGACTAGAGTCAGTCTGATACAGAACGCTTGTACTGGAAAGAATTTAGGACATCTTATTTTCTTTTTTTGTATTTTGCCAAGTAATGCTAAATCAACAATAAAACTGCTTTGCAAAAGAGCAACAACATGCCCTGACGGATTGTAATGAAAATAAATTATAATGCAGCCTTATAATAATATCATTCAATATAATCTAACAAAGTAAAAACCTTTTTCTACTTAATAGAAGGCTCTTTCAAGAGATAAAACTTTACATGGGATAAGAAAAAGGATTTTACTATTTAAAAAATATATACATATATGTGTGTGTGTATATATATATATGTATGATTCTTCTTTGGTGAACTATCTTCTCGTAATCTTTGGCCATTTTCAAATTTAGACAATTGTCCATGAATAAGAGCTCCCAGTTATATGAGGTGTGTAGATTTCGAATAATATTTTCAACCATGAGCTGATGACATAAAGGGAGAGGAGGATCATGGGCTGAGATTTTCATAGTCAATGCTCAACATGAGAACTTGGAAAGAATAAAATTCTGGACATTGTTCTCTGATTTTATTATTATATAACATTGGATGACTTATCTGACCATTAGGAATGTTCCATAATACTGATTAAAGAGAAAACCCAGAGTTAAAGCCAATGGCTACACTAAGTTTGGAGATTTTTCTAGAGGTTTTATTTATCTTTATTACTCCAGTACTCAAACTTGGATGTGAGAGTTTAATCTTGTGGTTTATTACTGCCACACACCAAATTAAACATCATCTCCTTAAGAAAAACATGAAGTGCCCCTGTGTGCATCTTGGGCAGTTCATGTCATGACTAGAGTCAGTCTGATACAGAACGCTTGTACTGGAAAGAATTTAGGACATCTTATTTTCTTTTTTTGTATTTTGCCAAGTAATGCTAAATCAACAATAAAACTGCTTTGCAAAAGAGCAACAACATGCCCTGACGGATTGTAATGAAAATAAATTATAATGCAGCCTTATAATAATATCATTCAATATAATCTAACAAAGTAAAAACCTTTTTCTACTTAATAGAAGGCTCTTTCAAGAGATAAAACTTTACATGGGATAAGAACAAGGATTTTACTATTTAAAAAATATATACATATATGTGTGTGTGTATATATATATATATATACACATATACATACACACACACACACGTGTGTGTGTGCTCACTTGCGCGCCCTGAAGTTGGGCATGTAGGAAAACAAAACGGTTGCGTTCTCTCTTTTCAATCTGAGTTCCTTCAAAAGTCTCATCTAGGCTTTTGTGAATACAGGTAATGTCTAAAATAATTCATGTGTATTCATACCTTAACTCACAAATAAGAACATGGTATTAATTATCAAAAACTGAAGAATTAAGGATTAGTCTTGGAAATTTTTCACTTAATTTTAATCTTCCTGTTGTGAACATCTGGTTCATGCTGAAAACTCAGCATATCCCATTTCTTTCCCACACAGATATCACAAATAAGTATTTTGTATCTTCTTTCCCCTTTCATGGAGAGCACAGTTTTTTTGCCCATATTATCTAAGCTCCAAGATAAATGTCAGCTAAAATTATTTGGAGTGTCTGGGAATGACCCTGGTACATGCCGTTTAGTTGTGTGGCCATCAGTTATGTCGGGTGGACTTTAGCTCCACGCCCAAGTTGTTCTGGGGTTGTAGACACATATATTGAATTCAGACCTCTTATTTATAGGGGCAGGGTGTGAATTGTACAATGATACTATTTTCGTTGGACCTCATATATGGCTGTTTGCTTTCTTTCCCTTAAACATATTATGAAGCCTTAAAATGGTCACTAGCATGCCCTTTCTGTATTTAACCTTGTGGAGGTACCCCCTTATTGTTGAGGCAAGGCAGTTATAACTGATTGGCCTAAACAGACATAGGGCAACAAGACAGTTGAGAAGGGTAATACATCCTATGATTCTGCTGATCCATGATTTTTGGCTGGATAAAAATCTCATGAATTGCAGCTGGCATGCATGTTTTGTGTGTCTGCACATTGTGTGTTTGATTGCAGTTGATTAGAAAATGGATACCGACATGATACATTGTTATCGACAAATGTCTCCTATGTGTGACCTAAAACCACTCTGCATTTCCATTTGTCAAGCTCCCAGGTGTGCTCTGGGTTCAGAGCAAATTAACTTCCAAGTAAAAAAAAAAAAAAAAAAAAAAAACCACCAAAGCTCTGCATAAATTGAAGCTTATCTTCTCTAACTGGTGTGGGGGCAGGGAGAAGGTTTATCATTAGACCAGAAGGACAAGTTGAGAAATTGTTCTGTATCTCAGCCAGTTAATTATTGCGACTTCCCAGCATGTCTGAAAGGAGAAATGAGAATAACATCAATAGTGATTATTTTCTTTCATTATTCTGTTCACCTGCTATTCACTGTGAACATTCCAGGAAAGAGAGATTAGCAGAGGCTACCTTTAAAAAATCCAGAGTCCTAGAAGCATGCTGTGTCTGCCTTCTGGTACAGCGCGAGGAGGGTGGGGCAGGGCTGGTGCAAAACTTTTAGATCTATTTTTAAGCCTGGACAAATATTATAAATACGAGTTGCTGCTGCTTCTTTTGAAAAAAATCCCTTTCTACTCTAAAAATAGTTTGCTGGGAAAAAGTTTGCGAATTGTTTATTAAAGGAAGATTTAGAAATTCAGCTGAGCATTTCCTCATAAATAAAGAAAAATCACCTCACAGCTACTGTCTAAAAGCAGATGTGGCTTCTTGAGAAGGGAACATTTTCTGAGATGTTGATGCCAGTGCCAGAATGTGGAAGAAAATTAAGAATTTTTCTTTATGGGCTACTCTTTTTAGGTCCTCCAAATCCTACTAATTTCCTTTTGGAAAGATATCCCTAATTCTCCTAGTTAGAATGAATTGCTTGAGCTTCTCTTCTTACCTGTGCCCTTAGTTATATTTGTCTCTCTCCTGTAACCCTTTGTACTCATGTTAGGATAATTGCTAACATTAACTATATCCCAGGCATTGTTCTAAGCTCAGTTTATTATTTTACCTTGTCATAATAACCTTTTGAGTTAGATATTACCATTATTCTCATTTTAAAGATGAAGATTTACCACTGGACACTGGCACAGTGGTAAAATGCGACATTCTACGAGGCTTAACCATATGGAGAGGTTCCCAATTCAATCTGGAGACCTTCCTGAGTATGCTGGGCATGCTCTTGCCCCTGATTTGGGGCTGGATGAATGGTGGTGTTGAGACCCTGTTGAGGATGTTATCTCTCTTTCTTTCTTTCTTTATCTTTCTGGATCATGAAATGAACAAATACATTTCTAAAAAAAGAAGATGAGGTTTCTCCTAGAACTTTACAAAATAAATGTGCTTTAGAAACAAAGAAGATAGGGAAATTATTATTCATACATTAAATCACTATACATCATTTAGATTGTGAAGAGACTTTACCCAGCATGATAGATACCTCAGTCCAGCCCAGTTGAGACCACCGTACGCATCCTTGTCAACAAATAATAAACCTTATCTGTGTCCCACAAGTGTCTTACCTCTTCATTTACCCC
>NW_006159659.1:19565-20626 GCF_000334495.1 Tupaia belangeri chinensis | reverse complement strand
TCTATTTTAAGGTCTTTGAGGAACTACCATATTGTTCTCCACAGTGGCTGGAACAATTTACAACTCAAAAACAAACAAACAAACAAACAACAAAAACCCAAATAGCCCAATTAAAAAATGAACAAAGGATTTGAATAGGCAGTTCTCCAAAGAAGGTGTACAAGTAGCCAACAAACATAAAATGCTCAACATGACTAACAATCAGAAAAATGCAAATCAAAACCACAATGAGGTATCACACCTCACACTTATTAGGATGTATGGTGTAAAAAGAGATAGAAAGAGGGAGAGAAAATGAGAGAACAATGTGTTGGTGAGGGTACGGTAAAATTGCAACCCTCGTTCACTGTTAGTGGGAATAAAAAATGGTTCGGCCACATGGAGTACAGTATGGCAGTTTTCCAGAAAATTAAAAATAGAGGCCCATAAGGTGGTGTTATGCATAAGGTGCTGGATCTCACATGGCTGATTCCATGGTCAAGTCCTGGACTTGGTGTTCTGAGAAACACGCCAGGTGCATGTGCGTGCATGCTCAAGATCTAGAGAGGAATGTAGAGGAAAAAGGATTGTGATGTGGCCATCTCCCTTAGGGGATGATTTCTTATTTTCGATCTCTGTTTTTCTCCAGTAAGTGCATGCACTCTATGTCCAAATAAATAGATAGATAGAAAAGAAAAGAAAATTAAAATATAATTACCATATGATGCAGCAATACTATCTCTGGGTATATATCTAAAAGAATTGAAAGTAAGATCTCAAAGAGATATTACACACTCTGTGCATAACAGTATTTCCCACAATGCCCAAAGGTGGATACAACTCAAATATCCGTATAATGATCTCTTATTTTGCCTTAAAAAGGAAGGGAATTTTGGGACCAGCAGTTAGCGTAATGACTATGTCACTGGACTCCCATGTGGTCAACCGCGGTTCACGTCCCAGACCCGGTGGCTTAAAGTGGCTTAAAACTCATGCCAGGTGCATGTGCATGCGTGCCCAAGATCCTGAGAGGAGAATGGAGGAGAAGGGATTGCAGCGTGGCCCTCTCCAAAAAAAAAAAA
>NW_006159659.1:18729-19534 GCF_000334495.1 Tupaia belangeri chinensis | reverse complement strand
GGAGAGGGATTGCAGGCTGGCCCTCTCCAAAAAAAAAAAAAAAAAGGAAATGTTGACACATACTACAACACGGATAAATGTTGAAAACATCATGCTAAGTGAAATAAGCTAGTCACAAAAACAAATACAGTATTATTTTACTTACAAGTGTAATCAAATCACAAAGATAGTAAGTAATATGGTGGCTGCCAAAGGTGGGTGGAAGAAATGAGTTCATATTTAGTGGGTACAGATTTCAGTTTTACAACTTGAGAAAGTCCAGGAGACTAGTTGTCCAGCAGTGTGAATTTGCTTAATACTCTACAGAACTGTACACATAAAATGGTTGAGATAGTAATTATATATATTTAAAAGGATTAAAAAGTATAAAAAAGAGAAGGAGGTGGGAAGATCAGAGTTAGTGACAATTGAAGCAGAGATCAGAGAAAGGAGAGAGAGTACTTTGAAGATGCCATATTGCTGGCCTTGAAGACGGAGGAAGGGACACAAATGTTAAAAAGCCAGTAACCGCTAGAGGCTAGAACAGGCCAGGGACCAGTTTCTTAAATCCCCCAGAACAAACTCAGCCCTGCCAACACCTGCATTTGAAGACAGTGAGACAGTTTTTGTTTGTTTGTTTGTTTTTGAATTCTGATCTCTAGAACTGTGAGATACTAGCTTTGTGTTGTTTTAAGTCACCAAGTTTTTTTTTTTGGGGGGGGTGGTTTTTGCTATAGGGCACGTGTGCTCACCAGACAGAGACAGAGAGAGACAGAAAGCAAAAAATCACCCCCCAGCCCCCAGAGGGGAGAGCCACGCCACCGTC
>NW_006159659.1:0-18589 GCF_000334495.1 Tupaia belangeri chinensis | reverse complement strand
GGGTCCAGGATACAAACCGCAGTCGACTACATGGGAGTCCAGTGACATAGCCATTATGCTAATTTCTGGTTCCAAATCACCAAGTTTTTAATAACTTGTTACAGCAGTGATAAGAAACTGCTATAAGGGCTGTTCAGTTCAGGAAGGTTGATACCCTGTGCAAAGTCATCAAGTGACTGGAACTCTGATTAAGAGCTGGCCTATGTTCATATTCCACTTGTAGTTCCAGCCTTGCCATGTGGTAAAACCCTAGAGGGCAGCAGCCATCTTGAACCCCTGCCTGACATAGTGTCTGGCATATAGTGGGCACCTAATAATTTTGGCTGAAGGATTAAATGATGATGCACCGGGAACCAGCAGTTAGTGTAATGGCTATGTCGCTGGATTCCCACGTAGTCGACCACGGTTCACGCCCCGGACCCAGTGGCTTAACACTCACGCGGGGCACGTGTGCGTGCATGCCCAAGATCCCGAGAGGAGAATGGAGGAGAAGGGATTGCAGCATGACCATCCCCCCTGGGGGGTGATTTCTTGCTTTCTGTCTGTCTCTCTCTGTCTGTCTGGTGAGCGTATGTGCCCTATAGCAAAAACCTCTCAATAAAAAAAAAAATGATGATGCAACACAGCCTTTCTTCTGTTCCCCTGCTCTTCTGTCCTTTTAGCCGTAGGGTTATATCTAGGAAAGAGTTCAGCACCCTTATGAGGGTTTCTGTGTCTGGGGTCAGGTCCCATGACAAAGTGGGGACAGGTGTCCATATAGAACCCAGCCAGCAGTTAGTTGGGGGAAAGTAAATCCTGTTTTTGGTAAAAGATGAGCATTCTATTTGGAGAAGAAATGACCGAATTTAGTCATGACCTATTTGTTAACCTGTTTATTAACATTATTTCTCTTCTAAGTAAAGGCAGATATTTCTAAGCTCAAATGAAGCAACTCCTGTGTAAGCTGCTATCAAACGGGCAGTTCCTTGCTCTGAAAGACTTGCTCGCCTCAATTCTAAGCTTTAGAAACCAGGCTCATAAATCAGGGCTTTGTAATTCACATAATTATTTAAAGTTGGGTTTCCAGATATTTCTTCTTGGGAAGGGTTTGTGTGGGGAATGAGAGCCTTCCAATAAGATGCACTGACAGTTGCTATAAAATTATTATGAAAAAAATGGGTATATTGTTCTTTTTGAATAATCTTCAAGTGGAGAATGCTTTCACAATCATGTCACAAATCAAAGAAAACCTAAGAGAAAAGACTGATGGGTTTCATGCCATAAAAATTAGAAACTTCTGTGTGGAAAGAAGTAGAACTATTAGTGTAAATAAACAAATGGCAAAGAGGGAAAAAAATCCTGCAACATATGACAGGCCAAGGGGGTAATTCTTTTATGTGTAGAGAGCTCTTAGAAATGAAAGGGGAAAAGGAAGAGTGATGTGCAGGAGAATTGACACAGAACATGAGCGAGCAGTTCACAGAAAAAGAAAGACAAATGGATGATAGTATGCATATGAAAAGCTGACTGAACTTATTTTTACTACTAAAGAAATGTAAATTTTAAAAATATTTCATCTTATTTATTTATTTGTTTTTTTAAATTTGACCAAAAAGAGACAGAGAAAGTGGGAAAACAAGTCAAGAGTTCCAGGATTTGAATCATGGTTGGCCATCTGGAAGTCCAGCTCCTTAACCAAGATCCCGAGAGGAGAATGGAGGAGAAGGGATTGCAGCATGACCATCCCCCCTGGGGGGTGATTTCTTGCTTTCTGTCTGTCTCTCTCTGTCTGTCTGGTGAGCGTATGTGCCCTATAGCAAAAACCTCTCAATAAAAAAAAAAAATGATGATGCACCACAGCCTTTCTTCTGTTCCCCTGCTCTTCTGTCCTTTTAGCCGTAGGGTTATATCTAGGAAAGAGTTTTTAGTAAACAGTTTCCTCGCCCTGCAATTGTGGGACTCATGAGGAATTATATCCTTGAGGTTTCAGCACCCTTATGAGGGTTTCTGTGTCTGGGGTCAGGTCCCATGACAAAGTGGGGACAGGTGTCCATATAGAACCCAGCCAGCAGTTAGTTGGGGGAAAGTAAATCCTGTTTTTGGTAAAAGATGAGCATTCTATTTGGAGAAGAAATGACCGAATTTAGTCATGACCTATTTGTTAACCTGTTTATTAACATTATTTCTCTTCTAAGTAAAGGCAGATATTTCTAAGCTCAAATGAAGCAACTCCTGTGTAAGCTGCTATCAAACGGGCAGTTCCTTGCTCTGAAAGACTTGCTCGCCTCAATTCTAAGCTTTAGAAACCAGGCTCATAAATCAGGGCTTTGTAATTCACATAATTATTTAAAGTTGGGTTTCCAGATATTTCTTCTTGGGAAGGGTTTGTGTGGGGAATGAGAGCCTTCCAATAAGATGCACTGACAGTTGCTATAAAATTATTATGAAAAAAATGGGTATATTGTTCTTTTTGAATAATCTTCAAGTGGAGAATGCTTTCACAATCATGTCACAAATCAAAGAAAACCTAAGAGAAAAGACTGATGGGTTTCATGCCATAAAAATTAGAAACTTCTGTGTGGAAAGAAGTAGAACTATTAGTGTAAATAGACAAATGGCAAAGAGGGAAAAAAATCCTGCAACATATGACAGGCCAAGGGGGTAATTCTTTTATGTGTAGAGAGCTCTTAGAAATGAAAGGGGAAAAGGAAGAGTGATGTGCAGGAGAATTGACACAGAACATGAGCGAGCAGTTCACAGAAAAAGAAAGACAAATGGATGATAGTATGCATATGAAAAGCTGACTGAACTTATTTTTACTACTAAAGAAATGTAAATTTTAAAAATATTTCATCTTATTTATTTATTTGTTTTTTTAAATTTGACCAAAAAGAGACAGAGAAAGTGGGAAAACAAGTCAAGAGTTCCAGGATTTGAATCATGGTTGGCCATCTGGAAGTCCAGCTCCTTAACCACCATGCCACCTGCTGGCCCCTAAAGAAATGTATATAAACTATCATTTTCTGGTATCAGATGGGCAAAAAGTGAAGATATTTAAAAGTATCCACTACAGGAAAACCAGTATTCTTTCATGCTATTGGTGAGAGTGTGATTGAGACAAACTTTTTGGGAGCCAATTTTTTATTATCTGTTGAAAGTAATGATGAATCAAGTCTTTGACCCAAAATTTTCACTTTTGGAAATTTGTTCTATAGTTACACTTGTATATATGTGCAAAGTATAGGCACCGCGCGATACTCAGTGTACTGCAGAACACTTAGATGACTGGATGGTTTCATGTGGGTTATAGTTTGGTGGGAAGATAACTGGTCCCCTCCTCCAAATATAGAAATGGATGACGTTGGGGCTAGCAGGTGGCATGGTGTTCAAGGTGCTGGATTCCCACTTGGCCTACCATAGTTCTAGTCCCTGACCCAATGGCTTGAAAATTATGCTGGGTGCATGTGTGCATGTGCCTAAAATCCTGAGAGGATGAGGGATTGTGGCATGGCCATTGCCCCAAGGGGTGATTTCTCACTTTCCCTCTTCCTGTCTCTCTGTCTGGTGACAGCATGCACCCTATGGCAAAAACCTTTTGAAGAAAAAAAGAAAGAAAGAAAGAAAGAGGATGGCCTCAGAACAGGAGCAAATGAGGTGGATATGAGAATACAAGGTATATCTCGCACACCAGTCCCCACCCCAGGTTTCTTGTGGTCTATGCAATAGAGGAGATTTTGTCAGATCTCAGAAATAGCTGAAGTTTGCTGTGCCACAAATCTCTTCTCATTAGCACTTCAGAAGAGCAAGCGGATATGCTTCATTTATGGTATGGTGACAAACATGCAGCTACCTGGGTTCTTGAACCAAACTCCACTTCAGCATGGCCCCATTTTCACTTGGGGGAGTAGAAAGCAGAGACAGTGGCCATATATCCCTGATGGAGATATCTCTGCTCTAATTTTCTGCCTTCCCATTTCCCTGTGTTTCCTCCCTACCCCCTGGTCCCCAGCTCTGGTTTAACACTTTTGATCTAGGTGGTTTTAATTGGTCAGACTTCCATGTTCAGAACTCTTGCTTTCCTGCACAACCAGACTGTCCACCCTGATACTGGTCAGTTCTAGCAGAGGTCTAAATGATGGAGAAGATGCCTAAGTTACATTGTTAAATGGTAAAAAGCAAGATGAACAACACTGCACATCATATGTGTTCATTTATGTTAAAAACATATAGATACACTCACGTGCACACACACATACAACTCACCAGTGGTAGCTAGGAGAAGAGGAATGGGATTTCACTGGGGAATGGATACACTTTTACCTTTGGCTACATACCCTCTTTTATTTGTGTGTACATGTGTGTGTGTGTGTGTGTGTGTGTGTGTGTGTTGAAAGTCAAGTACTTGAGTATCCACAGACCCTTGTCCCTTCTCTCTGTCTTCTAGAAGCCAATAATTACTCTTCAATTCTAGCTGTTGTTTCTAGTATTTGCTGCTGTACTTTTGAATATCTGTTGGTTTGCCTATTCTAGACACAATCAATCTCTTTAACTATTATGGTAATTGAAGAGTTTAACTCATTCACCCCACCCAACACCTATCCTCCCTGTATGTTCATATCTTAGGTTTTGGTTTAATTTATACTTAATGTTTTGATTACTGTAGCAGTGTTGATATTGAGTACTGAAGCAAGAATATGCTATAATTAATTTTCTTATATAAATTTTTGTTTTCCCTAGCGATAATGATTCTCTTTCTTGTTTGTTGATTTATCCTGTGACATCTAAATCGTCTCATACTTTGAAGTAAACAGCCCTATAAAATGCCTCTTAATATAATCTCTCTTTTCTTCCTCACTCCCCTTTCTTTCTCTCTGGGAAAAATACCAGAGGCCTCCCAGAGCCTTCCAACCTCCTGCTCAACCCTGAGTTGGTTGTTCTTTAAGCTGCTGCCCAGCTGCTCTACAGGAAATTCCTGTCACCTCTCTTATATTGACTATCCTGAGTCCTGGATCCCTTATCCTTCTCTTTCTTGTTTCACTCACTTGATTTGGTGGAATCCACCTCCAGTATCCTTCTAAGAGTTCATGGATATAAATGTTTTGAGACTTGTGCAAGACCAACCACACTAGGAGCTGCATACTCCTTTTAATGCTCAACTGCCCCTCCATACCTGGTCCATGTCTGTTGGCAGGAGAGGTTTCCCTGCCTGCCAATGGACCATGAGAATCCTGGACCTAAAGCCTGTGCCTTTATTCACAAGGTCTCATATGACCTTTCAAGTACTTAAATCTCCCATTTTACAGCTAACAAAACTGAGGCACTGCCTTCAGCAATGTCAACTGCCTGGGCCAGGCTGCTGCCTTTACAAGCCCTGCTGCTGCTTCCTGGGAAGAGAAATAATAGAACTCGCTCACCTCCTGAGTGGCGAGGCCAAATTGCATGATCATGGTTGCAGGGTAAGTTTAATTCCAGATATGTCCCTGTGTCTGGTTCTTGAAAGTTTCAGCTCTCATTAGTCATCCTTTGCTAGGTCTTACTAGCTGTGCACACATGTGCATGTGTGCATCAGAGAGAGAGAGAGAGAGATTGCTTGATACTTACGTTCCTATTCTTTGAGATAATTAAAACCCACTGCCTATCATTCCTATAAGCTCAGTATGATTATTTTTATTGCTACAGTATTTGGTTTCGAGCAATGTAAGAATTTCAGCCCCTCCTTTTATTCCTTTTATGATGTGAAATGCTCCATTACTTAGGAGTTTGCTGCTGATTGTACAGTTTAGCATTTGATCTTTTTGCTAACTGCAGTCAGGTGACCACACATAGGGTAATTAGATTAACCTGCCCCTCCTCTTCTCTACTGAAACAATATAAAATCCAGTATTCTGTTGGCACATGCTTTCCTTAGATTAATGATCTTGGAGTTGCTGCATGGAAATTTGCATAGCTCCCTACAGCTCAGAGAAATGAAAATGCCCAGCTGTCTAAAAGCTTTAATCAGGAAATGAGCATGAAATAGCATTGTTTTGTCACGGGCTTGGAATAATTTGTTCTTGACAATCGAGTTATCCTGGATGGAAATGTATATAAACATTCTTTCAACAACCAGTAAACAGGTGCTTTTTTGTTGGTGAAAATTCAAGAAAAAATTTTTTCAGGGTGTTTTTCAAATTGTTGGCCCTCACACTGATCACTGTTAAAAGTTCATACTAGGGGCCGGCAGGCAGCATGGTGGTTAAGGCCACTGGACTCCCCCACGGCCAACCGCCATGTGGAATCCCAGAGCTGGCGCCTTGCTTTCTCACTTTCTCTCTCTCTCTCTCTTCCCCCCGCATCCCTCCCTCCCTCCCTCCTTCCCTCCTTTCCTCTCTGGTCAAATTAAAATTAAAAATAAGAAAAGGTTCATACTGTGGTCATTTCCCTTGTGCTTCCTCTTTAATTAATTAATTAATATATTTTTGTAACCAAAACTTTCATCCCAAAGATTCTCACAAAACATATTACAAATGACAGCATGAGAAAAATTTGCACAATAACTCAGTGTTCAGCTCTGCAGTGTACCCTTAAGCTAGACATTGATATTTTGAAAATTCAAATTCCAATAAAGATTCTAACAAACAGCTATGTGTTCATATATTACAATCATATAAAGAACTTAAGATCTCAAGATAAGCTTTATTTTTATTTTATTTTAAAATTTATTTATTTATCCCATAAACATTTACTTTACATATCAAAAAATTTTTGCTCATACTCCATAGTTCTTAAGAGTTAATAAACAACTTTTAAAATTTCCAAAAAAACTAAATTTTAAAGAGAACTTTCCAAATATTTGTTTTAATTTTGTTTGTGAGTCTATAACAACAGAGACAGTATGGCTTTAAATATTTTTGCGAAAATATGTACATGTCAACTACTCAAACTATTGAGAAGCAAACACCTTCCCCTCATACAAAGTTTCCTATTCTAAATGGCAGGTTACAGAAATTGGCCTTTTAGAGCAAGACAAGAGCAGTGTTAGGATTAATACACATTACACCAGTAGACTGTAGTGCACCTGCTAAGGACAGGAACTTGGCCACAGGACTGCCTTGGTCAGCCTCAATCAACCACTGTGCTCATCATCCCTGAGGACGTACTGTACCCCTCTGTCAAGTAGAGAGAATTATGTCCTCTACCTTTAGTGTGGTTGTAAGCATTATTTATTTATTTATTTATTTATTTTGGAGAGGTTTTTGCTATAGGGCGCGTGTGCTCACCAGAAAGACAGAGAGAGACAGAGAGATAGAAAGCGAGAAATCACCCCCCAGGGGGGATGGCCACGCCACAATCCCTTCTCTTCCATTCTCCTCTCGGGATCTTGGGCACGCACGCACACACGCCCAGTGTGAGTTTAAGCCACCGGATCTGGGACCTGAACCGCGGTCGACCACATGGGAGTTCAGCGACATAGCCATTATGCTAACTGCTGGTCCCAGTGTGGTTGTAAGCTTTAAATGTTATTCCATGTAAATCCTTCTAACAGTACCTTGTTCATAGTCTATTCTTTGTTTTGTTTGTTTGTTTGTTTTGTTTGAGAGGCATGGTCTCACTATGTTGCCCAGGCTGACCTTGAACTCATATCCCACCTGTCTCAGCCTCTCAAGTAGCTGGGATTATAGGCGTGTATCACTGTGCCTGGCTTTATAGTATAGTTACAGGCTAATTCTATATTTTTCAGAAGACCTAGGGAAATAAAGACCATATTCAGTTTATTTATCTCAAAGATCCTGGTGCATTTAACAATTTTTCCATTAGGTCAGTGGTCTTAGAAGCAATTGTAATTGTAAAAAATAATATTGAGTTAAACATATGCACTACTTTCACTTATTGTGTTGTTGGAAAAGTTGTGACACATTTTCTAACGTAGAAAAAATATGTCACGACTTTCCCAATAACCCAATATATCTAGCACACAGTTTAAAGAATAATAGAGCTGGGCTGGCTCCATAGTCTGGTGTTTAGAACAGCTGGATCCCATGTGGCCAATCACACAGTTCGAGTCCCAGACCTGGCAACTTGAAAAACACACCAGATGTGTGTGTGTGTGTGTCCCCCAAATCCTGAGAGGAGAATGGAGAAGAGATTCTGTAGTGACCTTTCCCCATGGGAGGTATTTTCTTCTCTCCCTCTCACTCTCTCTTTGTCTCTGTCTCTCTCTGGCTAGCACACATGCCCTGTAAAGAAAAGAAAAGATTGGGACCAGCAGGTGGCATAATGGTTACGTTGTGGGACTCCCACATAGTCTACTGTGATTTGAATCCGGGACCTGGTAGCCTAAAACTCATGCCACGCACGTGTGCATGAGTGCCAAAGATCCCAAGAGGAGAATTGAGGAGAAGTGATTGCGCCCCCTGGGGGGTGACTTTTCTCTCTTTCTGTCTCTCCAGTGAGCACATGCACCTTATAGCAAAAATCTCTTAAAAAAAAAAAGAAAGAAAGAAAAGATTGAGCTAATGATGATGGCTAACATTCACTGAGTGCCTGGGGATAGCAGATGAATGTGACCTATTTCTTCCCCTTGAGGAGGTCACTGAGTACCTGAAGGATAGGCTTAAGGATCCATCTACAGAACACAAGGGTAAGAGCACATTGTCAGGGATTCCAACAAAGGGCCTCAGGAACAGAGGCTATTACTCATCATCAAAGCTCTTAAGAAGATAGCAGAAATGTCTGTTGAACGTTGGTCATTACCGCTTCCTCTTTTTAATTTTTTTTTCCTCTAAGAGCAAGCATTTTACCTAGCATGTGATCCAACAGTTCTGCATTGAAGATATTGCTTCATGGAGTAGGCACAATGTTTTGAGAAACATTTTTTAATGTTTATATAGGAGACTTCTATGGGGAAAGTGCCTATCCCTTAAGGAACTTAATTTGAGATCATATAATTAACCCTTTGGAGCAGAAATAACTGATCCCAAACTGTGTAGCTCTTGTTATTTGCACTCTGGGTACCAAAGAAGACTGGAGTCTCCGTGTAGGTTTTTTTATTTTTTATTTTTTGGGAGATTTTCACTATAGGGCACGTGCACTCGCCAGACAGAGAGAGAGAGAGAGAGACAGAAAGCGAGAAATCACCCCCCAGGGGGGATGTTCACGCTGCAATCCCTTCTCCTCCATTCCATTCTTCTCTCGGGATCTTGGGCACGCACACACGCACGCCCGGCATGAGTTTTTAAGCCACCAGGTCCGGGACACGAACCGCGGTCAACTACGTGGGAGTCCAGTGACATAGCCATTACACTAACTGCTGGTTCCCTGGAGTCTCCCTGTAGTAAAACCACAAATAGAAGACTTAATATTGCCTCTTCATATGCATTTTATTTTTCTTAATAATTGCCATGTCACTAGGTATAAATTATATTTTAAGAATTTTTAATTTTAGATCATATAATAAAAAAATTAATTGTTTGGCATAGTGTGATTTTTCCCACAACTTACCTTTTTTTAATCTTACCTATTTGAAGAAATATATGGACTGGAGTGCTTTTTATAAAACTTTGTATATGGAGACCAGCAGTTGGTGTAATGGCTATGTCGTTGGACTCCCATGTAGTCGACCGTGGTTCGAGTCCCAGACCCGGTGGCTTAAACTCACTCTGGGTGCGTGTGCGTGCATGTCCAAGATCCCAAGAGGAGAATGGAGGAGAAGGGATTGCGGGGTGGCCACCCCCCTTTTTTTTTACTTTCTTGCTTTCTGTCTCTCTCTGTTTTTCTGGCGAACGCATGCACCCTCTAGCAAAAACCTCTCCAAAAAATAAATAAACATAAAACTTTGTGTATGTTACATATACTGTCATCACTGTCACTGGTCACATAGGAATCTTTAAAACTAGCAGTGGGTGTGATATAGCCAAATGCTTATTAGGAAGCAGTGCCAAGTTCTTTGTTTGCCAAAAAAAGAGTAGCAGTTTATCATCTAATGATTACAAAATAGTAAAAATATATTTCAATTATTTACTTTTTAATTTAATTAAAAAATTGAGTAGCTAACACAGGCACATGGTACCAGTTAAAAGGGACACATTATCATATGCTCAGCCCAGCTGCTGTGGCACAATAGCAACTCAAGTGCCCTGCAAGGCTGGAAGCCATATGGCTGACTACAGGTTTAGTTCCCTGGACCTGCTTGAAAACATACTGGGCATGTGCATGGGCACCCAGGATTTTAAGGAGCAGGAGGATGGGGAGAGAGGATCACAGTGTGATGAAACCTTGTAAAGGGTGCTTCCTCCTCTCCCTCTTTCTCTCTTGTGTATGTGCTATCATTAAGACAACAACGAAAGAAAATCATCTGCTTTCTCTGTTCGTTGGCCACCCTGTTCTCCTCCCCAGAGGCAGCCTCCGTTACCAGTTTGTTGTCTGTGGCTTTCATGTTACACACTGAGGCATGCACACAAATTCACACAAATGCTGCCATCCATTATTGCACTTTTTTGGTCTAGCAATATGTCTTGGCAATTGTCTTTTTTGGTACACACAGACTAATTTCATTCTTAGAGAGACTTGCATGGCACGGATTTATGGTCATTTATAGCTAGTTTTCTGGTACACATTTACCTTTATTCGGTCTCTATCTCATTTTTAAGCAATGCCATTATCATTTTGTAATATTCTGGTTTGCATATGTGCAAGTATATTTGCAGTTTAAATTCATCCCTAGAAGTGGAAGCACTGAATCAAAAGGCGTAGGCATTTAAATTTTTGATAGATAATTGCCACATTGCTTCCCACAGAGGTTGTACCAATTTATGTATCAATTTATACTCATTAGAAAGTATGAAAGGCTCTCTTTCTCTACACCCTTGCCAACATTATATTATCAGCGTTTTGATTGTTGCCAATCTGATATATAAAAAATATCTCATTGTAATTAAAATATTGTTTACGCCCTCTCTGCTTTCAGCTTCTGGAGAATTTTGTATTTGCTGTTCCCCATATCCCTCATCCTTTGAGTGAATACCAGCTGTATGCCAGGTACTGTGTTACCTGCTGTGAAAACAGAGACCGTGTTCTGGGAAAGCCAGACTCCAGTGCGAAGACATGTGTAAACATTATGAGAGTACAGTAGGTAAATGTTACAAAGCTAGGTATGAGAAAATAGCCAAAATGACACAGGGCCCTTCTGTGTAGTGAACCGTACAGGATTTGTTGACTAAATCCCTCTGTAATTTACACTTGCCTTACGAGTATGGTTAAGCATCTTCTTGCATGTTTGAGTCATGTGGATTTTGTCGTCATCGTTCTTGTTTCTGTGCACTGGCCTTTGCTGTTTTTTGGTGGGCTGTTGATGTTTTGGCTGATACTTTGTAGAAAGAACTCTCTCTCTATAATAGACAGTGTTCCCCTGCTTGGCCTTTTGTCTTTGTTGATGGTTTTTTTGGGGGGGATATGTTATATTTATACTTTTCTGTAACTCATCAGCTATTTCTTTTGTTGCTTCTAGGTTCTGTTTCACAGTGTCAAATTGATTTTGTCACTGTGAGACTGTAAAGACATTCTCTCATGGTTTCTTCTATTGCTTTTAAGGTTTAATTTTTATTTTTTAAAAGTTTGTGTATTTCTTCTGGGAGAGCAGCGTTGGGCTGAACTGAAGGTACTCTTCTTCATCTGTAAGTAATAATTTTGCCTATGGCACTCTACAAAATTGGCCATTCATTTGACAAGCATTTATTAAGTTCCCACTAAAGCATGTCCAAACAACTGGTTAGTTCAGTACTCTCTGATTCAGTGGTGATGATTTAGGTGTTTAGCAGGGCATGGCCAAACAAAAAAGGCACTGACTGTTATGAAGGTAATTGTGTTGTGCATCAGGAAGCGACATTATCTCTTCGAGACGCAAAGATAACCACTCTCACCTTTAGCTCCTTGTGGCATTCATCCTTGCCCTGCAGGTCATGAGCTTCTTGTTTTTCTTCTTTGTTTTGAGTTCTTGTTATTTCTCTGTTTGTGTTATCAGTGATTCTTGGGAGATCATACTACAAATATATGATATTGTAAATAATGTACTTGAAGATTGACATAGAAGTACAGCAGTAGATAGCCTGTCTCATTAAAAAAGAATTCCTTCTTAGCTTGTACTGAAAATGTTGTCTGTGTATTTATGATTGTATGTCAAAGCACTTTTCTAAGTGGCAGATTTTTTACGTAAATACGAGACAGCCATTGTGGTATGAGGCATCAACTTGTTCACTATATAATATTTAGGGGGAACTATGGTATATTTCAAGTATAAAACAAATAGAACTGTGCTCACTACCTGCTTTATGAAGTCCTCATAATTTGCTGTATTTACTTTACATACACAGACACACAAACACGGGAGGTCTTCAGAAAAATGTATGGAAACTGTGTCTTATGAAAAAAACTTCACAAATTTCGGAAGTTTTCTGCACCAATAAATTTGTACTTTAAACCCATCTTTCCACAAACTTTTTGAAGTCCCCTGGTATTTCCCCCTTTTTGGTTCTCCCCAATAAAATTGGTACGTTGTGTGGTTCAACAGCATGGGTGTTTTCTTTTAACATGGTAACCAGATGCATGTTTAAAGAAGCGGAATCTCATTCATACAGCTGAAATTCCCTGTGGACTCTACTCTTGCATTCAGAATACTCGCTGTGCCTTCCTAGGTGTTCTGAGACAGACTAGCCTTTTGTGAAGATAGTCAAATGCTGGGAACGCACGGTCTCTGCATGCAGGCAGTGCACTTGTGGAGTGGCTGCTCCTCAAACTTGCCCTTTGTTTGGGATAGGGAGGGGACAGGAAAATAGCATGCATGTGGGGGATACTGTGCTATTTATAGGCTTCTGTATCTATTCAAAACTCTCTTGATCAGTAGATTTGATATAAGGGTTGGATTTTACTGGTTTCCTTTTATCTCCTGCCAGTGGTAATTTTGCAAACATGGTTTTTTGTACTCCAGCACAGGGGGCACAGCTGTGATCCCACAGCCATGTCTGGCTCGAAAAGAAGAAAGAAATAGACAGAGTTGAAGGAGGGCTGATAAACGATGCCTGTTTTCCCTGCCCTGTTTCTGCTCTGAGCTAAGGGGACCTTGCCCAGGCTCACTCAGCTTGTCTAGTGCAGAGGGAAGTCTCCAGACCAGCATTCCAGGCAGGTCAGGGTGGCGCCGAGCTCCCCCTGGTGTCTGTGTCCCCAGCCTGCTTTGTATGCTTGTACTCTGGGTGGCAGGAGAGAAGACATTGCTGGGTAGGAGGAAAGCGGCCAGGGTGAAGAAGAGGATGCCATTGAGAGAGCAGGACCATTCTACTGATCTTGCAAATGAGATGAGACAGCCCTGGCTCACCCCCTTGATGGGGCACATCTGGCACACTCTGTCCATCAGTCCCGTCAATGTTGATCCCAGCAAACATTCATTCTAGCACCTGAGATGAATATTAAACTACTGAGCATTAGCTTTTCATGTTTTCAACATTTCAGTTGAAAAGAATCTGTCTTCCAGTTGAAGCGTTTATGTTCTTTTACATTGAAATTGCATGCAGTTAAGTGGAATGGTCTTAGAAGTACAGTTAATGAATTTTTTTTGTATGTGCACACCTCTGTAACCATGACCCAGGCCAGATTGTAAAACATTTCCATTCCATCAGTATCCCTTGTACCCCTCTCCATCAGTATGGCCCTGAGGGTAACTGCCGTTCTGAGATCTCTCGGCAGTGATTACTTTTGTCTGTTGTTGAACTTCACACAAATAGAATCGTACAGTACATAATCTTTTTTGTCTGGCTTCCTTCACTCAACATTATTTATGACTGTGACACTCATCTGTGTTATGTTTAGTTCTTTTTTTATTTGTTTGCTATTTAATAATGACAGTAAATAATCAATTTGTATTGATTTACTATTGGATGCTGAAGACACCTCTGTGATGGTGCGTTTAGAATTAGATTTCTTTCCCAGGTGACAAAAGGGCTGCTTAGGAGCTTTAAGTATTTCCCCCAAGGTCATACAGCTTATAAATGACGATACCACAACTAGTTCTGATTTTCTGGCTCACAGTATCATTCTCTCCATTCATCCCAAAGCCTGTGTCTTACCTTGTGTCATGGTTGGTGGAAGACATAAAAGGTAAGGGAAGGGGGGTAAACTGGACCCTCATTGGTGTTTTGCCATGTAGTATTTTGCTTAGAGACTAAGTAATTAATTTAAAGAAGGTTCAAGCCAGCCACCCCCGTGCATCTGTGTAGTGTGTGATGCACAGGAAAGGAGAGGAGAGAAGAGGTGGCTGACTTCACTCAGCAGCCGGCCACATCCGGGCAACTCAGCTTATCAGAAAGCAGACTATTCTAGTTTGGCTCCCACTTGCATACAAATCAGGTGTATATCCAGAAAGGCTGCTGTTTGCAGGCCACTAAATGTGTCATGGATAATTTTTTGCTAGAATGGCATCGTTAGGGCATTTTTGGCCTCTAAATGCAGGTGCGCCATCTTGGGCTCTATTCAGCACAGTGCTTTTGCAAAGCTGGACCGGTGGGAGGGACTACTTTCCCTCAGGTAGTCCTTGTGACACAGCCCAAGTGTCATTGCAGTATCAATAACTCACTGCTGGCCTCAGTTTTACTGTACTTGCTGAGTGTCCATTGTTAAAGCATCATATACGAAACAAAGAGATGCTGGGTTTCCTTGGCCTTCTAACAAGGTTTGCTATTATGTACTGTCTTTTTTCCCCCTTCCTTTTGGATCAAAAAGGCTTATTCACTTTCCAAGGAAGAAAAGGGGCCAGGTGAGGAGAGTTGCATTGACAATTCTGTATTGTCTTTTAATGAGTAAAATCATTGCTGATTTATGCACGTGGACATGTATATATGAATTCCCGTAAGGCTCTGTGGGCCACAATTCTGCCCCAGGGTGTAGCCTCTACAACTGGGCTAGCAGGACCCAGGTTATTTACAGAGGATTAGAAATATGGGTAGGCCCAGTGATCAGTAAACTGAGATTGAGGGCTAGGGGCTGGGAACACCCAGCCCAAGGAAATCCACTCTTGCTGACCTGGATCAGAACCTCGGAGAGCTCCAGGTATGTGGGAGTGGCAGCTATCTGTATATAGGCAGACGGGGTTGCTCTAGTGCCAAGTCCACTCTCTTCTGCAGGAAGAGTTCTTTCATGTGGATGATAAGGGATTCAAAGAGTTTGGGCCTCGATATTCTTGGGCTCATGGGTAAAGTGTTACCTGACATTCTTTAAGCATGGAGGGAAGCTACGACTCCTGCTAGAGTTACTGGTAGAGTGGTTTTGAGCCTCCTGCAGTCATGATACTAGTTCTTCTCGGGAGATGAAATGCAGCAGGAGAGACCTGCCTAGAAGGCCTGGAGTTTTGTCCTGTGGCCACTTCTGCCCTTTACTAGCTTTGTAGCTTTTGACTGATCTTGTGTGTCTTCTCTGACCAAGTCTCACTCTTCTTATATGTAAAAATACATGTCTGGCAAAATCAGATCCCCTCCCCTCCAAGCAATATTATTGTGAAGAACAAGTGAAAAATATCTGCTAAAACACTTGAATTTATATAAGCCTTTGCCTGAATAAGGTTGTACCATAGTTAGCATCACCACCTATTTTTAGAGCCTCCTGATAGGAGTCTATGACATCAGAACTTTGTGAGTGTAAGGCATTATCCAAGAAGCAACACCCTCCCCAAGTTGTATTTGTGTAGTAATTGGTACTATGGAGTCAACATGAACGTCATGTTTTTAGCCAGAAACAAGTACACAGGGACTTGTGGTTTGCTGTGTAGTTTCTTCTTTACTCATCATAGAGTGTGTGTGCATGCATGAGAGACAGAGAGAGAAAGAGAGAGAAGCGTTTTCCATAGCATCTGGTCATGCCATGATCCCCTTCCCCTAGTCCTCCAGCCAGCTGGATCCTGGACACTCGTGTGTACCTGACACATTTCAGGCTTACCAAGCCTGGGATTCAAACCATGGTCACTATGTGGGATCAGCTTCTTTCAAAGAGCATATTACTGTCATGCCATGGAGCCAGCCCCTTGTGCAATTGAAACATTTTTTAAAGTTTGTTTTATTCATGATGGAGTGTACTATAGAGAGGGAGAGAGAGAGAGAGAAACTGAGAGTCCTTCAATAGGATCTCGTCACATTGTGATCCTCTTTCCCCAGCCTTCTAGCTTGTCTGGATATCGGGCATATGCACATACACCTGGTGTGTTTTCAGACCACTCTTGGCCTTGTAGCTTCCAGCACTACAGTTCAGATTGCTACTGACTGTGCCACCAGGCTGGGTCTTACTGTGCAATTTGGAAAGTTTTTGAATAACAGAGTTTGTTCTGTAAGCTTTTGGAAGCAGATGAAGATTTTAATGGGGGGAGTGACAAGAACAGACATTTGCTTTTGAAGTGTCCCTTGTGGCAATTGAATAGTGAACTGGGGTGGGTGGCGGGTGGGGAGAGATCAAAGGTTAGGAGAAATTATTATAATCCAGACAGGACTCTAAGGAGCTTCAGAGCTGGACAGGTTGGGTTTCAATTCTGGCTCCTACTTGCTTGACCTCAGGAAGTTTTACTTAGCTCCCTGTGTCTTGATGTATGTATCTGTGACTAGGTCTGTTGTATATTAAAAGTTGGAATCTGGGCCAACTGGTGGCTTGGTGGTTAAGGTGGCTAGATCCCATGTGGTTCAAGTCCTGGACACGGTGGCCTGAAAAACATGCTGGGCACATAGGCATGTGTGCCCAAAATCTCAAGAGGAGAATGGAAGAAAAAGGATTGTGGTGTGGCCATCCCCCTTGGGGGTAATTTCTCACCTCTCCATCTCATTCCATGAGTGAGAGAGAGAGAGAGAGACAGAAAAACAGCACCATCAGCAGCATCTTCACACTGTCAGATCCAGCCTCAGCTAGCCCTGGATCATGGGCATATGTGTGCCTGAGGTACTCAGAGAGGTATCCTGACAGTGAACCCCAAACCTTTCCACATTCTCAGAGCATCTCGTTTCAATGTTGCACCATCATCTAGCCCACATTTTAACTGTATAAAGTATTTAATCAGTGACACTGATTACATTCACAATATTGTATAACCATCACCACTATCCTTTTCCAAAGTTTTACCCAAAAGACAGGAGAATGCTCAGTCAGAAAAGTGCTTGCACATCAATGTTTATTGCAGCATTATTCACAATTGTCAAGACATGGAATCAACCTAAATGTCCACAAACTGATGAATGGATTGGAAAAGTGTGGTATATATACTCTATGGAATACTACTCAGCCATAACAAATAACAAGACCCTGGAATTTGATAGAAAGTGGTCAGATATGGAGGATCTATTGCTGAGTGAAGTAAGCCAGGCTATGAAAGAAAGATATTGTATGTATCCACCTACTATCCGCACTCTATGGTAGAGAGCAAAAGAAAGATATTGTATGTATATACCGACTATCCACACTCTATGATAGAGAGCAAAAAATTGGAGGACATAAAAGCAGTGAAGGTACTTAATGAGAATAGGACAGTGTGGAATGGGGGAAGTGAAGAGAAGAGGATAGAGAAAGATAGCAAGTGAACAACAGAGAGGCAGGACGTTAGTGAGAAACAGATATGGCTTATTAACTGTTGATGATGACATGTATAGTACTCTCAACTGGATTGGTCTGAGAAGTATTTCAGGATGGGTAAAGTCTTTTTACAAGCAAAATGAGAAATAGTGATTGACTGTTTTAAAAAATAATTAGAATAATAATAATAATGATTGGGGAAAACATAGAAAAGATATTGAATGTTGAAGTGGGGAGATTAATGTCTGTACTGACAGACATGCATGGCATTCCTTTTTGAAAAAGCAATGTAATACACTGTAAAGTTATATGTAATCCAATGTAATATAAAGAAGATTATAATGATAATAAAAATAAAAATTAAAAAAGAAAGTTTTGAAGAATATTGGTCAGATAATTTGTAGAATACCTTTTAATTAGAATTTGTCTAATCTCATGATTAAACTGGGGTTATGTGTTTTGGGGAGGAAAAAAAAATTCCTGAAATAGAAACCTTGTAACCATTAGACAATAATTTCTCATTTTCCCTCCGCTTCACTCCTAGGCAACTTTCAATTTACTTTCTATGAATTTGCCTATTCTAGATATTTCATGTAAGTGATATCATATAGCATAATGTTTTCTAGATACATCCATGTTGTAGCATGTGTCAGGACTTTATTCCCTTTTGAGACTGAATCATATTCCATCGTATGGATATGCCACATCTTGTTTATGTGAATTGCTGGGCCATATAGCAGTTCTATGTTTAATTCTTTGAGGGACAGTCAGACTGTTTTCATAGCACCTATACCATTTTATAGTTCTGCCAGTAATGTCCAAGGGTCCTAGTTTCCCAACATCCTTGTCAATATTTAATGTTTCCCATCTTTTAATATTCTAGCCATCCTAATAGGTGTAAAGGGGTACCTCATTGTGGTTTTTATTTGCATTTCCCTAATGACTATTGATGTTTACCATCTTCTCATGTGCTTATTAGCCATTTGTATTTCTTTGAAGAAATGTTTGTTCAACTCCTTTGTTGGCATTTATATTTTAAGGCAAT
>NW_006159658.1:1450514-1453312 GCF_000334495.1 Tupaia belangeri chinensis | reverse complement strand
TACCATCTTGCAAGCCAATGAGCAGGTAGAGCTCTAACTACAATCAAGTTTCCACAGCCTCAGGCAAGAAAAGGACACAAAAAGAGAATTCCCATACCAACAGAGACTGAGAAATTTGGGTGCTACTCCCTGTGTGTCAGGGAGAACAGGCTTATACTCTCCCTTCAATCAGTCTTAAGTCTAGGGGAATGGTTTCCTGATTCAACTGATACCACCTTCAACACAGATCCTTTACTCCTCCACAAACCATATCATACAAAAGCTACATAAGTCCTGCTCTGATCTGAAAGCTGCAGCTGGTTACTGGCCCCTCCTGAACCACTTTCTCATGGATACACCTGGGACTAGGGCTGTTCTCCTCTCACACTACAGAATCAATTCAAAAAATTAAGAAGTACCACCAGATCCTAAAAATCATCACAGACACATCACATTATGAGAACTATCTCTGCCACAAAGGAACAGAATAACTCCTCACCAACAATAGCTAACACAAAAGAATTCACAGAGATGTCAGAAAAAGAATTCAGAATATGAATCATAATCAAACTTAGTGAGATGCAAAAGAAAATGAATAATCAATTCCAGGGTATGAGAAAATAATTTCATGACATGAAGGAGAGAGACACTCTAAAAAAGAACCAAAAAGGGGACCAGCAGTTGGCGTAATGGCTATGCCATTGAACTCCCATTGCAGTCAACCGCAGTTTGAGTCCCAGACCTGGTGGCTTAAACTCATGCTAGGCATGTGCACCCCCAAGTTCCCGAGAGGATAATGGAGGTGAAGGGATTGTGGTGTGGACATCCCCCTTGGGGGGGTGATTTCTCACTTTCTGTCTCTGTCTCTTTCCGTCTTTCTGGAGAGTGTACACACCCTATAACAAAAACCTCTCAAAAAAAAAAAAAAAAAGAACTTCTGGAGATGATGACTACATTACAGGAAACAAAAATCTCCCTTAAAAGTATTAACAGCAGATTAAACCACATAGAAGACAAATATCTCTGACTTTGAAGACAAAACCTCTGACTGAGTCCAAGTCACCCAAAAGATTGAAAATATAACAACACACACACAGTTGAGGACAACATGGATAAAATACTAGACACCATTAAATGGCAGAATAGCCACATACTGGGTATTTTAGAAGGCAAAGAGATGAGTAAAGGCAAAGAAAATCTCTCATGAAATACTGTCCAAAAACTTTCCAAATGTAGAGAAACAGACATCTAGGTCTAAGATATACAAAGAATGCTGAATATAATCAACATAAGAAGATTCTTCCCAAGGCTCATCATAGTCAAACTGATAAAAATCAAAGACAAAGAAAACATTCTAAAAGTGGCAAGAGAGAAATGTTAAGTCACTTACAAAGTTTACATCATTAGACTAACCTCAGACCTCTCAACTGAAACAATGCCGACAAGGAAAATGGAAATTCATATTGGGTTGTCATGAGGCATTTTTGCATAGAAAAACATATTACGATTTCCTGACAACATAATATTTAAAATCCTGAAAGAAAAAATCAGCCAAGAATACTATATTTGGCAAGATTATCCTTCAAATAGGAAAGATAAATAAAATTATTTCAAGATAAACAAACATGGAAATAATTTACCAACACTAGACCAGGTCTTCAAAAAGTATTCAAGAGAATACTATATTAGGAAAATGAAAGGGAAATAAACAGAAATAAGAGAACACAAAACAACTAAGAAAATGGCTAGCAAAATGGTAGGAATAAGTCCACAAATGTTTATGAATTGAATTCGTGAATTAAAAGACACAGATTGGGTGAATGCATAAAAAAACAGAAGCCTTCCATATGCTGCTTACAAGAAACATACCTCACTGGTAAAAACATACACAGGTTGAAAGTGAACAGTTGGAAAAAATAATTTCATGCAAACAGAAAGAAAAAACTGGAGTTGAAGCCAGCAGGTGGTGTGGTGGTTAAGGCACTGAAATTCCCACATGGAAGACTGTGGTTCAAATCCTGGACCTGGAGGCTTGCTTTCTCCCTCTCTCTCTCTAGCAAAACTCATGTGAGAAAATAATAAATAATTTTTTTTTAAAGAAAAGAATAAGCTGGAGTCAAAATACTGGTATCAGACAACATATACTTCAAGACAAAAAATTTAAAAAGATACAAAGAAGGACATTCTATAGTACTAAAAGAATCAATTAACCCAGGAGATATAAAAATGATAAATATTTATACACCCAACACTGGGGCACCCGAATATGTGAAAGAAGACTGCTAGGTCTAAATGGAGAAATAGACTGCAACACACTAATTGTTGGGAATTTCAACTCCTTACCATCACCACTGGACAGATACTCTATACAAAAACCAAAGAGACATAAGAACAAAACAATACTATAAATCAAATGGGCCTGACATTTATAGAGCATTTCACTCAACAACCACAAAATACACATTTTCCACATCCCTACATGGAACATTTTTTGAAGAGCAGTCACATGATAGAGCACAAAACACACCTTTACAAATTAAAAAGTATAGAAACTGTTGAGCATCTTTTCTGACTATAATGAAATTAATGAAACCTAAAAAATCTATTCCTGAATAACATTGAAACTACTGAAAAATTAAGACTGAAATAAAAAGATTAAAAAAATCAATGAGAATGAACACACAACTCCCCAGAATCTTTGGGACACAGTGAAAGCGGTTGTAAATGCACACAAGAAAAAAATAGATAGGTGGTAAATAAGTAATCAAACAATACATTTCAAAGAGCTAGATAAACAACCACCAAAACTCACAAAAATA
>NW_006159658.1:1421784-1435028 GCF_000334495.1 Tupaia belangeri chinensis | reverse complement strand
AAAAGAGAACTTCTGGAGATGATGACTACATTACAGGAAACAAAAATCTCCCTTAAAAGTATTAACAGCAGATTAAACCACATAGAAGACAAATATCTCTGACTTTGAAGACAAAACCTCTGACTGAGTCCAAGTCACCCAAAAGATTGAAAATATAACAACACACACACAGTTGAGGACAACATGGATAAAATACTAGACACCATTAAATGGCAGAATAGCCACATACTGGGTATTTTAGAAGGCAAAGAGATGAGTAAAGGCAAAGAAAATCTCTCATGAAATACTGTCCAAAAACTTTCCAAATGTAGAGAAACAGACATCTAGGTCTAAGATATACAAAGAATGCTGAATATAATCAACATAAGAAGATTCTTCCCAAGGCTCATCATCGTCAAACTGATAAAAATCAAAGACAAAGAAAACATTCTAAAAGTGGCAAGAGAGAAATGTTAAGTCACTTACAAAGTTTACATCATTAGACTAACCTCAGACCTCTCAACTGAAACAATGCCGACAAGGAAAATGGAAATTCATATTGGGTTGTCATGAGGCATTTTTGCATAGAAAAACATATTACGATTTCCTGACAACATAATATTTAAAATCCTGAAAGAAAAAAATCAGCCAAGAATACTATATTTGGCAAGATTATCCTTCAAATAGGAAAGATAAATAAAATTATTTCAAGATAAACAAACATGGAAATAATTTACCAACACTAGACCAGGTCTTCAAAAAGTATTCAAGAGAATACTATATTAGGAAAATGAAAGGGAAATTAACAGAAATAAGAGAACACAAAACAACTAAGAAAATGGCTAGCAAAATGGTAGGAATAAGTCCACAAATGTTTATGAATTGAATTCGTGAATTAAAAGACACAGATTGGGTGAATGCATAAAAAAACAGAAGCCTTCCATATGCTGCTTACAAGAAACATACCTCACTGGTAAAAACATACACAGGTTGAAAGTGAACAGTTGGAAAAAATAATTTCATGCAAACAGAAAGAAAAAACTGGAGTTGAAGCCAGCAGGTGGTGTGGTGGTTAAGGCACTGAAATTCCCACATGGAAGACTGTGGTTCAAATCCTGGACCTGGAGGCTTGCTTTCTCCCTCTCTCTCTCTAGCAAAACTCATGTGAAAAAATAATAAATAATTCTTTTTTTTTTTTAAAGAAAAGAATAAACTGGAGTCAAAATACTGGTATCAGACAACATATACTTCAAGACAAAAAATTTAAAAAGATACAAAGAAGGACATTCTATAGTACTAAAAGAATCAATTAACCCAGAAGATATAAAAATGATAAATATTTATACACCCAACACTGGGGCACCCAAATATGTGAAAGAAGACTGCTAGGTCTAAATGGAGAAATAGACTGCAACACACTAATTGTTGGGAATTTCAACTCCTTACCATCACCACTGGACAGATACTCTATACAAAAACCAAAGAGACATAAGAACAAAACAATACTATAAATCAAATGGGCCTGACATTTATAGAGCATTTCACTCAACAACCACAAAATACACATTTTCCACATCCCTACATGGAACATTTTTTGAAGAGCAGTCACATGATAGAGCACAAAACACACCTTTACAAATTAAAAAGTATAGAAACTGTTGAGCATCTTTTCTGACTATAATGAAATTAATGAAACCTAAAAAATCTATTCCTGAATAACATTGAAACTACTGAAAAATTAAGACTGAAATAAAAAGATTAAAAAAATCAATGAGAATGAACACACAACTCCCCAGAATCTTTGGGACACAGTGAAAGCGGTTGTAAATGCACACAAGAAAAAAATAGATAGGTGGTAAATAAGTAATCAAACAATACATTTCAAAGAGCTAGATAAACAACCACCAAAACTCACAAAAATATCAGAAGAAAAAAATAATAAAGATTCAAAGTGAAATAGAGAACGAAAGAAGCATACAAAAACATCAATGAAACCAAAAGCTGGCTTTTTGAAATGATAAACAAAATTGACACACCTTTAGCTAGACTAAAAAGAACAGAGAAAGGAACCAGATAAATAAAATCAGTAATAAAATGGGCAAAATTACAGCAGATATAACACATCTACAAAAGATCTATTGTGTAAAAGATCATGAGAGATTAATATAAGAAACTATAAGACAACAAATAATAAAACCTAGATGAGATGGACAGATTTTTGTATATATATAATTTACCTAGATTGAACCAAGATGAAGCAGAAAGCCTGAATAGACCAATAAATAACAAGCAATGAGATTGAATCAGTAATAAATATTCTCTTGACAAAAACTCCACTCCCTTTGGTTTCACTTCCAAATTCTACAAAACTTTTTAAAAGAAAACGCTAAACCAATTCTCCTAAAACTGTGTAATATCCAAAAGGAAGGAACCATTTCAAACTTATTCTATGAAGCTGCCATCATCTTGATACAGACAAGGGCATAATAAACAATCAAAAAGCACACAAGGACATAACAAAAAAGAAAAAATAGATCAATATTTCAGATGAATAAGGATGCAAAAATCCTCAAGATACTAACACATGGAGCTCAACAACGCATGAAAAAGATAATGAGAAGGTATACTTTATCCCAGGGATGCAAGGATGGTTCAACATATGCAAAACAATAACAGTAATATTTTACATTAATAGAAGGAAAGATTGGGGCCAGTAAGTGTTGTAATGGTTAAGGCACTGGACTGTGGTTGACTGCAGTTCAAGTCCCAGATCTAGAGGGCTGAAACTCACACTGGGTGCGTGTGCGTTCATGCCCAAAATCCTGAAAGGAGAATGGAGGAGAAGGGATTGTATCCATCTTGGGGGATGATTTCTCATTTTCTCCTCTGTCTCTCTCTGTCTCTCTGGTGAGCACACACGTCCTATAGCAAAAATCTCTCAAAACAAACCAAAAAAGAAGTGAAGGAAAGATTAAAAACTATTTGAGCATATCAGTAATGCAGAAAAACTATTTGATAAAATGCAATATAATTTTGTTATTAAGACTCTCAGATAATAGATATAGAAGGGACATTTCTCTACATAATAAAAGTCATATAAGGCAAACTTATAGCTAACATCATATTTAATGGGGAAAAGCTGGAAGATAGCCTACTAAAAACTGGGACAAGGCTGCCCACTTTCTTCACTCCTTTGTAACATGATAAAAGTCCTAGCCAATGCAATTAGACGAGAGAGTAAAATAAAAGATATTCCAATAGGAAAAGAAGTGAAACTGTCCATATTTGCAGACAACATAATTAGATGCACAGATGTTTCAAAATAATCCACAAACTCCTAGAAGTGATAAATGAATTAAGTTAAATGGCAGGGTACACAATTAATATACAAGAATCTATAGTGTTTTTATATGCCGACAATAAACAGACTGAGGTAGAATTGAAAAAAGTAATCTCATTTACAATAGCTGCAGAAAACAAACAACAACAGAACACACACAAAAAGAAATAAACCTAACCAAAGAAGTGAAAGACCTCTATAAGAAAAACTATGAAAAACTGAAAAAAGAAATTGAGTATGACACATACACACAATTCTACTCAAATTAGTTTACAAATTCAATGTGATTCCAATCAAATTACCAGTGACATTCTTCATAGGAATAGAAAAAACAATCATAACATTTGTCTAATATAATAAAATACACTATATCACCAAGGCAATACTGTGCCAAAAGAATAAAATAGGAGGCATCTCACTTCTTGATCTCAAAATATATTACAAAGCTGTGATAATCAAAACAGCATGGCACTGGCCAAAAAACTGACAAATAGATCAATAGAACAGTATAAAGAATCCAGAAATAAATCCCCAGACTTACAGCCAACTGATTTTTGACAAAGGACACAAGACAATCCAGTGGGAGAAAAAAATCTCTTCAGCAGATGGTGCTGGAAGAACTAGATATCTACTTGCAGAAAAATTAAACTGGACTCCTATATCTCACCATTAACAAAAGTCAACTCAAAATAAATAAAAATCTAAATGTAAAGGCTCAATCTATACAATTATGGGTGAAAAACACAGAGGGAAAACTAAAAAAAATTGGAGTAGGCAAAGTTTTCTTAAAAATGACCCCCAAAGCACAGACAATAATTCCAAAAATAGACAAGTGGGATTACATCAAACTAAAAAGCTTTCACAAAACAAAATAAACAATAATTCATGTGAAACAACAACTCTTAGAATGAGGAAAAAATGTGCAAACTATAAGATATGGGATTGAGAACCAGAAGCTATAGGGAATTCAAACAACTCACTCATGAAAAAAATCCAATTAAAAAATAGGGGGGGGACAAATTTTCATAAAGAATACATACAAATGACCAAAAGGCATATGAAAAAATGCAAAAATGCTCAACATCTCTTATCATAAAGGAAATGCAAATTAAAAATCACAATGAGCTCTCACTTAACCCTAGTCAGAATGGCTATGATAAAAAAAATAATAATGACTAGTGCTGGCAAGATTGTGGTGAAAAGGGAACCTCACCACTAATGTAAATTAGTACAGCCACTATGGAAAAATATATGGAGATTCCTCAAAAATCTACAACTAAAACTACCATACAACTCAGTAATTCCACTCCTTGGTATTTACCCAAAAGGTGGGAAAACATTCCATTGGAAAGACACGTGCACATCCATGTTTACTGCAGCATTGTTTACAAATGCTAAGACTTGGAATCAGTCTAAATGCCCAAGAATGAATAACTAGATCGAAAAAAACGTGGCACATATACACTATGGAATACTATTCAGCCATAAAGAACAATGAGACCCTGCCATTTAATGAAAAGTAATTTATCATAACATGAAAAAATAATTGCATAAAAGTGAACAAGTTTGCAAATCAGCACATATGTAATGTAAGGTAAAGAATAAAAGAGAAAGAAAGGGGTGGGAAACGTTTTTTAAAATAGTGGTTGTGGGGCCAGCAGATGACGTAGTTATTCAATTTCCACATGGCTGACTGTGGTTCGAGTCCTGAACCCAGTGGCTTGAAAATCATCCGGGTGCATGTACATGTGTGCCAAAGTTCCCAGGAGGAGAATGGAGGACAAGGGATTGTGGTGTGGCTGGCTACCCCTTCTCCAGGATTATTTCTCACTTTCCCTCTTACTGTCTCTGTCTCTCTCTCTCCACAGTGTGTGCACATGCCCTAGGGCAAAAACCTCTTTAAAAAAAAGCAGTGGTTGAAAATAGTCCATATTTGATGATAAAAATTAATTTACAAGCCAAAAAAATTTTGATATACTCTAAGGAGAATAAACACAAAGAAATCCTCACTAGATACATCCTAATCAAACTTTTGAAAGATAACTCATCATGTACAAGAAAGCAACAATGCAAGTAATACTGGATTTAATGAAAGTTCAAAGATAAATAAGAATGAAAAATTTTATTTTACTTAATATACATTTATGGAGAGAACAAGGCAGACAAAAGATTGATAAAAAAATTCTAAAATGTCAACAGCAATTATTTCAGAATAAAATGATCAGTATTATTGTTCTTTTCATATTTTTTCCTGAAACATGAATTTATTTTCTAACAAAAATCTAGTTTTTATACATTAAAAAAGTGATAGCTCTGCATATTTTTTTAGATTTTTTTTTTTTTGCCATATGGTGTGTACACTCACCAGCAAGAGACAGAGAGAGAAAAAGTGAAAAATTACCTCTGTAATAAGTGTTACTGAGAAGTGTATATACACAAGAAGAAATTAGACCCTTTTCTCACACTATGTACACAAAAATAAAGGAAAAATGAATGAAAGACTTACTTGTATAACCTGAAACTATAAAACTGTTAAAGAAAACAGAGGAAAATTCTATGACATTGATCTGGGCAATTTTTTTGGATATGAAACATAGGCAACTAAGTTCACTAATGGAAATATATCAGACTAGAAATCTGCTGTACAGAGAAAAAAACAAAAACAATAAATAGAGTGAAGAGACAACACATGGAACTGGAGAAGCTATTTGCAAACCATATAGCTGACAAGGAATTAATATCCAAAATATATGAGAAACTAAAACAACTCGGTACAAAGAAACCATGTAATACAATTGAAAAATTGACAATGTAACTGAGTAAGCATTAAACAAAAACATATACAAATGCAGGTATATATAGAAAAGCCCAGTATGACTAATTATCAGGAAAATGCAAATTAAAACCATAATGAAATATCACTTTACCTCGCTCCAATTAGAGTGGCTCTTATCAAAAAAGATGAAAGATAAGTGTTTGCAAGGATGTAGAGAAAGGAAACGTTTGTATACTGTTATTAAGAGTGTAAATTACTATAGCTAGTGTGAAGAAATTTTTTTTTAAATTAAAAATAGAACAGCAATCCCACTACTGTATGTATATCTAAAGACAAGGAGGTAAGTATGTGAAAAGGTCTTTGTCCTCGCGTGTTCCTTGTAGCAGTAGTCCCAGTAGTCAAGACATGTAATCAACCTAAGTGACCATCAGTGGATAAATGGAAAAAGAAAAGGAGATACACACACACACAAACACACACACACACATAATGGCATACTCGTCAGCCTTAAAAGGAGGGGTATCCTGTTATTTGTGAAAACATGAATGATTTTAGAGGACATTATATTAGATTAAATAAGTCAGGTACAGAGAGACACTTACGTGACCTCACTTATATATGGAATATGAAAAAGGCACAGTCAGAAGAGCATAGAATGGTGGCTAGCAGAGGACTGGTGGAGTGTCGGGGGGGATGTTGGTCAAAGGGTTAACATTTTTAGATAGGAAATTTAAGAACTCTATTATATAACATGGTGACCAGAGTTAATAACAATGTATTTTATTCTTAAAAATAACTAAAAAATAGTTTTTAAAAATTATTTTATTTAACTTTATTTATTTATTTATTTTAATTTGACTAAAGAGGGACAGAGAGAGAGAGAGAGAAAGTGGGACAGCAAGTTGCCAAGTCCAGGACTCAAACCATGAATGGTCATGCGGGAGTCCTGTGCTCCTAACCACCATGCTACCTGCCAGCCCCACAAAATAGGTTTTACGTGTTCTCACCACAAAAAATGGTAAGAATGTGAAGTAATACATATGTTAATTAGCTTGATCTAACCATTTCACAATATACACATTTAAAAAAATATTTAATCTTATTTATTATTATTATTTTTAAATTTGCTATGGGGTATTCACTCACCAGAGACAGACAAAGAAAAGGGAAAGTGAGAAAGCAAGCTGCCAGATCTGGGACTCGAACTGTGGTTTGACTATGTGGAAGTCGAGTGCTTTAGACACCATGCCATCTAATGGCCCCAATAAACACATACTCTAAAGTATCATTTTGTATGTGATAAATATGTACAATTTTTCTCATTTAAAAATAATTTTAAAAATCATTTTCATTGAAGACAGATAAAAATTACTTTAAATGCTATCTTTTCACTATATTAATACATATCATGGGTAAGTGAGCTTTAGCAATAGTTGAAATTACTTTATAATAATTATACTTCTATAGAAAAGACTTATTTATGCATTCATATCAATTTCAACTATTCTGTCTGGAGGAATGAGTTACTAAACTGCTGAGTCTTTGTACTTTTGCCAGGTGTTGCTGTGTATTTGATGTCAGTGAACGGAATTACAGTGACAAAAAGCTGTTAAAGAAGCCAAGAGAGTCATGCCTTGTAAAGTTAATCATACATTATTAATAGATCCATCAATATCATGCAATTTTACTTTCTTAAAAACAAACAAAACCCCAAAAAACTAAAGTCAAAATAAGAAAATCATTATTTAAACAAATAGAATACATTTATAGTATCAGCAGATTAAAACATTGTAAATGCTTATAAAACTCTAAAAAAGTCAAAGTCCATTCAGAAATCTATAAAGTCAAGGGCAAAAAACTAAGACCAGCCCAAGTCAGCAATTTTTTTTCTATTTAATCCCTTTCAAAGTCTTATACACGCCATTAAGTAGTCACATTCACAAACTTAATTTTTATAAATTCAGCAGCAGTCTTTGGAATATGAGAGGACAAAGGGCTTTATGGAAACACACTGTAATTTTCAGTGAACGAGGTGGATTCTTGCTCCAATCATTCGGCCCGGTCTTCGTCAAGGTATCGTAAAGGCTGAACTAAAATCGTAAGTACAAAAATGTTATTTTCCTCTTCACATGCAGAGAAGAATGCATTATCTTATCATACACAGGAACTCACCTGTATTAAAAGTCATACTTCTTTCCTGAGCAAAAAACTTAAATGCAATGATTTTTAAACTTCAGTGTGCATAAGAATACTTTTATTTCATATAACTACAGTGGGGTCGAGAAAAGTCATTTTTAAAGAACACCCTTAGTGAATCTGAGGTAGTCATTTAACAATGATTACTCTTTTTAATAAAAAAGTAGCTAGGGTCAGCAGATGGCATAGTGGTTACATTGCTGGACTCCCACATGACCAACAGTGGTTTGAGTCCTGGACCCGGTGGCTTCAAAATTATGCCATGCGTGTGTGTGTGAGTGCCCGCGATATCAGGAAGAGCATGAAGGAGAAGGGACTGTGGAGTGGCCATGCCCACTGGGGGGTCATTTCTCACCTTCCTTCTCACTGTCTCTGTCTCTCTGGTGAGAACATGTGCCCTAAGGCAAAAACCTCTTAAAAAAAAAAGTATTTTTTATACCAGATAATATTTGTATGTTTGAGATTATAAATAAAAATTATTCTAGTCCTCAGTTTACAATGTTGTTAGAATTATAATGTGTACATACATATTTATACATACATGTATCATTCTATACATCTATTATATTGATTATAGTTGATGAAATAATCAAATAACTAGAATCATTTTATTACTTTTTCTTTTCTTTTTTTTTTGCCATAGGGCACATGCACTCACCGGAGAAAGACAGAAGAGGAAAATGATGGTAAGGATGGCCAAGCCACAATCCTTCCTCTTCCCTCTTCCCATTTTTCTCTTGGGATTTTGAACATGCATGCGCACATGTCTGAGACTTCATGTCTGAGACTCAGACTGCGGTTGACCATGTGAGAGTCTAGTGTCTTAACAACTATGCTGCCTACTGACCCCAAATTATTTCATTTTATGGGTAATTTTTCATGACTTTAGTAAGCTAAATTATAATTTTTCTAGCCACTATCTCATTACTTGGCATTCATTTCATTTTCAGTTGCTATGGACAGCACTAAAAAAAGGAATTCCTATCTATATATCCTCACATACCAATGACTTGATTTGTATGGAAGAAATTTGCTGGGCTAAAATTACTGGGTCAAGGGATCTGTGATGCTTTTTGTTTATTTGTTTTAATAGAAGTTGCTAGATTGCTTACTCCAAAAGAAAAAAAAAAAAAAAAGAATTGTCTTTTCATATTTTTGTCCAATTACCCATTGAATGTTGTATTAGCCCTTTCGTGATACATACAATTTATAAGCACTCTGTGTGTGTGTGTGTATTTCTTTGTAGTTTATAGATATTAACACTACATTTTATATATTTCTTATAGTTTCAACTTATTTTTTTCTCAAGTCATATATAATATTTCTACCAAAAAAATGCCTTTTCCATGTATCCTTTCTAAATGTATAGCCTTCCTCAAATTATTTACAGAAAAACAGTGCTTCTACAAACTCACTTCATCATCTTTTCCTTTTTTAAAAAATTCATTTTAACTTTATTTATTCACTTATTTCATATTAATTGGACCAGAGAGGGACAGACCGAGAGTGAGAGAGAGAAAGTGAGACAGCAAGCCACCAGGTCTGGGAATCAAATCATGGTCAGCCATGTGGGAGTCCAGCACCTTAACCACCACACCTCCTGCTGGCCCTCATCTTTTCTTTCGGATGGATTGCTAAACAAAATTGTCTTGCCTTGCTCATTCTAAAATATATTTTGCTGTACTTTCCTCATGAAAGTAAATTATAAAATGCAAATTTGATCATGTCTTGTTTCAGCTTAACCTCCAAAGCCTACCACCTCCCAAATAATCCCTAAAATTAAAGTGTGAACAGGAAGTATAGCAGATGACAGTCATTGTAGGACTCTATGCAGCCTTTTCAACTTAGATTCTCGCCACTCTTCCCTCTGTATAACCTCTCTGTAATACCACCTACAGTCTGAGAGATCTTTCATTAAACTATCACATCTTTGTCACTTGTGTCTTCTGTCTCTATATTGTCAGTGCTCAGGACACTACTTGTCACATATCAAATATGTTTTATGTATTTTTGAATTAAAAAAACTTCTTACTCTTCCCTACAGGTTGGTTCTCTTCTATATTGCCGTATTATGTCTTTTTTCTGGAATGTTCTATCTTTCAATGTTTAACTTAAATAGCACATCCTTTTGTTGTTGTTAGAGGGTGCGTGTGCTCAACAGAGAAAGAAAGGGAGAAGAGAAAACTCTCCCTATGGGGAATGGTCATGCTCATTCCCTTCTCCATCTCTTCCTTCAGGATTTTGGGTACTTGCACATAAGTGCCTCTCATGTTTCTCAGTCCACTAGGTCCAGAACTCCTACCATGCAGTGGGATCTGGCTCTCTTAACCACCGGACCATGGAGCCAGCTCTACTTCTTAGAACTTTCCCTTTGTTAGGCCAACCTTCTGTATTCCTGTAGTATCTAGTATGATCTTTGCCACTGCATGCATCACACAGCTGTAGATGTATAATCCATCTTATCTTTTTCCTGAAATGATCTCTTTAATATCTTCAAAAGATTTATTCGTATTTGTTTACCTAGTTCTCCTTAGTTCCAGGAATATACGATCGTTACTGCTTAGCATGTACATACGTAATTAAATGAATGAGTCGTATTTTAAAAAAGGTGTTATGTATTCTGAATATGGACATATTCTGTATAAACACATACACATTTGTGTACGAAACAACATGTGCATCTACGCTCTTTCTTTCCAATGCCAGGGGAGCCCTTTGTTTTCAGAAAGAATGTACTTGCTTTGAACGATGATGATTACATTCTTCTTACTTACCTCACTGGGTTAGAAGTTCCCATTTTCCTTTTCAGTGTGCCTCAGAATGGTCCCCTTTTGAATTCCAGAAATAGGAAGAGATTTAGACACAGAAATTGATTTAGTAACATTAAAATCATCTGACTCAATGGAATTTCCTAAAAGGAAGAAAGGAATTACTGGGAATTAAATCAGACCTCCCCCTAAGTGCCCGAGAAGTTCCTTGTACATTTAAAGACACTGCTCACAATTAGGAAGACAAGCATGTGTGATTTATAAGGGCACAGAAAGTCTTTCCTAGTCCTTTAATGTTCCCTGACCCAGTAACAGAAAGCACCAAATCCTCTGGATTGAAGACGTGGGGTAGACTACTCTCCGAAGGTAATGGAGTAAGGACAATGGCTACTGGGATAGCTCTTCTAACAGGGAGGCGGTGTGCAGCTCAGGGACACGAGTGCACCCGTGCTAAGGAAAGTCAGAGGGCAAAGGAAGCAGCAGTAAGTCATGAGAAATAAGGCCAGTCCTGTGGATGGCGATGGCTTCTCATGGCACATAGAGAGGGGAAGTTTAAGCTTTTAGGCTTTCAGGAAAAAATACAATGACTATCAAGCTCAAGAAAGGAAAATGACAGTAAGTGGGAAGGGAAGAAACTCTGAGAGAGATATGGAGGCCGGAGGATAGAAAGTAGATAGCTAGGGTGAACAGCATGGAGTGGAGGACAGGAGGATTCTAGTAATGAACCGTGCTGTGTGTGAGTCAGGCTGAGTAGGGTTTAGCTGCTTTTCCCACAAAGGCAAGCCAAAAATTGGTCACTGTGGGAGGTGATGAATGTGTTAATTTGCTTCACTTTAATAACCTTTTCAACCATCTGTATGTATCCTCTAATGTCCTATTGTATACCTTAATACACAATAAAATGTGTTTTAAAAAAGAAAAAAAAATAGTCACTTATGACAGTCTTTTAGATTAATTTTTGTTTTAATAAAACATGAGGACCCGGTCATAGTATTCTGTTGCATGGTTCTTCGCACGTCTGTCAGAAGTTATCAGGTCTCTTAAACTAGAGGCCCCCCTGGAGCTGAAATGTTTGTGTTCTTTAAGAATAATTGTCAATTCAGTCCTGCCTTTCTTTTCCCTTGTATGCATCACAAGCTTCCTGTGGCATGTCTGTGGATCTTTTCCCACTGTTATCAAAGTGGAATACCTCAGTAGACACTGATCTGAAACCCTCGGCAATACACCCTCAAAGAACTACAGACCTGAGGAATTCAGCAGGTCCAGATCATCCGCCTTGAGGCTAGAATTCATCTCCCGGTATTGAATTTGGTGGACACGACTCTCTCCTCTTGAGAAAACTGACAACAGAGGTCTTCGGTGGGGCCCCAGCCAGTCATAATCAAACACCCCGTACCTGAGCATTTTCCCAGCAGAGCAAACATACCCAATCTTTACCCACATCTTTTCCCCATCCCTTTCGACTGCCAAGTTTTCCTCTTATAATGGCACAGACTCACGTGAAACGGGCACAAGGACTAGACCTTCCCTATCCCCATCATATAACCACCCACTTACTTCCCCAAGGAAACTAGTTGTCCTCCATAATTCACTGGAGGCTTTTCTCTCTCGCAGCAATCCCTTTTCCCTCTCTCTCTTGGAATTTTGGACACACACACACACACACACACACACACACACACACACACACACACATGCTCCTGGGTTGGTTTTTTTTTTTTAAGCTGCTGGGTCCAGGATATGAACCTCAGTCAACTACGTGGGAATACAGTGAGGTAACCATTACACCATTTGCTGGTCCCATTCGCTGGAGGCTTTTCTAAAACCTCTCTACAAATCTATCCTCTAGAAAAAAAAGCTAATCCTCTTCTATCTATTCTCATTAAAGTTAATCTCATCTTTCATCTGAACTATTGAAAAATGTTATTTTTGTTAGTAATATGGTCCTTTTTCATTCCTTTATACATCTGCTGCCAAAAAAATCTTTCTAAGACAGAGGAACCATTCCACTCCCCTACGGAGCACTCGTCAATGATTATGGAGCTTCCTACCAGGGCTATCTTCCCTCTCTCTCAGCTTTCTCAGCAACGTCTCTCCTTGCATTCAACTTTTACTTTCACCCCATCCCCAAAACATCCACCATCCTGCAAGCTTCCCTACCCTGGGACCTGATCTTCTCTTTCCC
>NW_006159658.1:1418452-1421773 GCF_000334495.1 Tupaia belangeri chinensis | reverse complement strand
TTAATCAGTTCTTTAAATGGTTATTTTCAAAATGGTCTCAAAAGCCTCTTGGAAGCCTCTGGGACTCCCCGTCCCCTTTCAGTCAATTCCACTCTTCTCTGCGCCACTTCTGTTCCTATTGGTGTTTATGTATAATGCTGCGTTGCAGTGTGTATATCCCTCCTGCTAGACTTGAAGTTCCACAAAGATGAAAATACCTTATTATCAATGTCTGTATTGTCAGACCCTGGCACTTTTTTTTCACAGAACAGTGAAATTTGTAATAATGGTATTATATTGTAGTAAGAACTAATGAATATTTGGGCAAATATAGGATTCGCTCTAAGCTTTTATTTATTTTTTTTTTGGAGAGGGTTTTTGCTATAGGACACATGCGCTCACCAGAACGACAGAGAGAGACAGAGACAGAGAGACAGAAAGCGAGAAATCACCCCCCCTGGGGGATGGTCACACCACAATCCCTTCTCCTCCATTCTCCTCTCGGGATCTTGGGCACGCACGCACATGTGTCTGGGACTAAAACTGCAGTCAACTACATGGGAGTCCAATGACACAGACATTATGCCAACTGCTGGTCCAGCTTTTTTTCTTTTAAAGTTTTTTGCTACTGGGTGCATGTGCTAGCCCAAGAGAGACAGTGAGAAGCAAAGTGAAAAATCACCCCGCGGGGGAATGGCCACATCGCAATCCCTTCTCCACTCTCCTCCTGGGATTCTGGGCATGCTCGCACTTGTACCTGGTGTGAGTTTCAGGCAGCCATGTGGGAATCCAGTGCCTTAGCCGCTGTTGCCACCTGCTGGCCTCACTGTGAGCCGTGTATAGCACAGTCACTCTGAACTAACAATTCTATAATGTCCCAATTAAGCATGCAGGTAAGAGCACAGGAATTACCAGTAAGACTGAAACCCCTTTTCTCCTCTGAAATCTTGATCCCTCTGTTCTGAGAAACTGAATAGAGCCTTAGTCTACTTGAGTCTGGGGTTTGATGTGTATGTATATTCCCAAGCAAGCTCTTACGCTATGAGCACATTAGAGAGACTGCAACGTGGGTCAGACCTGTGAGCCGCTGCCTCTGTCTTTGCTTCTGAATCCAGAAGAGCAATGCAATGAGACCAGCCGACAGAACGATCCCCAGGATGATCCCGAAAGCAGTAAGGAACTTGTGACCTAGACGACAGTGAGCATCAGGAGAGAGGAGGAGGTCTTCGTTAAAAGACGAGTTACTAATTCTACCCACTTCTCTCTCTTCAGTCAGGTACAGGACCCCAGAAATAAAGGTCAAATCTTCAAAATTCCTGCCGACCCAACCCTACTTGTCTAAGCAAGCAGGATTCTAAGTCAGGCAGACAATTGATCCCACGCTCCTAAACCCAGGCAGTACCTGCAGTATTTAGTGGTTCTTTGATCTCTGGAATCTCTGCAGGAGAAAAGAGAAAGAGGCTTAATTCTGGGAGTGACATCCAGAGCGAATCCTACCATATCCTTGTCTGAGCCCTTAGCGCCTCTCCGCCAAAGCAGCGGCTCTTCCCGGCTGAAGCTAGAGCCTCCTAGTCTGGCTTCTCTGCGCGTAGAGGTACGCGTAGATTGTGGGCTTTTCCTTTGTGAAGGCAAACGTAATCAACAGCATCTCATGATTCCTTCAGGTGGAAACTTCGTGACTCTCCCCACCAAATCCTCTGTCGATCTCTCTGGCCTTTACACAACACACTTCACTGTCCACACCTCCTTCCCGCCAGAGAGTCCGAGCTCCAGCCCGGCTTCTAGCACTCACCTGAGCACCTCACAGCAGCGTCCTCCTTGTGCCCACAGTCACTGTGCCCCCAGGGCCTGGCAGGGCAATCCCACAAGGAAGACTCATTTCCTTTGCACTTCATTTCACTGAGCCATATGGGTCCAGTCCCCTGACCAAAGGCTGCTTCTTTCAGCGCCTCCTGAGCTGAGCCGCAGCCCAGCTGTCGGCACACCACCTGAGCGTCGTCAATGTCCCAGGAGTCATCGCACACCGTCCCCCACGATCCTCCGTGCCAGACCTCCACACGTCCAGAACAATTGGTAGTTCCTTCTTCAAGTCTGATCTTGTCTGAAAAATCAGAGACATGTAGGTTGTTTCTGAGAAGACAAAATCCCCTAAGAGGTCACAGAGGAAAAGAAAAATGTGAAACTCTTATTAAAAAAAAAAAAAAAATCTATGTTAAGGGGCCAGCAGGGGATATGGTGGTTAAGGCACTGAACTCCCACGTGATCAGCTGTGTGGTTTGAGTCCTGGACCTGGTGGCTTGAAAATCATGCCAGGTGCATGTGCATGTGTACCCAAAATCCCGAGGAGAATCGAGGAGGGGCATCGTGGCATGGCTGTCACCCCTGGGCAGTGATTTCTCACTTTCCCTTTCTTTTTCTCTCTCCAGAGAATGCATGTCCCCTATGACAAAAACCAAATAAGTAAATAAGTAAAAAATATTTTTTAAGAGAGATTTTTGCTATAGGGTACGTGTGCTTGCCAGAGAGACAAAAAGACAGAAAGAGGGAAATCACCCCCCAGGGCGGTGGCCATGCTGCAATCCCTTTTCCTCCATTCTCTTCTTGGAATTTTAGGTGTGCGCACACACACGCCCAGTATGAGTTTTAAGCTGCCAGATCTAGGACTTGAACCACGGTCAACTATGTAGGAATCCAGTGATGTAACCATTACGCCATCTACTGGTTCCTAAATAAATAAAAGTCCAGTAGCTCTTCTTTAAAACAAACAAATAAACGAACACACAAAAAACCTGTGTTAAAATCTTTTTTACTTAACGTGTGTTTTACAATTTATATTTTTGCAGAATTTATCTTTTTTTGCAAGTATATATCCTTTCAGCCGTTGGGATATATTTCATCCTCAACTAAGAATCATAGTGAATCAAATATATATAAATCTTAGAAAATGTCAACTCAATACAGTTCACATTGTAAATGTGTAATGTTAAGTTCTCTCAAATAGAAAAAAAGACTGAGAGATGGCTAGATAGATGGAAATCTTCTCACAGTGTAAGAAGATTTGGAATGGAGATCTTTCTGGTTGCTTTTCTTCTTACATTAGTGTAGCAAGATAATATTTGGAAAAAAAATAGGGAAGATAAAATAGATCATTCAATAGTCAAACACCAAATCACTATTCCCTGCTCCTCATCTTTTCACAGAGATGGCAAACTTTCAAGCAGAGCATGGAGACTATGGTATTTTTTGCAATAATGAGCACTGATCCTGAATATATAGGCCAAATAAATAAAACCAGTCATACCGTACAGGTAGAGTTAGGTATGCTGGAGGTTGCCCATTCCC
>NW_006159658.1:1402258-1418421 GCF_000334495.1 Tupaia belangeri chinensis | reverse complement strand
CCTGCTTCATTAGATTTAACAATTTTGGCAGCTTTGAGAATAGGAAAATACAGTTAACCCCCCTGTGCTCTCTCAGAAGATGACGGTGGAGCTGCAGAACGGAATTTTCATACAGATCAATGGCTACTCACTGGCACACGTGATCCAGGTCTCCTCTGAGGGGCTGGCCAATCTCTGCTTCCATGGATCCGACGTGCACTGCCACAACACATTTGGTCCTTTTGGACACTGAACATTGTCTACCCACATAGGCCTGGAATTGGTCTTGTCTAAAGACGCAGGGTTGATGGTCCCTTTGTCTGCACAGCCCAGCTGCCTGCAAACCACGCCCACGGTGTTTGCAGACATGTTATTCCTGCCAACGCTGCCCCAGACTCCATTGTAGAAAACTTCCAGGCGCCCTGCACAGGTCTTTTCGCTGGTTTCACTGGTTAGTCTCAGAGACATGAACTCTGCAGTGAAATAAAGAATTAGCAATTTTGCATCTTTGAAGATTTAGAAGACCCCCTCCCATTACTCTGCTGTGAGAATGACTAAAATAACAGGGACAATATGTAAATTAACAGTCATTCTTTAGTAGCTCCTCGGTGATTGAGTAGATTTTAGACACAGTATTTATTCTATACATACCATAGCGTTTCTTAGTCTTCGGTTTTGTTCTCAGGGACCTGTTTAAAATGCCATCAATGACTCTAAGATTGTTTTTAGATCTTAATCAAAGGCTCAGAGCGTTTTTCTTCTTCCTCCAATTATGCAGTTTGGATTTTCTCCCTAACTTACTGTAATTTTACCCTCAAGAATCTTTTTATTTATTTGCTTATTTTTGGCAACTGTTTGATAATTAAGATTTAGTGAGACACTCAGACACTGAAACTAATGTTTTGTGTACGTTATCTTAAAATGCAATACGTTCTTTTCTGACACGTCTTGCTTTTGCTGTGTAAGCTCTCATCAGATTTATGTCATTAAACAGAAATGAATCATTCCTGACATACAGAAATTTTCACTTCCCTAGGTTACTGAATTATAGTACTGCTTTCCCCTATATACATGGGGTTTCAGAAAGTTCATGGAAAATGTGTATTATGAAAAAACTAAGCATGGATTTCAAAATTCTTTTACACCAAATAAACTCATTCTTTAATCTCATTTTTACACAAGCATTTTGAAGTCTCCTTATGTTACAGTAGAGTACAGTTTTTTTACTTTACTATAGTTTCTAAAGCTCACCATGTATACAATGCAAGTGCCTCATGGTAATTTTTGCTCCTATATCTATATCTATCTATATCTATATCTATATTTATATTTATATCTATATCTATATCTATATATCTATCTTTTTTTTTAAGAGAGATTTTTGCTGTAGGCCACGTGTGCTTGCCAGAGAGACAAAGTGAGAAATCACTCCTCTGGAAGAGATGGCCACACCACAATCCCTTCTCCTCCAGTCTCTTCTTGGGATTTTGGGCACGCACGCACACACGTCTGATGTGAGTTTCAAGCTACCGGGTCCAGGACTCAAAATGTGGTCGACTACGTGGGAGTCCAGTGTTATAACCACTATGCCATCTGCTGGTCCGCTCCTATAATTTGTAATTATCCTTTGTTCGATAGATTGACACACAGAAAACATTTCTTCTTGTCCTTTCTGATCTGCTTCTTTATTAATATTGTAATAATCAAGAGGTGCTGTTGAATCCTTATCCAATTTTCAGTGCTATATACGCTTATAAAAGAACTTTATTATGAACCTGTTGTCCTTTTCATAATATGAAAACCTGTTTCTAGGTTTTTCTCTTTATGTCTTATACCACCTCGCCCATGAGACAGCAGTAGCCCATCAGACTCATACTTCTGGGATCTTGCCTATGGTTCAATTATTTTACAGATCGCTGTCCCTCACCACTCTGCCCACCTCGGTCCTTTTCGGTGCAATTGTGACCAGAGGTCACCGGCAGAACGTACCTGAGCAGACGACTCCCGCATCCTCCTTGTGTCTGCAATTCTGCCGTCCCCAGCCATGGGAGTGGCACTGCCAGATATGGGATTCCTTTCCATTACAGTTCACCTCATCCAGCCAGATGGGCCCTGTTCCTTCCCCAAAGTGGGCAGAACCAGTGGCATTAATGGCCACTCCACAGCCCAGCTGTCTGCACACCACGTGGGCGTCACTCAGGTCCCAGCTGTCATCACAGATGGTACCCCAGGAGCCCTCATGGTAGACCTCCACTCTCCCGGCACAGCGACCTCCTCCGTTTACCAGGCGAATTTGACCACTCGCTGGAAAGAAAACCAAAGGTGTGAGTCAGGTGCATCCCTAAGGTTAGAGGTCATTTTCAGAGTTTGGCCACTGAGTCTTACCTATGCAGGGAACGGCACTTTCTTCTGGAACGGTAGAGCTGGTGGGATCCGGAGACGATGCATTGCATGGGGACAGGGTCTGGGACTGGTTTCCTGCGAACAGCAAACTGCTCAGTCATAACACTCACCAAGGGAGGGTGAGGAAGGAAGGCCAGAAGAGTACAGATGAGTTGAGGACAAACACGGCTTCAGAGAGGGAGGAACATGAACGGCCAGTCAGGTCGGGAGAGAGTCAGGTGCTCTGAGAGGGCTTGGCACAGGCAACTAAGAAGTTCATGAAAATTAAGTTCACTCACTCTTTAAAAAGACACATGAGATCAATATATATAGTTTACATTTGCCCGAGGGCACGTGCACTTGCCAGAGAGCGGGAGAGGGAGAAAGCACCCACCAATGGGGTGTACTTACACCGCAATCCCTTCTCCTCTCTTTTTTTTTCTTTCTTTCTTTTTTTTTAATAATTATTTATCTTATTTTATTTATTTATTCATTTATTTTTTAAATTGACCAGAGAGAAACAGAGGATGAGAGTGAGAGAGAGAGGAAGCGAGAAAGCAAGGCACCAGAGTCCAGCACCTGAACCCCCCCGCCCCCTGCTGGTCCCTCCTCCCTTTTTTTTTTTTTAAAGAGATTTTTGCTATAGGGCACGTGTGCTCGCTGGAGAGACAGAGAGACAGAAAGTGAGAAATCGGCCCCCAGGGGAGAGGCCACGCTGCAGTCCCTTCTCCTCCATTTTCCTCTCTCCTCCATTTGGGAGGGATATGGGGCATGCAACACAGGCACTGGCCATTTTTCAAGCCTCCAGGGCTGGGATTTGAACTGCTTAGTTGGCCATGTAAGATCTGCCTCCATTTACTACCAGGCTAGGCCATGGAGTCAGCCCAGGATTAATATTCTGCCACATTTCTCATGACCCCTCCAAACGGATCATTCCTTTTTCTTCTCTCTTCCTCTCCATAGTCGCACCTGCTCCTAAGGGACACCATGACCATAGAAGCTCATCACAGGCCGCGCCCCGTCCTCTTACCTGAGCAGACTACAGAGGCCACTTGCCCTGCAGAGCACGGGGGTGCCCCCAGGGCGGTGATGGGACAGTCTCCTATGTGCTGTTCCGTCCCCGTGCAGTGAAACATGTGCCTCCAGACATGGCCGTTTCCTTTCCCAAAATGTGCTCCTCCTGAGATGGAAAGGGCAACTCCGCACTTGAGCTGCTGGCAAAACACGTGGGCGTCTTCCATGTCCCAGTGAGAGCTGCAGAGGGATCCCCAGGTCCCCAGCATCTTGAGCTCCACTCTTCCCTCACACTTGGACTTGCCCTCCGCCAGGCGGATTTCTGTGTATCCTGGAAGGAGACGGGGCTTTAGAAAGGACGGCTGTGACCACTCACCCCTACCGCCTTCCCAGCAGGGGGACGGATGGGCGATGTTCTCTGGGGCTCACTTGAGCAGATCACTCCAACGTCCCTGCGATGGCTGCAAGTTGCATCCGGCTGGGGCGCCACTTTGCAGAGTGCGAGGTGGGACTCGTGTCCCTCGCACTGGTACTCTTCAGCCCAGATCTGTCCACTTCCTTCTCCAAAGTGAGCTCCCCCCAGGATAGAGACGACAGTGCCACACTGTAACTCCCTGCACACGACACTGGCCGCTTCCAGGGAGAACTCAGAGTCGCAGACGGAGCCCCACGTGTCTCCATGCTTCACTTCCACACGACCAGAGCAGGGGATGTCCCCTCCAACCAGTCTGGGTTCCCTGTGGCCTGGAAAAGAATCACGTTTCAGTGAGAGAGCAGATTCCCAGATTTTCCATCCCAAGGGGGGGTGAGGCAAGGAGTGAAAGTGGGCCAGGGTGGCCAGGGTGCTCAGTGAGTTTTCACACTTGTTTCTCCTGACTTTTCCAGAGCTGGGCACAGCAAAGGCCAGACCTTCCCATTCTTCACTGGACCTACCTGCCTGAGAGAGCCTAGAACTTTGCCTTGTGTGGTTATCCATCCCCAGAGGCAGCATTCCCTCTTCCCAGCATTTCACTTATGTGTTTCATAACACCAGGGGCCACGGATTATGCATGTCTGCTGTCTCTCTCTCTCTCAGTCCTGCACTCAGTTCCTGACTCACTGCAATCAAAGGTCTGTTTTAATCTTTTTGAATCATCCCATGTCAAGTGTTTCAATATGGGCCAGCAAGTTAATATGGTGGTTGGGGCACCAGACTCCTCTGTGGCCAACTATGGTTCGAGTCCCAGACCTGGGAACTTGCTTTCCCACTTTTCTTTCTCTCTTGTGCTCTCTCTGTCTATGGTGAGTGCACGTGCCCTATAGAATATTAAAAATAAGTAAATAAAAATAAAGAAATAATTATTGGATGAAAAAAGTGGTTTTTTTTTTATTTCTTTATTTTTTTGGGGGGGAGAGGTTTTGCTATAGGGCACATGCGCTTGCCAGACAGACAGAGAGAGACAGAGAGACAGAAAGCAAGAAATCACCCCCAGGGGGGATGGTCACATCGCAATCCCTTCTCCTCCATTCTCCTCTCGGGATCTTGGGCACGCACGCACACGTGCCCGGCATGAGTTTTAAGCCACCGGGTCCGGGACGTGAACTGCGGTCGACTACGTGGGAGTCCAGCGACATAGCCATTACGCTAACTGCTGGTTCCTGAAAAAAGTGTTTTAATATACCTGCAGTTTTCAAAATGATTGTCAGACTTTTTCTTCCCTTTGACATCTACACTTCATGTATGTGACCTTCCTTTTCGTCTGTTTTCTCCTCCTTTCCTTCTGACAGTGCTTTATCAAAACCCTTCATGTATTCCTTGAACCAAGGTTCTGTCCTCAACCTTTCATCTGTTCAATGGATATTTTCTTTCAAATGCAATATATTCTCTTTAATTTTATACCCATCAACATATTGCTTAGGTGGAACTTAAGATGTTCCAAATGGAATGAATTATTGTATGACAAGCTCACTGTTTTCTTTAATGGTAATCAGATCAAATTAGAATTACTTGAAATTAATCCACTTCTTTATCTCACTACAAATAATTATAATAAGAATGATACAGTGGGTCTGGCAGGTGGCGTGGTAGCTGAGACACTGGACTCTCACATTGCTGATCGTGGTTCAAGTCCCAGACCCAGTGGTTCAAGTCCCACTCCCCCCCCAACCGACTCGGTGAAATTAAAAGAAAAAGAAATAATGATAATAAATAAAATTAAATAAATAATTCTTTTAAAAAAAAGAATGGTATAGTGAACATCAAATAAGCACCTACTACACTTTAATAGATTTTAATAACCATTTAACAAACACTATTTCATTTAATCCTTAAAATTGTCTTGCAAGATAATTATTATCCCAATTTTTTTCAGACAAGGAAACTAAAGCATGGAAAAGTAGAATAATTTGCTAAGTGAATTAGTGAGAGGTCAGGATTTGAAGCCTGGCAGTGTATTCTAGAGCTTAAAATCTTTTTTTTAAAAAAATTTTTTTAAGAGAGATTTTTGCTATAGGGCATGTGTACTTGCCCGAGAGCCCAAGAGAGGCAGAGAGACGGAAAGTGAGAAATCACCCCCCAAGTGGGATGGACACGCCGCAATCCCTTCTCCTCCATTCTCCTCTCGGAAGTTTGGGGGCGCACACACACATGCCAGCATGACTTTCAAGCCACTGGGTCTGGGACTCAATTGGTGGTCAACTATGGTAGAGTCCAGTGACCTAACCACCACGCCACCTCCTGGTCCTGAGCCTACAGTCTTGACCCCCACAATACAGTGCACATGTAGAAAACCAGCAATACAGTGCACATGTAGAAAACCAGCAATGCCTGTCAGCGCCCCGGCACATTGCCTCTTCTCTACATCTATTGCTCTGCCTTAGTGTAACTTGTTAGCCTCTCTTACGGGGGCCTGTGCAAATAGCTTCCTAACATGTCTTCTTGCTTCTGAGTCCTGTCTCCAAGCAATCTATGCCATGACTATAAATATAGCATTAAATTTCAAGCATTTTGACATGATTTCTTTGTCTCCAAGATAATTCAATGTTTCCTTGCCATCTATGCAATAATTCACCCTTCCAGCAAGTATTCCTAAGCACCTACAATGCATCTGACTATGCTTTAGGCATCTGAGGTTAGGTAGGCTGAGAACGTCTGGAATAGAGTTCAGTATTAGTGAAGATAGGTTGTACTAATCATCAGAATCACTTCAGCTCATATTTATTTATCATTGGCTGTGTAGTTATTGGGAGGAAATGGCAGCACAAAGAGCTTTAGCAGATCCCCAATATCACCCAGCTAGTAAAATGAAAACACCAATTCCCCACACTTTTTTCTTTTTTCTTTTTGGAGAGGTTTTTCACTGTGTGCACACACGCATGCGCCCGGCGTGAGTTTTAAGCCACCAGGTCCGGGACGCAAACCACGGTCGACTATGTGGGAGTTCAGCAATATAGCCATTACACTAACTGCTGGTTCCCCACACTTTTTTTTTTAAATGGAGTATTGCATGTCTTTTTTTTTTTTTTTTGGAGAGGCTTTTGCCATAGGGCACGTGCACCAGCCAGCCAGAGAGAGACAGAAAGCGAGAAATCACCCCCAGGGGGATGGCCATGCTGCAATCCTTTCTCCTCCGTTGTCCTCTTGGGATCTTGGGCACGCACGCACACGCACCCAGAGTGGGTTTTAAGACACCGGGTCTGGGACTCGAACCACGGTCAACTACATGGGAGTTCAGCGACATTGCCATTACGCTAACTGCTGGTCCTTTTTATGTCCTTTTAAAAATTATTATTTATTTTACAATTAAAGTATGAATTTATTTTGGTACAAAAACTTTTTGAAATGTATACATAGTTTTCCCATTACACATATTCCCATGAGCTTTTTTTTTTTGAAACTTTTTAAAATTAATGAATTTACATTCATTTCCCACACTTTAAAATGTTCTATGTAGTTACCTCAGAAGCATTAATATCTATTACTCTACCAATGATACCCAGTGCCCCAGCCTAATGATGCTTAGATATGCCATGCTTTTCCAGGCTCATATGCCTCTGCAGAAACTCTGCGTATGCTAGTCAGAGACAGTGAGAGGGAAAGTGAGAAATCACCCCCCCCAGGGGGGATGGCTTTTCCACAATCTCTTCTCCTACATTCTCCTCCAAGGATCTTGGGCACATACCTGGCATGATTTTCAAGTCACTGGGCCCAGTACTCAAACTGCAGCTGGTCAAGTGTGAGTCCAATGATGTAACTACTCCGCCATCTGCTGGCCCCTTAATTACTTTTTTTTGCCAAACAGAGGAAATGCTTTTGAAATTGAACCTTCTAAAGGTCCTAAGTCCTTTCTAGATGCTTGTTGTCAAATATCACTAAATTTTGTGATTGATGTTATTAGCTCATGATATAGATACACCATCAGCCCTCACCAATTTGCATACTCTGATTTCTTTTCAGATCACATGAATCTTTAATCTGATACTAAAATGCCTTAGAAATGTTCTGGATATGGCTGAGATGGAGATCAAACTTGAACTCTGAAATATTGGTTTCCTTGACTAAAAACGAAGATTTTTCTACTGAAGCTTCTCCCTCCAGATTCATTTCTAGTGGGTAGGGCTACTTCTGTCTCATTCTCTCCATTTATCTCTGTCTCTCTCTATCTCTCTGTATGTCCCTATGATTTTTGCTTTTATTTTTTTAAGGTAAAGTATTCTCTGGGCTCTCAAGATCCTCCTTTATTGTGCTAATTGGTGCCTTTCCCCATTCCATTTAGGAATGGCACAATCCCCGGCCCATGCTGAGATGGTTACTGAACTTGAGCTGTGAAATACTGCTTTTGTGCTGTGTGTATGCATGGCACATGGTTTTCACTTTTTAAAATTAAAATATAAAGTTTTTTTAATTATCTTTTTAAATTTATTCTTTTTTATTTTATTTTTTCTTCTTTCCTCTTCTCTAATTCTTTTCCTTTTTTATTTATCTTTATTCCTGTCTATGCACTAAGTGTCTAGACAGATCCAAGTCAACAAAATCTGAACATCTGAATATGATTAGGGTCAGAATATTCCTCAATTCCCACTGAATCTGATGCACAAAGAGTGAAAAATGAAACGGAAGAGAGATTGCAGATAACCACCTCCTGCACACCTCTGAATGCTTAGATTGAACTTCAAGAATTAGGAAGAAACACATCATCCATCAAATGATTGAAATCACCACAGGGGCACAAGAAATATGGGAAAGCAAGAAAATACCTCTCCTCCAAGGGAAAAGAATAACTCCTCTACATCCTCAGACAGTATAATAAAACTCATGGAAATTTCAGATAAGGAATTTAGAATATTCATAGTGACAAAGCTAACAGAGATGGAAGAGAAGAGAGACAATGAACTACAGAAGAGGCAGGAGAATGGGGCTGATGAATTCCAGGAGGTGAGGAAATACTTGCAAGATCTAAAAGAGGAAATACACACAATAAAAAAAGTATCAAATGGACCTGTTAGAGATGAAGACTATAATACAGAAAGTAAAAATCTCCCTTGAAAGTATTAAAAGCAGACTAGATTACACAGAAAATCAAATCTCAGATGTAGAAGATAAAATACTGGCCTAGAAAAATCCACCACAAAAACTGAGAAAATTGCCCCCCAAAATGAGAATTATATACAAGAAGTACTAGATACCATCAAACATCCAAACAGTTGGATAATTCATATCCCAGAAGGTGAAGAGACTTATAAGGGCATTGCTAATCTATTCTGTGAAATCCTAGAGGAAAACATTCCAAATCTGGAGAGGCATTCGGAGATCCAGACCCAAGAAATACAAAGGACCCCAAATAAATCAATGCAAGAAGATCTTCTCCAAGACACATTATAGCCAGATTGACCAAAACCACAAAGACATTAAGATTGGCAAGAGAGAAATGTCAACTTACCTACAAAGGATATCCCATCAGGCTAACAGCAGATCTCTCATCGGAAACAATGTGAGTGAGGAAAGAATGGGAAAATATATTCAAAGTGTTAAGGGAAAAGCAATTTCAACCAAGAATACTGTACCCAGCAAGATTATCCTTCATGTGGGAAGAAAAGACAAGAACATTCTCAGATAAACAAAACCTGAAAGAATTTACCAACACCAGACCAGATCTCTAAGAAGTTCTCAAAGGAGTGCTATACCAGGAAAATTAAATACAGACACAGATATAAGAGTTCAAAACTTAAGAAAATGGCCAACTTAATCATAGGGATAAGTCTGGAGTTGAATATTATACACCAGAATTTAATCATGAAGATTGAACCACAACAGAAGATAGATTAAGTACATGAGACTGAACTGGTGAAATAGCATTTTATGACTTTTGGCTGAAACATTGCTGATTTTCTTCTAGGCTTTGTTTTCTGATTTTAAGAATTTTTGTCCTGTCTTGAGCTGTTGATAGGTTCATGTACTTACTATTTGAACAGAATCATAACCTGTTTCCTGGCTTTAAGTTTTAAGTAAAGTTCCTTAGCATTTCTTTGATTTATTAAAGCTAAAACTGCTTTTCTTGACATTAAAAAATGTCAAGGGTGCACGTGCCCTATGGCAAAAACCTCTCCTCCCCCCCCAAAAAAAAAGAAAAAGAAAGAAAAAGAGAAATGTTCTGGATATGACTATATTTTGTACTTTGTATAGAAAATTTCACCAATTATCCATTAAGTATTTACAAAGCAAGTCTGTATAGGTTCTTAAATGACATTTTTTCCTCATCAAGTTTATGAATATTTTTACATGAAAGCTGTTGAATACATTTTGGTGCCTGAATTTTTCTACTTTGATTCATATGTTAAGCCTTCCACTGGCAATAAATAACTAAATCTCTATCTTTTTTTTTCTAAAAAAAATGAATAAATTAAGAACAAACATAAGAAATAATTATTAGAATTACTTCCTTTTGTTTAGTAATAGATAATATATGCAACATTTTCTTTTTTTAAATTATTTTTTTATTTAACTTTATTTATTTGATTAGAGAGGGACAGAGAAAGAGAGAGAGTGATAGAGTGAGAGAGAGAGAGTGAGAAAGCAAGCTGCCAGGTCTGAGACTCGAACCATCATTGGCCATGTGGGTGTCCAGTGCCCGTAACCACCACACCACTTGCTGACTCCAACAACATTTCTTTTTTCTTTTTTTTTTTTTGCTATACAGCACATGTGCTAACCAGAGAGAGTGAGACAGAGAGACAGAAAGTGAGAAATCACCCCCCCCCAAGGGGGAATGGCCACACTGCAATCCCTTCTCCTTCATTCTCTTCTTGGGATTTTGGGCATGCACACATATGCACCTGGTGTGAGTTTAAGCCACCGGGTCCGGAACTCCAACTGCAGTTGATTACATGGGAGTCCGGTGACATAGCCATTACGCTAACTGCTGGTCCCACAACAACGTTTTCTTTTAAGAAAATTTTGCCATAGGGCACATGTGCTTATTTGAGAGGGAGATAGAGAGAGGCGGAGAGAAGAGAAATGAGAAATCACGCCCTAGGGAGATGGCCATGCTGCACTCCCTTCTTCATTCTCCTCCTGGGATTTTGGGCATGCACACACATGCACCCAGCATAAGTTTCAAGCTTCCAGATCTAGGACTTGAACCATGGTTGGCCATTTGGGAGTCCAGAGCCTCAACTACCATGGTACCTACTGGTACCTATATGACATGATTTAAAGAAGCAGTATATTTTCCTCATTTAGTATTTTCCAGACTCCAAAGAAGTATGAATCATTATAGTACTGAGGCCAGCAGGTGGTGTGGTGGTTAAGGTATTGGATTCTCGCATGGCCAACCATGGTTTGAACCCTAGACATGGCAGCTTGAAAATCATGTTGGCACCTGTGCATATGTGTCCAAAATCCCAAGAGAGGATGAAGGAGAAGAGACTGTGGCATGGCCATCCTCCCAGGAGGTGATTTCTTACCGCCCCCCCCACCCTACAATTAAGCACATGCCCCCTATGGCAAAAAAAAAAAAAAAAACCTTTAAAAATATGATGTATAGTTCTAGAATTATTTCTCAAACCTAAACAAAAAATACAGGACTATTTGAATGAACCGTTTCTTAAAGTCAGAAATCTTCTATAGCACATACACAGACATCACAAACAAAATGGGATTTAAAGTAATTTTGTGATCCAAATTTCCTAGAATTCTTTCTGGCTGGTTTATCTACACTGACACCAGAGCTAAATTATTGTTTATTGTTTTATCTTTCTCATTTTCCTGGCTCATTAAATTCTTCTGAGCCTTTTCAGCATCACTTCAACAAAGTTAACATTTGTAGCAATATGATTAGCCTAAAATACTAAAGATTATCCATAGGCCTAACCAACTCATAGCTTACTTTCAAGCTTTTTAAAGGACTGCAGTGAAATACACAGAAATATTTAGAAAGAAGAAAATTCTTTCACAGTAAGATAGGGAGACCCCAAGGTTAAGTTATGTTAGCTTATCCAATAGAGTCATTTTTTTTTTTGAGAGGTTTATGCTATAGGGCACGTGCACTCTCCAGAAAGACAGAGAGACAGAAAGCGAGAAATCACCCCCCAAGGGGTATGACCACACCTCAATCCCTTTTCCTTCATTCTCCTCTCAGGATCTTGGGCACGCACACATACGCGCCCGGTGTGAGTTTAAGCCACCGGGTCCGGGACTTGAACTGCAGTCGATTACGTGGGAGTCCAGCGACATAGCCATTACACCAACTGCTGGTCCCCAATAGAGTCATTTTTAAAAGAATTTATTGACATTTCCATGAAAGACATACTTAATTTTATCTTTAAATGTTTAATTTCCCTTAATCCTTTGCACTTACATTGATTTTAAAATTACTTGAAAGGCAAAGGGGACAAAAAACCACACATCTCTGTCCAAGATACAAAATGAATTCTAAACTTCTCTGACTCCCCCAGTGCAATCAGTACAGATATTTTTCTGGTTTCTTGTGGGAGAGCTAATTTACAGACTAATGCTTCTTTTCAGTCTCAAAAACAAAACAAAACAAAACAAAACAAAAACTACTGGGAAGTTATGTTTTTGGAATTAAATTTCTTAGCAGGTTGAAAGTCTTACCTGAGCAGGTAATTTTGGCTTCTTCGTAATGGTCACAGGAAAGTCCACCCCATTGCCAATTGTGGCAGTCCCAAAGAGAAGTTTCATTTCCATGACAGCTGCTTAAAAACAGCCATGTGCTTGTTGGCTTGACTTTGGAGAATCCTTGGTAGGAAGTCTGGAGGGCAGAGCCGCATGCCAGCTGCTTGCAGACCACATCGGCTTCTTTCAGGCCCCAGCCTCTGTCACACACCTTCCCTACCAGCTTCTGAATCTCCACCTCCACCGTCCCAGCACAGCGGCTGCCCCCACCTTTCAGTCTCAGCTCCAGATCCGACCCATCTGCAAAAGAAACGTAACGGTAGGCCCTGGATGCTGAAGCGAATCCTTCCCTCCTGGACACTGAGATGCTAGAAGGTATGGCTTACCTCTCCCTGGCTTTTTGAGAAACAAGTATACTTGGTTAGAAATGAGACAGTAGTTGTAAGGGTGAATAAAAATGGTCAATGTTAGGGAAATACAAGCAATTCAGCTATAAATGAGATTCTTATAAAATCTTGGCTCTCTGAATTCCTGGTAGATTTAGAATTCAAGGTGTGGTTCCTAACAGCTTTATGAATATTTACACAGAGAACAGAGTCAGACAACCTTCTCAGTTTGAGTAAAGTATGTGTTCAATATTCCTCACAACCCTAAAGGAACTTTACAACAAGAAATTTATTAGGTTTTCCTTCCTTCCTTCCTTCCTTCCTTCCTTCCTTCCTTCCTTCCTTCCTTCCTTCCTTCCTTCCTTCCTTCTTCCTTCCTTTCTTTCTTTTTCTTTCTTTCTTTTCTGGTATGGTACATGCGCTCCTCAGAGAGAGAGAGGGAGAGGGAAAGTGAGAAATCACCCTCTTTGGGGGATGGTCACACTGCGGTCCCTTTTCCTCTATTCTCCTCCTGGGATTGTGGGCATGCATGCAAACCGAGCTATAGTGATTTTTAAGCTGCCAGATCTGGGACTTGAACTGCGGTCGGCCATGTTGGAATTTGGCACCTTAACCACAGCGCCACCTTCTGGCCCCTATTAGGTATTTCTACTTGTTTTGTACCTATTCCTACTCCTAATGAACATCGGTCTTTCCCTCTCTGCTTTTCTTTGTTTTGTTTTCGCTTACCTGAACACGTCACACCAGCATCTTCATTATGATTGCAGTAATGTTTTCCCCATTCGCGGTGTCTACACTGCCAGAGAGCAGATTCGTCACCCTGGCAGGAAACGCTGTCAAGCCAAATGTGTCCAGATCCCGCACTGGCATTAACTCTGCCGGTGGCGGTGACGGCAGTCGGACATCCCATGTGCTTACACGTTACAGCAGCGTCACTACTGTCCCAGCCGTCATCACATACCGTCCCCCATTCTCCTTGGAATTTCACTTCTAATCTTCCTGAACAGTTGGAGACTCCATCCACCAGTCTCAGACTCAGATCTGCTCCGTCTGTAACGGGGACACAGAACAAGTCAGTGAAAACAAAACAAGAGCAAGGGAAATGGGCGACCCACACTGCGAGAGGGGAGCGTGGTTCTGGCTCAGGCGTCTGGAGCTTCCCTGAACGCGCCAGGTGCACGTGTGCTGGGGATCCGGGACCGCGCGGCCTGCAGCCTGTTAGAGTGCCTGCCTCTCTGTCTCTCATTCGTGGGAGAAAGAAATGGGAAAAAGAATAATAGAGCAGGGAGAGATACAAGTGGGGACAGAGAAAATCATAACATACTACCACTTAAAATCACTGAAGATGAAGAGAACTGAGTCAGAACTAAGACAGGACTTTTCAGTACCCACACAGCAGGAAGCTTTCAGTACCTGGTTCCCGAGCTGGATTTTAGTAGACGCCTGCTTGTTAGATCACAGAGTTTTGGAAAGAACTGTCTGCTTTTTCTTGTGAAAGCATATTCGTGAGTCTAGGGGGTACCCACACCCTTCAGTTTATCTCCACAGGCACACTTCCTTCTACCTCTGACGGCATTGGGTCTACACCACCTGGAGTGTATTACATCCGCGCTCTTTGGGGAGCACTACCTTACTTAACCAGCAGAGCTAAGAGAACAGGCATCACCATGACTACATCTGCTTTCCTGAAGTCAGTATTTGTCATGGAACTGACCTGGATTCTGGAGACTATCTCATGAAAAACATAAATAGCCCTCTGGCAGTTTCTGTCTTTGTTGGAGTCACAAAGTTCATTGTGATTCCTCAGCACACGGGTAACATACTGAGACAAAAAGGGATGAGGAGCCTGGAGAGATTTCTTTCTTACATGCCACAGGGTGTCTGCCCTTGCCACAAGCCCTTCCCCTCCATTCTCCTCTCAGGAGTTCCGGCATGCATGCAGGTGTTTTTCAAGCGGCCAGGTCTGGAACTCAAACTGCACTTGGCCATGTGGAATCCAGCCACCTTAACCACCACGCCACCTGCAGGCCTGGCCTAGATGCATCTTGAAGGGTAAAAGAGAGTGGAAGGTGGATACTGGTTTTTTTTTTTCCTACTCTAAATCTTCACTTTCTTCCACTAACAAATTATCTTTCCTATAGGAATCTCATACTTTCTGATTCAGGCTATAGATGGTCACTTTATTTAACAAGGAAAAAGCCAATTTTAGAAATGGGGGCTGGCAGGTGGTATGGTGGTTGTGATGCTGAACTCCCACATGGCCCACGGTGGTTCAAGTCTCAGACCTGGTGACTTGCTTTCTCACTTTTCTTTTCTCTCTCTCTCTCTGTCTCTGGTCGAATTAAAACAAAAACAAATAATAATAACAAAGTTAAATAAATAAAAAAATTCTGGAATTCTTGTTAAATTAGTTGAACTTGGGACCAGCAGATGATATAATGGTTATGTTGCTGGACTCCCACATAGTTGAGCATGGTTCAAGTCCTGGACCTGGCAACTTACAACTCACGCCAAAATACTGAGAGAATGAAGGAGAAGAGATTGCGGCATGGCCATCCCACCATGGGGTGATTCTCGCTTTCTGCCTGTGCCTTTCTCTGTCCTCTTGTGAGCCCATGAAACCTATCGCAAAAAAACTCTCTTAAAAAAATTAGTTGAATTTAATTTTCTGCATTTGTAGAGAGATCAATGAAAGAGAGAGAGAGACTGATCTGGTGAGGATAGGGATATTTTTACTCAATGATATTTTTCTACATGTTCTCTAAAGTTCAAGACACACTAAGTCTCCTTGAAACTAGAACTGAGGTGACAGAGAAAGAGTGGTGCCCCTGCATACACCTCCCTGCTGTCCCTGCCCCTGGCTCTAAGTGTGGAACATGAGTCTTGAGACAGACAGGGTGCATGTTCATAAGATGGCCCTGGCACAAATGAGGTTTTAATAGAATATCTAAAGATTTTTGTTTTGTTTGTGTTTTGTGTCATTTTGTCATTGTTAGTTTTTAATCATTTGATGTGGAGAATTTGAAGGGATGATTTGGGAAGGGTTGTGTCAGATGTGTCTATAGGGGTGACTTTGGTTGTGTTGGAAGATGATATGATACGGGAGAGTGCAAGGGTTATGGTTAGGGTTATGGTTACAGGATAGTGTTAAGGTTACGGTTAGAGTTTAAGGATAGTGCTAGGGTTAGAATTAGCGTTTGAGTTTAGGGATAGTGTTAGGGTTAGGGTTTGATTTTAAGGATAGTGCTAGGGTTAGGGTTAGGGTTATGATTAAGGGATTGTTTTAGGGT
>NW_006159658.1:1384971-1401620 GCF_000334495.1 Tupaia belangeri chinensis | reverse complement strand
AGCCTGGCCGAGATGCATCTTGAAGGGTAAAAGAAAGTGGAAGGTGGATACTGGTTTTTTTTTTTTTTTTCCTACTCTAAATCTTCACTTTCTTCCACTAACAAATTATCTTTCCTATAGGAATCTCATACTTTCTGATTCAGGCTATAGATGGTCACTTTATTTAACAAGGAAAAAGCCAATTTTAGAAATGGGGGCTGGCAGGTGGTATGGTGGTTGTGATGCTGAACTCCCACATGGCCCACGGTGGTTCAAGTCTCAGACCTGGTGACTTGCTTTCTCACTTTTCTTTTCTCTCTCTCTCTCTGTCTCTGGTCGAATTAAAACAAAAACAAATAATAATAACAAAGTTAAATAAATAAAAAAATTCTGGAATTCTTGTTAAATTAGTTGAACTTGGGACCAGCAGATGATATAATGGTTATGTTGCTGGACTCCCACATAGTTGAGCATGGTTCAAGTCCTGGACCTGGCAACTTACAACTCACGCCAAAATACTGAGAGAATGAAGGAGAAGAGATTGCGGCATGGCCATCCCACCATGGGGTGATTCTCGCTTTCTGCCTGTGCCTTTCTCTGTCCTCTTGTGAGCCCATGAAACCTATCGCAAAAAAATCTCTTAAAAAAATTAGTTGAATTTAATTTTCTGCATTTGTAGAGAGATCAATGAAAGAGAGAGAGAGACTGATCTGGTGAGGATAGGGATATTTTTACTCAATGATATTTTTCTACATGTTCTCTAAAGTTCAAGACACACTAAGTCTCCTTGAAACTAGAACTGAGGTGACAGAGAAAGAGTGGTGCCCCTGCATACACCTCCCTGCTGTCCCTGCCCCTGGCTCTAAGTGTGGAACATGAGTCTTGAGACAGACAGGGTGCATGTTCATAAGATGGCCCTGGCACAAATGAGGTTTTAATAGAATATCTAAAGATTTTTGTTTTGTTTGTGTTTTGTGTCATTTTGTCATTGTTGGTTTTTAATCATTTGATGTGGAGAATTTGAAGGGATGATTTGGGAAGGGTTGTGTCAGATGTGTCTATAGGGGTGACTTTGGTTGTGTTGGAAGATGATATGATACGGGAGGTTGCTTTTAAAATTCCTCTGGAGAACAGATTTTCCTAGTGTTCTTCCTTCCTTCCTCCCATTTTTCCTTAGTTCCATCTTCCCCCCACTTCTTCCCTTCTTTCTTTTCTTCCTTCCTCTCTCTCTCTCACTCTCTTTCTCTCTCTCTCCCTTGTTCCCCCCTCCATAGTCTCTTTCTCTCTCCTCTCTCTTTCTTATTGGACTTTCTTAAACATTTTTTCTCTTTCCTTACGACCTGGATCTCAATATTGCTGTTCATCCATCTTCCTTAACCTGCTTCTCCTAATTCCAGTTAAGGTAGAAACGTCACAGGTATCTGAACTGAATTTGAAGCGGTAGTAAAGAAGTACAAAGGAAGCAGACTCGATTGAGTTAAGAGGTTAACCTTTTAAAACTATGATTCCTGTTTTTGATCCTCCCCCTTGGAGAACAGAGGAGCCCAGAGAGGCCCTTACCTAAGCAAATCACTCCGGCATCCTCCGCATGATCACAGTTATGCTTTCCCCATCCTTGGTGTTTGCAGTTCCAGAGAGCTGACTCATTTCCATTGCATACAAGGTCATCAAACCAGATTGGTCCAGAACCTTCTCCAAAATTAGCTGAACCCGAGAAACTGACAGCACTTCCACACCCCAGTTGTTTACAGACCACAGTGGCATGGTCTATGTTGAAGTTATCATCGCACACTGTCCCCCACCGTCCTTGGAATTTCACCTCTATTCTTCCCAAACACCGGTTTCCTGCATTCATCAATCTCATCTCCAAATCCGATCCATCTAGGGCAGAAAAATGGCAACAGTTCAGAAGTGATATTCATTCAGAAATGATCTTAGAAAACAAGACTTTTCTGGCTACTTGAGATTTGATGCTCTGTTTAAAACAGTGCCTGATTTTGGATACTGCCCGGATTTCAATCTGTTAAAAGCAAGTTGACAGGGGCCGGCAGGTGGTGTGGTGGTTAAGGTGCTGGATTCCTACATGGCCAGCCATGGTTTGAGTCCCAGACCTGGTGGCTTGCTTTCTCACTTTCTCTTTCTCTCTCTGGTCAAATTAAAAAAAATAAAAACAAAATAAATTAAATAAATAATTATTTAAAGAAAACAAGTTGACAATTTAGGATTTTCATCTACATCTATTTACTAAGGAAAATGTTTTACAAATGAAAAGTTTTTAAACTTGCTGTTTTGTTTTCTTCTGTTGCTGGGGTAGAAATAAACACTTTCATGTAGTAATAGATTTATTTACCTAAATTATCAAATTATTTAAAAAACTAGAAAAAAATATTGGTCTACACAACAAAGTAGCAAAAATGATAAATTGATTACTTATAGAACATTAAAAATCTTTATTTTAACTTCTCTTTATTATGAACAGTTCGGTGTATGAATAATTGATTGAAATTGAATTTGAAGTTAGTAGAAAGAAATTAAGATAGAAATGTATAAGCATCATAATAATTTCTAAAAGAACTCTTGTTATACTGAATTCTGAAAAATTGAGTGAAAAAAATAAGCAAGATAATTAATTCCTTACTAATTTCCTATTTGAATCAAAGCTTTTTTTCCATCTCAAAGTACTATTTTTTTTTGCAACAAACGTATTTTTCATAAATAAATTTCTTTCTATGCAGTATCTCATAGATTTCTTATGAAGACAAAAATACCTGAGAGGAGATTTTTGGATGATATTTTGGGACAAAAATTCAAAGTTAACAAAAACTTTTGGTGCTTGAATCAAATGTTTAGAAACTCTTTATTGAAAAAAAAAATTCAATTTTAAAAGCTCTAAGCTCCTAGCAGACTTTTACTTAAGATTTTTAAAAATTATGAACAACTAATAACAGTTAATAAGAGCTCACAATCAAAATATGCATATGTTATTCTAAAGGTATCATACATACTATCTTCTTTAGTTTTCATGTTAAGTATTGTATATAATAATGTTTTAATAAACACATTTATTAATAATGTATTAATAAAATCATGTATTAATATTTAAGTATTATTTAAATGGAAATATTACAAACTATTGTTATTATTCCCATCTCACTGATAAGCGATTTGAGGCTAAATAATTGGTACAAATTCAAACATCTAGAAAATGGTAGAGCCAGAATTTGGAAAAAATCTAGTCTAGCATCAGTCTCCACGATTCTCTTTATTAGGCTATTGTCTCAGTGCACGTGGTAACAAACTCCCGAGAGAGAGAGAGAGAGAGAGAGAGAGAGAGAGAGAACGGCTCTGAGGACTGAGCGTTAATTAGGGTAGAGAATCTCAGAAATGCACACTCTGGAGCCCCCTAGCACTCCATAGTCCTTGAGTAGCTACAGACTTTTCTCTATTATTGTGTTCCAGCTGGATTTTACGTGTAGAAACTTCAAAAAGCAAGTTTGAGCAACTCTGTCCTTAGTTATGAAAAACAGAACAAGAGCCAAAAGTACCACGCTAGTGATTTAACTGAAGAAGTCAACTGTTTTGTAAACAGCAGTTATTGCGGCAAGAGCCTGATAAGACTTCCATGATTTTAAGCTGTGTAAATGTTACTTTCGCTATTCTTATCTTTCCCACATAATAATTAATTAATAACAAGAGGAAAAGAGAAGGAAGTGGGTGGGGGAGGAGGAACAGGAGGAAGCCAAGAGGAATAAGAAAGAGATCGGAATCTTAAGGTAATGGGAGGAAGGGAGCCCCAGGAAAAACATTTTCGACACCTATCACCCAGGAAACGATGTCTAAGTAGCTTTACATATTAGATCGTGGAACTCCTCAGGAACTGAAGTTTAAAGAGATTTAACATTTTGAACAAAATCGTAGCATTAATCAATGACCGTTCTAGAATCGAATCTAGTATTTTTCTAGATTCGGGCCCATGTGTTTTCACTGTGCCATGATGCCTGCTTAGAGATCGGGTCTTTTTACAGTCGGTGGTATGCAATGTATGATCCCCAAGGAAAGGCTGGGAGGTGAGAAATTTGCTTAAGGGTTAATGAAATGAGCAAGGAGAAGTGGAAAGCGCAGGAATCTGAATCGGGTCGGAAATGTGACCTCAGGATTTGCCATCGGAAATCCTTGATGCATAACTTCCTGTATAATCGTGAGGTCCACTGACATAGAACTTATACAAATTTAGTAACTCCAAACTACAATTTAAGTGAACAACATAGTGCTTTGGAAAAAGCTATTATACTTTCAAAACATCTTTCCTCCGACAACGAAGGACACATTAGTGGGGGAATGTTTGTTTCTTGAGCCACAGAAGTCAGTTAATGGACAGAGCAGATGATTCGTGGGTCAGTACGTCAAAGGAACATGTCACTGGGAAAGTGGACAAGGGAATAACTTAAATACTATGACATTTTTATGGAGGAGGAGGTGATAGTAAGATTATTAAATATAAAATTGATACCAGTCACTTCTCACAGTGTTGAGGGACTCTTTTGACCTTTTTTTGGTTATTATTATTTTTTATTAGTATCATTACTTTTTAGTTCTTACCGTAGGGCACGTGAGCTTGCTGGAGAGAGCAGAGGGAGAGAGTAAAAGAGAAAGTGAGTAATCTGTCCCTGGGGGGAATGGCCACACTGTAATCGTTTCTCCTTCATTCTCCTGGGATTCTGGACACACATGCACATGTGCCCAGTGTGATTTTTCCAGCCACCGGATCTGAGACTTGAACTGTGGTTGGCTATGTGGAAGTCCAGTGCTTTAATTACCATGCCACCTGTTGACCCCTTACTTTTATTTTTAAAGTATAGACATTGTTGTGTATTTTCTGGTCTGTAAGCAATAGGTTGGGTAATTTTTTTATTTTTTTTTATTTTTTTTTATGAGGGCTACATCAGCCATCCCCAACTTTTTTGGCACCAGGGACCAGTTTCATGGAAGGTAACTTTTCTGCAGGGATGTGTGTGTGTGAGTGCATGTGTGTGTAATAGTTTATGAGATGCTCAACCTAGACCCCTCGCATGTGCAGTTCACAATAGGCTATGCATTCCTATGAGAACCTAACGCTGCCACCGATCTGACAGGAGGTGGAGCTAAGGTGGTAATTTGAGTGATGAGAGAGGTTGTAAATACAGGTGAAGCTTTGCTGGCTTTTCCACTGCTCACCTCCTGCCGTGTAGCCTGGTTCTTTTTCTTTTTTCGAGAGATTTTTGCTATAGAGAATGTGCGGTCACCAGAGAGACAGAGACAAACAGAGAGAGAGAAAGAGAGAAATCTCCCCTGAGGGGAATGGCCATGCCACAATCCCTTCTCTTCCACTCTCCTCTTGGGATTTTTGAGCATGCATGCACACGTGCCCGGTGTGAGGTGGCCTGGTTCTTAAGAGGCCACATCCCTGGCTTGGGGTTGGGAGCCCCTGGGCTAGATTACTTACGGAAAAGTGACTCATTTTAGCTTCGAGCCTACCTTCATCTATTTTCCCGCTCAGTATTTCATTTTGAGGCTTTGACTTACGCCAGTCTTACCTGAACAGGTCACACCGGCGTCTTGTTGGTGAGTGCAGTTGTGCTTTCCCCACCCGTCGTGTTTGCAATCCCAAAGAGCTGATTCATTCCCTTGACAAGAAACATGGTCCATCCAAATGCGTCCGGAGCCTGCTGTGAAATTAGCCCATCCGGTGGCCATGATGGCAGTTGGACATCCCAGCTGCCGACAGATCACAGAGACGGCCTCTGCCCCCCAGCCGCTACTGCAGACGGTCCCCCACTCCTCCTGGATTTTCACTTCCACTCTCCCACTGCAGTTGTTTTCACCAGCCGTGAGCCTCAGCTCCCTGTTGGTTTTTCCTGCTGTGAGTCAAGGCAGCAATTGGTCAAGGTCGTAAATGCAGACAGAAAATGACTATTTAGATGATTTATCCTTCAAAGTCTGATTTGAGAACCATCGTGGTCCCATCTGTGGCACAAGAGCAGAACGCTCTTTCACAGTCACTCAAACACAAGTATCAGTATCACAGGCTTCAAATGAAGCAATAACACACATCCAGGAAAGCTAAGTAATATCTTTATTTTATGACTGAATATTCCTTTTCAAGCTATTTTTACAACTTATTGTATTTATTATTATTATTTTTAAATTTGTTATTGGGCACCTGTGATCCCAAAGAGGGTGGGAAAGTGAGAAAGCAAGTTACTGGGTCTGGGACTCAAACTGTGGTCGGCCATGTGGGAGCCCAGTGCTTTAACCACCACATCATCTGCTGGCCCTGTGACTGGATATTCTTTATTTAATTTTATTTCTTCTTATTATTATTTAATTTGACTAGAGAGAGACTGTAAGTGAGAAAGCAAGCTGCCAGGACTTAAACTGTGGTTGGCCTCGTCGGAGTTCAGCACCTTAACTGCTACACTACCTGTTGGACCCTGGATATTCTCAATAGTGGCAATTTACATAATTTTCACGAAGAGTTTGCCAGTTAAATAAGATGCTGCAAAATGTTATAGGAATGAATTACATAAATTTCTCCAAATCAGCTTTAAAGAAAGTTGATAGGGGATTTTTGAGAATTTAAAAACCAGTTGTGGAGCTGGCAGGCGGCATGGTGGTTAAGGTGGCTGGACTTCCACATGACTGACCATGGTTCGAGTCCCAGACCTGGCAACTTGCTTTCTCATTTTCCTCTCTTTCTCTGTCTCTTGCTGCTCAACCTCAATAAAATAATAATAATAATAAAGTAAATAACGACAATGAATGAAAATGAAATAATTCTTTACCAAAACACACACACACACACACACACACACACACACACCCCAAACAAACCAGGAACTAACATGCCTTTCATACATCCATGTAATACAGTATGAATTTTAAAACCAATTGTTGAAATATGGCTGAAAATTAGCTACTTAACTGGAAATTGAAATGGAGCTAGTTCCCCTTCGTATTTTATCATAAGGTAATCTCCTTATGATAGGTGATTCTCCCTCCCAAATTATCTCAGCTGCTTTCTTAGCCATTATTTTAGCTTAATTTAGGAAGGTGGCAGTTCCAGCAGCTGGCCTTCCTTACTAAATTTTAAGATACATTTTGACATTTTAAATTTTTAAAATGTCCCCCAAATTCCTTTTAGTCCCAATAATTCTAAAGTTTCTGCTCTTCTACATACTTCCCAATTTTTTTTTGGGGGGGGGGAGAAGTTTTTGTTATAGAGCGTGTGCTCTTGCCAAAAAGACAGAGAGAGACAGAGAGACAGAAAGCAAGAAATCACCCCCCAGGGGGGATGACCACACTGCAATCCCTTCTCCTCCATTCTCCTCTCGGGATCTTGGGCACGCACACACACATGTACATACTCCCGGTGTGAGTTTAAGCCACCGGGTCCAGGACTCGAACTGCGGTCGACTACATGGGAATCCAGCGACACAGCCATTACGCTAACTGCTGGCCCCACATATTTCCCAATTTTTTAAGTAGACATTTTTCCAACCTTTAAGTAAAATGGATTTTTGCTGTGAGTTTTTGAGGAGGGACTTTACTAATATTTTGGTGCCACATGATTAAAGAGGCTTTTAATATCTGATCCTTTGAGCCATGAAGCATATTACCTAAGTCTGAGATGTCACTCAGCCTTCAGGAATATTGCTCTTTAATACTTCTTACAGAGTGGGCTGGGGCCACCAGTAAATTTGACGAAGTACTCACCAAGAGAACTGGTGATAAAACAGGCACTGAGAAGTGAAACCACAGCAATAGTGAAGGGACGCCAGTGGACAAAACATCTTTTATCTGTGGCAAAAAAAAAAAAAAAAAAAAAAAAAAAAAAAAAAAAAAAAAAAAAAAAAAAAAAAAAAAAAAAAAGAAAAAAAAGTGGAGTAAAGTCAAGTCTTTTAAAAAAGAGACTTTGGAGAACAGGGATGGTTTTCTAGATTTGGGGTTCCCAAAGAAGGTCAAACCAAGACAGGACACCTTATCTCTTATTCAATAAATGGCAAAGCCGACAGGAAAAACGAAATCCCAGAGTCATATTGTCTTGATGAAGTAGCTTTGAAGATGTTCATGTATATAGGCAATCCAGAGGTGCGGGAAAGAGGAAAGTTTGGGGTAGAAACGAGAATTGCAAGAGCAGGTCTGAAAATCTGGAAAACTGAAAAGGCGTCAGGGGAACTTAGGAGAGGGGCTCTCCCTGCAGGAGCAGGGTAGGTTTCTGAGATGTGTCTGCTCCCTTACCTCCTCAGTATTTAACTACTGATAGCCCTTTCCCCATGACTGCCTGATCTACAGTCTTAGACGATAAGTTCCAGGAAAGAATAAATGACATGTAGGTTCATTATGGTTTCAGCAGTACCCGTCAAAGTGCCTGCTTAAAAGTAGCTGAATTCCACTGGCAGAATAAAGTAATAATGTTTATATTTGTAAAACCTAAATAGCTGGTTTTGATCATCGTCACGTATAGCAGAAAACACTCGCTAAAGCTATTACCATGCTCACAAATCCTTGTCACTCTAACACGATGCTAATTTAAAAGTAAAAATATTGAATAATTCTAACATGTACCTGTAAGTCATGGAGTAGATTTTAGCACACAGAGATGTGATTCTAAATTTCCTCTAGGTAATCAACTTTCAATCAATATTCATTCTATGTATTCTATCTTTTCTAACAACTATTGTTTTCATATGCAATGCAGTTCCGTTAGCTTTAGTTCCTGATTTAATTTCATTAAGTAGTTCTAACAAAATTAATGTTGTCTTTCTCACTAGAGATACATTTTGACATTTTAACTTATTAACTAGCTCACATCTTCAATTTTCAAATCTATGGCAGATCAAAGGTGCCATCATATTGTTTCTATTCTTTTCTCTCCTTGTATCAATCACCTTTAAATCAAACCCAAATTCATTGACTGCCCATAATTCTATGCTCCATTAAAGAGTAGAATAAATGAAAATCTTTTACCAGCAGATCCAGAGACTTCAAATAGCACTCTTCTGAGCTTGTCCATTCCAAAGCTGTATAATTTTAGTGATTCCCAGATCTTCTTATATTATTCCATAGAAATGTTCTCCTAAAGAAGAGGACCACCACCAAGAATTCTTCACATCACCTCACTCTCAGAAGAATGGAAAGGCTATATAGTGGAGGTGGAGTCAACTCCAAAAGGGGAAGTCATTGAAAAAACTGAGGTTCCCTTTCATACTCATGTTTTCTTCATACGAGACATACAACAGGCAAAGGAAATTGGGAAACACTCTCCACATATTTACAGAATGTAATGAGAAAGATGAACTCATCCACTGTTATGGAAGTGAATATTTTTAATTTTAGAATTTTGTGTGGTAATAACATAGTAGACACACAAAAATTGAAATGTAGTTTAATTATAAAGAAATTAAAGCAAAACAGATAAAATAATTAAATAATGTTTCATTGTTATATGCACTTTTAATTTTTAGAAGAATTTATTTCTTCAGAGAGAGAGAGAGAGAAAGAGGACAGGACCTGTTAAGGTCCTTGTGCCACAATCCATCCTCAGCCCAAGTCTGCCAGGATCATAGGTATGCAGGCATATGCCTGGAGTCCACCAGGAGTCCTCAGGACATTAACCAGGAACTTTCTATGTGGCCTCAGCATTGAGGAGCATTGCATAAATATTGTACTACTATTGCTTGCCCACCTGTATATCTCTTTTTTTGGGGAGAGGTTTTTTCTTATTGGGCACGTGTGCTCACCAGAAAGACAGAGACAGACAGAGATTTGATCTTCTGTATGATCTAGTCTGGTTTTAATACTTTCAAGGGAGGTTTTTATTTTCTGTATTACAGCCTTCATCACTAACAGTTCTGTTTGATTCTTTTTTATGATGTGTATTTCCTTTCAGATCATACAAGAACTTCCCCCAGAGGGGATGGCCGTGCCGCAATCCCTTCTCTTCCATTCTCCTCTCAGGATCTTGGGCACACACGCACATGCGCCTGGCATAAGTTCAAGCCACCAGGTCTGGGACTCAAACCACAGTCGACTACATGGGAGTCCTGTGACATAGCCATTACGCTAACTGCTGGTCCCCCTGTATAATATTTCCATAATAAAATGGTCTAATGTGGTCTAATGAATAAGGTTGTCTATAAACACCACTTATACTTCTTTTCTAATGGGGTGGAGCACATCGATAGAAATATACTTGACTATTACTGATTCCACAAATGGTGAAACAAAAATTCACAAAGCATAAATAGTCTGAATCTAAATAAATCATATTCAAGTGAAAGAAATGCACGTGATAGCAATAATGAACCCAGGCTCAAAGCCCAGGGTGAAAAGTAAAGGACAATGTGGTCATACCTATTGGGAGAAAGGAATGAAGAATCAAAAAAGTTTTTTTTTTTGTAGGGAGAGGGTTAAATTGTGTCTTACAGGATGAGAAGAATTTTGTCAAAAGGACAAAAGATAAAGGAGTTGAAGGTATAACATATTGAATATATGCAATTGAATGCAGTTGTATAAAACATGAAAACTGGAAAAAACTACTTAAAGTTCACTATGGCATAAATATTTTCAGGTGTTAATGATGGGTCAGAAATGAAGAATTCAAGAAACATCTTTGAGGCTGAGTCCATGTCCCTTACTGGGCATGGGCAGTCAATAACCCGGTGGTTAAGGCAGCGAGATCCCACATGGTTGACCATGAGGTTCAAGTCCTGGACCCTGCAACATGAAAACACTCTGGTAAAAGTGTGCAAATTCTGGAATGGGGAGAGAGATGCAGAAGAAGGGACTGTGGCATGACCATGCCCCTTGAAGGAATTTTTCCCTCCCTCCTCTGTCTCTTTCTGGAGGTGAGCACGTGCCTCCTAGTAAACAAAGCAAAACACACACACACACCCCCCACACTCTCCAGCCTTCCAAGGAGATATCCCCTATAATCCAGTTAACAAATGCATGCTGGGCAGCCATGGGTCCTCCAGGGGGAAAGATCAACCGGCCCCGATTGGAACTGAAGAAGAAGCTGTTCAAGCGCAGGTGGGTATTGAACCGGGAGTGGCGACTGAGGCACCAGGTGGTGGGGGCTGTGGTAGATCAAGGGCTGATCACGCGCCACCATCTCAAGAAGCGGGTGTCCAGTGCACGTGCCAACATTACTCTGTCAGGAAAAAAACGCAGAAAACTCCTCCAGCAGATTTGGCTTGCCCAGAAAGAGAAGACAGCCATGGAGGTGGAAGCCCTCTCAAAGCCAGCCAGGACTAGTGAACCACAGCCCAAACAGCCAAAGAAGGCCAAAGCCCCTCAGGATGTAGACATGGAGGACCTTGAAGATGAGAGCTGAAATTCATAAAAAATATGAATATAAAAAAGCTGAAAATAATAAAGCAAGCCATCAAGTCTAGGACTCTAACTGTGGTTGGCTATGAGGGAGTCCAGCACCTTAACCGCTGTGCCAACTGCTGGTCCTGAAAAGAATATTTAAAGGGAAAAAAATTAAAAAATCCAGCTAGCTTTTATGAGAAGATTCACAATTCGAGCCAGAAGGACTCAGTGGCGGATGCAGAGGACTTTGGCGAAAGCATTGGCCTTTGTCACTGTCTCCCGATATAATGGTTTCCTGACCTCCCCTGGAGAGGGGTGTGAAGAGAGGGAAGAAGTCTAGAAGAAATATTGGACGGGCGTCTCCGTGGCAGTCAACTCCATTTGTAATAAAGCCCTAGAGCTCGGAAAAAAAAAAAAAAGAAGAAATGCATGCCGACTTCCTTACATCTCTGGGCATGCCAAAGCTTAAGAAGAAATGCATGCCGACTTCCGTACATCTCTGGGCATGCCAAAGCTCTCCTGTCGCATGGAATTTCATACACATTATTCCTCTGTGTGAACTGCTTCCTCCTCAGTACCTTTCTCTGAGCTAACACTTCCTCACATTACTTCCTTTCTCAGTTAAACACTTCACTAGCAAAAACTTTTAACCTTTAACTCCCCCAGAAGATGCACACTCATAGAAGCCAGTATGCATGGAGATTGCAATCATGCTTTTCATTTTATTCATTTTACTTGATTGTCTGGAGATACCTAGGATAGTAACTGTCTTCTTTTCCAACAAGACCTCCACCACTCCCTGCTAAGTGGTAGGCATTCAATAATGTCTTTCTGTTATTGTCATAAATATTATTGATAATGCTACTGTTGTTGCTTAGATCAACGTGGGCTACCTGGAGGAGGGGGTTTCTGTACCATGTTAAAAAAAACCAACAATGAAAACCCTGAATTTTCCATTGTAGGAAAGTAATGACATTAAATGGTTTTCAACATTGGAATGTCAAGATGCTTTGTCTTTTACATATCTCATCTTGGTCACAATATTGAGGATGGTTGGTGATGGGGTAAAAATGGAAAGGAAAGCAAGAGTAAATGCAATAAAAGTAGAACACTATTTCAAAAAATTTAGTAAAAGTATGAAACGAGCCTAACCAATAGAAGAACTAGATTGGGGTAAAGCTAAAATGCAAAGAATCTCAGTGAGGAAGAAATTTCTGCTTCCCTCTAAGATGAAGAAAGAAGTGTGTTAACGTTCCCACTTGAAACAAGTACGAAAAAATGGTATGTGAAAAACAATAGCTGAGAAACCAACCTGAGTGCCTAACAACTGATGATTGAATAAAAAAAGTGGTATTTATAAATGTATATACATACATATGTATACACACACACACAAGTACTATTCAGCCATGCAAAAGGATGAATTCTTGTCATTTGAGGAAAAGTGGATAAACCTAGAGGAAATAAGGCTAAGCGAAATAAGCCAGGCTCTGAAAGACAATTCCATATTTGCTCATTAGCAGAAGCTAAAAGATTTCATTGCATAGAAGCGGAGAGCGTAATACTGGATACTGGAAGGTGGAAAGGGGACAGAGATGAGGGGATGGAGACAACTTGGCTAATAGATACAAGAGTGCATGGAAATAGTGGAGTGAGTTATAGAATATTACAGCACAGTGAAGAATGTTGGTGAAAATTCAAAATGTATTTCATAATAACTAAAGAGCAGATTTAGAATGACAACACAAAGTAATGATAAATCTTAGAGATGGTGGACGTGTTTATTTCCCTGATTCAATCATCATACATTAATACATGCTTTTGAAAAACAACAACAACACTGTACCCCACAAGGATGTACAATGATTATGTGTAAATTATAACAATAAAATGATGAGAAACAATTATTTTCAATATCAAACAACAAAGGCTATTGATCCATAAATTATGAGGGATAAAAAAGTGAGTCCCGTGATTACTCTAGGTTACTGTCTTGAGCGAGTTTCCAGGCCATCATGGAGTAGAGAACACAGAAAAGAGAGGAGTCACAGAGCTGGGGAGAAGAGGTTGAGAATCCAGGAGATGAAGGTGGCTAGAATACCCAGAAAAGCGTCCCATAGAGGAAAGAGCTGCAGGAAGGAGGAAGGAAGTGGGGAGAGACCTAGAAAGCTATAGAAGCTCTCCTTTGAGTGTTCAGCTATCCTAATCATGTACATGAGGAAACAGGGTCAGAAAGAATGATTTTTCCCTTTGTTCAACTTGGCAGAATCCACAATTCATGCAGCATTGGGTAGAGTTCACAGAAGAGTTTTGTTGCAGGAGAGGGAAATAATTTACCCTAGACTACACACTGCTTTGATCCCATCTAGCAATGTTAAAGAGAAGTATCAAATTGTTTCCCTAACATAGCAGTAGTCTAGACTATTGAAAACAATATTTATTTTTAAAAAATATTAATTTAATTTTATTTCTTATTAATGTTTTTAAGTTTGCTATAGGGCAAGTGTGCTCACCAGAGAGACACACACACAAACACATATACACATGCACACACATACAGAGGAAGAGAGAGAGAGAAAATAATAAAGCAAGCCACCAAGTCTAGGACTCTAACTGTGGTTGGCTATGAGGGAGTCCAGCACCTTAACCGCTGTGCCAACTGCTAGTCCTGAAAAGAATATTTAAAGGGAAAAAAATTTAAAAATCCAGCTAGCTTCAATTCACAATGTGTAGAATTAAACAAAATATAACTTAGTGCTATGGCTTGATTGAATATTCGTGTCTTCCTAAAATTCATATGTTGAAATTCTAATCCTCAAAGTGATAGAAAGCATTAATGGATGGGATCTTTGGGAGGACACCAGAGAAATCCTAAATTCCTTATAATCCTATAAGGAATTAGAAGAGACTCCAAAGAAATCTCCTGCCCTCAGCCTGTGAACTAGTACAGTATCTCACAGCTGACTGTGAGTCAGAAAGAGTGCCTTGACCAGACACTGTCTCTGGTGACACCTTGACTTTGGACTTCCCAGACTCGAGAGCTGCGAGAAATAAATTTCTGTTGAACAGCCTGTAGTAGGCTGAATGGACTGATGGAGAAATTGGTTCTAACAAGTGGGAGTGCTGGTATAACCAATACCCAACAATGTGAAAGTGGCTATGGAACTGGCTAATAGAGGCCAAAAAGAGTTTCCAGGTGCATACTAGAAAAAGCCACCATTGGAACTTGAGCTGTGAATAATTACTTTCAGGAATAAGACTAACTATTGAAGATTTTCTGCTGAGACTTCACCCTCCAGACCACCATCTAGAAAGTGGAGAGGCAAAAATTCAGGCCTTCTGAAATGCTTACTGAACTTGAGTTGTGAAAAATTACTTTCAGGAATAAGACTGAATACTAAAGATTTTCAGCTGAAACTTCATCCTCCAGACCCCAATCTAGAAAGTGATAGGGCCCCCTATGTATCCTTCTCTCTGTCTCTTTCTCTCTTTAAATTTTTAATTCTTATTCCTTTTTAAAAATTTTTAAGGTAAAGTATTTTCTTGGCTTTCAGACCCTTCTTTAACTTGCTAATTCTTGCCTTTCCCTCCCTCCCACTAGAAAAGGCAAAAACTCAGGCCTTTTGAGATGCTTATTGAACTTGAGCCATGCCTGCTGCGTGGTTTTCATTTTTTGCTTTTTTTTTAAAAAATATTTTTTTAGTTTGTTGTCTTTTTTTTTTTTTTTCTCTTCCTCTGCCTTCTTTTCCTTTTTCTTTTGCTTTCATCACTTTGCTGCTCAGCCTCCATGCACTGTGTCTGGACAGTTTAAGTGAATTGTAGCCAAACATCTGAATACTATTAGGATCAGAATATTCCTCAGTTCCCACTGAATCTCAGGAACAAAAAGAGAAAAACGGAACAGCAGAGAGATTGTAGATCACCTCCTTCTGCAACCTCTGAATGCTCAGATTGAGTTTCAAGAAATAAGGAAGAAATGTATAACCCATCAGATGACCAGAAATCATCACAGGGGCACAGGCAATATGAGAAACTAAGAAAATACCTCTCCTCCAAGGGAAAATAATAACTCCTCTTCATCCACAGAAAGTTCAATGGAACTCACAGGAATATCCGATAAAGAATTTAGAATATTCATAGTGACAAAGCTAACAAAGATGCAAGAGAAGAGAGACAATGGACTCTGGAAGGTGCAGGAAAAAACAAACAAACAAACAAACAGCTGACAAGTCTCAGGAGGTGAAGAAATTCTTGTATGATCTGAAAGGCAACACACATCATAAAAAAGAATCAAACAGAACTGTTAGAGATGAAGATTGTAATACAAAATAAAAACCTCCCTTGAAAGTATTAAAAGCAAACTAGATCATACAGAAGATCAAATCTCAGAATCGTTGGCCTAGAAAAATTCACCATGAAGACTGAGAAAATAGCCCCTCAAAATGAGAATAATATATGAGAAATACTAGATACTATTAAATGTCCAAACATCTGGATAATTATTATCCTAGAAAGTGAAGAGACTAATAAGGGCATTGATCATCTATTCCATGAAATCCTGCAAGAAAACTTTCCAAACCTAGAGAGGCATTCAAATATCTAGATGCTAGAGATACAAAGAATCACAAATAGAATCAACCCAAGATCTTCTCCAAGACACATTATAGACAGAATTACCAAAACCCAAGACAAATTCAAGATACTAAAATTGGCAAGAGAGAAACATCAAATTATTTACAAAGAATATCCCATCAGGCTAACAGCAGATCTCATCAGAAATAATGCGAGCTAGGAAAGAATGGGAAAGTATATTCAAAGTGTTAAGGGAAAAGCAATTTCAACCAAGGGTACTGTACCTGGCAAGATTATCCTTCATGTGGGAAGAAAAGACAAGAACATTCTCCAATAAACAAAACCTGAAAGAATTTACCAACACCAAACCAGCTCTCCGAGAAGTTTTGAACAGAGTGCTATAGCAGGAAAACTAAAGACAGACACACAGAAATAAGAGCTCAAAAACAGCCAAGAAAATGAGCAACTTAATGGTAGGGATAAGTCTGGAGTTGAATGTTATCTTCCAGAAATTAAATGGGAAGATCGGACCTCAATAGAAGATAGATTAAGTACATGAGACTGAACTGGTGAAATAGAATTTTATGACTTTTAACTAAAACATTCTGATTTTCTTCTATGCTGTGTTTTCCAGATTTAAGAATTCTTGTCTTCTCTTGAGATGCTGATAAATTCATGTATCTACTATTTAAACAGAATCCTAACCTGTTTCCTGGCTTTAAGTCTTTTTTTTTTTTTTTTTT
>NW_006159658.1:1377404-1384722 GCF_000334495.1 Tupaia belangeri chinensis | reverse complement strand
AAATCCAGCAACATAGCCATTACGCTAACTGCTGGTTCCCTGGCTTTAAGTCTTGAGCAAATTTCTCAACATTTTTTGACTTTGGTTTATTAAAGCTAAAACTGCTTTTCTTGAAATTAAAAAAAAAGTATATAAAAATAATACTATTTAAGGACTACAGTAAGCTGTATGTCTCAGCTAGGTGCTACTTTATAGTATATTCATTCTACTTATGGAGTTTCATGCTTAAAATCAGACATGTTCACAAATGTGTATATATCAGCTAAACTTTTTATTGAAAGTATTTAGATCAATTAGATATTTTGTGAATCATTAAAATGCGGGGGAAATTGATAACAGGTATGATTAAGCTACTATATAGTATTTTCTGGATGGGAAATTGTGTTTTGTGTGTTGTAATGATGTCCAGTGAATAAATGTAAAATAAATAAAATTTAAAAAAAGAAAGAGGAACTAGCAGTTGGCGTAATGGCTATGTCGATGGACTCCCATGTAGTTGACCACGGTTCAAGTCCTGGACCCAGTGGTTTAAACTCACACCAGGCGCATGTGCATGCATGCCCAAGATCTCGAGAAGAGAATGAAGGAGAAGGGATTGTGGTGTGGCCATCTCCCCTGGGGGATGATTTCTCGTTTTCTGTTTCTCTGTCTCTCTCTATCTCTCTGGCAAGCACACACATGCTATAACAAAAACCTCTCAAAAAAAAAAAATGGGACCAGCAGTTAGTGTAATGGCTATGTCACTGGACTCCCACGTAGTTGACCGCGGTTCGTGTCCTGGACCCAGTGGCTTAAAACTCATGCTGGGCGCATGTGTGTGCGTGCCCAAGAGCCCTAGAGGAGAATGGAGGAGAAGGGATTGTGGCGTGGCCATCCCCCCTGGAGGTTGATTTCTCTCTTTCTGTCTCCCTGTATGCGCCCTATAGCAAAAAAACTCTCCAAAAGAGAAAAGAAAAAAAAAAAGAAAAAGAATAAAACACCTTTGCTATGAATATTCATGAAGGGAAATTTTTGTGTGGGCTCAGAGAGAAATGGGGAGCACTTCAGAAAAGTCTCAGTCTTCTTAGGAATGCTAAATAATCCTGAACTAAGTGGTGGTAAGAGTAGAGATGGTAAAAGCCATTCTGATTATATCTTAGAGAAAAACGAGGAACATATTATTGAACATGGAGGAAAAGTCATCTTATTACAAAGTGGCAAAGAACTTGGCTGAATTGTGTTCATGTTCTAGTGTTTTTTGGAAGGAAGAACTTGTAAGTAAAGAAATTGGATATCTGACGCAAGCTTTTATTTATTTATTTTTTAGTTACTTCAGCTTTATTGAGTCATAATTGTGAAAAATGATATATATTTAAGGTCCACTTTATATATGTATATGTATTTATAAAGATACATGCGTATGTATATGATTTGACATATTATACACATTGCATGTATATATATATATACATTGCATGAAATGATTACCAAAATCATGGAAGTTAATACATCTATCATCTCCAAAAATTACCGTGTGTGTGTGTGTGTGTGTGTGTGTGTGATTATTTAAGATCTATTCTCTTAGCAAAATTAATACGCTATCATGAAAAAAATGTAAAACCATGATGTACATTAGATCTCTAGAACTTCTTTTTTTTTTTTAAGAGCGATTTTTGCTATAGGGTGCATGTGCTCTCCAGAGACAGAGACAGAAAGCAAGAAATCACCCCACAGGGGAGATGGCCATACCACAGTACCTTTTTCTCCATTCTCCTCTTGGGATTTTGGGCACTTGTGGACATGTGCCTGTGTGAGTTTTAAGCTGCTGGGTCTGGGACTCGAATCACGGTCAACTACATAGGAGTCCAGCCACATAACCATTACGCCATTTGCTGGCCCTAGAACTTATTCATTTTATAAATGAAAGTTTGCACCTTTGATAAACATCTCCCCATAATTCCCTCCCTTCACCTTCAGTCTTTGGCAACCACCATTTACTCTCCTTTTCTGCAAGTTAAACTTTTTAAGATTTCACATGTCATCACATCATATAGTATTTGTCTGTTTCTGGCTTATTTGCTTAACATAAAATGCTGGAGACCTGCTCCAGCCGGGGTGGGTTGAGGCTCATACACAGGAAGGTGACGCAGGTGAGAAGGAATCAGACTGAGACCTCAATACTCTTTAGCATGTTCTCAGTGGACTACAGTCAGAGTCAGCTCAAAACCTCAGTGGCTATCAAACATGCGTATTTATTGAGGGATGTTTTACAGAAGTAGGAGGGGTGAGAGGGAAGTAGAAGATTTACTCTAAAAAATGAGGTATTCAAAGTATAGGAACAATAATAAAACATGATGCACTGTTCTGTTTGATTAGGTATAATCAGTTACAGTTCTCAGGGTGAGGGAGTCCATCTGTCTGGTGCATTTTCTTCTTAGATCTTGATTACTGGGAAGGGTCTTTTTGAAGAGGGGGCTTGAAGGAAGCTTGATAACTTCAGTCCCAGGCCAGGGCGGCAGCATTGCCAGTTACAAAGGCCTAGATAGAAATCTTGTCTTGTTAAGTAAAGACAAGGTTAATATATACTAAAGTGAAATATCTATATTACAACTAAGGGGGTGAGCCTATTGCCCATATGGGAAAGGAATGTGGTCTTGTAAGCAGCTTAATGACTGACCTAAAGGTTATTGTATACTTGGGACCTTCTACATGCTGTTCTATGCAATGGCTGTGGCTTGGGGAAGTGGCAGTCTTTCCTTGTCTTGAGATCAAAGGTGGCTCATGGTCTTTGTCTGGGGTATTAGTACCTCGCGGATGAGTCTCAGTTACTGAGGTCATTTTACCAATTTAGTAGTTTTCCATTAACCCAAACCTTTCTAATGCTATCTATATAATCCCCAGTAGGAGAAGTAAATGCAGCACTCTTTATTGACATTTTCCAGGCAGGTGGGGCAAGTCTCACAGAAATAATTCCTGTTCGCTGCCACTTTGGGGATCTGCATTCCTTCAGGATTATTGTAAAAGTTATAGTAAAGCTGGGGGTGTTATTTTGCTCTTATGGGGTACTGTCAGTAATGCTCATGGCAGAGAAATTGGGCACAAACCAGTACAACAAACACAGTGAAAATCTGGAGCTCATAACTGTGGCCTTGCCTGCAGTTCTTCTCAGCCCAGCCTTGCTTAGACATGAGAGGCAGCTCCTTGATGTTCTGCCTATGTTGGCTGCATGGCTTCCACCAATAAAATATTCTTAGGTTCATCTATATTGTTACAAATGGTAAGATTTTCTTTTAAAAATTTATTTGTTATTATCATTTTTTAATTTGCTATAGAGCACATGCACTCATCGTAGAGAGACAGAGAAAGACAGAGAGAGGGAAAGTGAGAAAGCAGGCTACCAGGTCTGGGACTTGAATTGCTGTCAGCCACGTGGGAGTCCAATGCCCCAACCACCATGCCACCTGCCACTCTGATTTCCTTCTTTTTAAGGGCAAATATTATTCTATTGTGTGTAAACACCATATTTTCTTTTTCCATTCATATGTTAATAGACATTTAGTGTTTGTAAATTTTTTTTTTTTGGAGAGGTTTTTGCTATAGGGCATACGTGCTCTCCAGAAAGAGAGAGACAGGGAGACAGAAAGTGAGAAATCACCCCCTGGGGGGATGGCCACACCACAATCCCGGCTCCTCCATTCTCCTCTCAGAATCTTGGGCACGCACGCACACATGCCCAGCGTGAGTTTAAGCCATTGGGTCTGGGACTCAAACTACGTTAGCTACATAGGAGTCCAGTGACATAGCCCTTACACCATCTGCTGGTCCCTATTTTATTAATTTTTTAATTGCCAGAGAGTGCATGAATGTGAGAGAACCTTCTTGATGGGGTGTGGTCATGTAACAATGTGTTTTTCTCCATTTGTCATCCCATCAGGATTATGGGAACACATGCACACATGCCTAGTGTGTTTTTTTAAGCCTCTGGGATCAGGATTTCAACCATGTGAGAGTTAGCTCCTGATATACTATGCTTTACCACTGTGCTTAACCACCATGTTACAGGGCTAGCCCTCTCATATAGTCTTAATGGGAAGGTAAAATGATGCAACCATTTCTAAAACAATTTGGAAGCTCTAAAAACACATTAAACTATTAAATATTTAATTAAGAGAAATTGTAACATGTCCATTCAACAACTTATACATGAATATTCATGCCAGTTTTATTTGTAATAGACAGAAACTGGAAACGCAAATGTCCTTCAGCCAGTAAATGAATAATAAGCTGTGGCATGTTACTCAGCATTAAGAAGAGAAGAATTGTTAATACATACAACAATAGGAATTAATCTTACACTATATGATTCTGTTCATAGAGGGTTCTGAAAAATGCAAACTAATCTACTGTGACTATGAACAGTGGTTGCTTAGGGATGGACTAGAAGGAATGGAAAGGAGGGATTATAATGGGAAGGAATCAGGGTAAATCTTAAAAAAAAATTTTTTTTAAGAATTATTTTATTTGGGGCTGGCAGGTGGCATGGTGGTTAAGGGTGCTGGACTCCCACATGGCTGACCATGGTTTGAGTCCTGAACCTGGTGGCTTGCTTTCTCACTTTCTCTCTCACACACACACACACACACACACACACACACTCTGTCCCTCTCTGGCCAAATTAAAGTTAATTAATTAATTAATTATTTTATTCAACTTTATTCATTATTATTATTATTATTATTATTATTTTAATTTGACCAGAGAAAGACAGAGAGGGAAAGTTAGAAAGCAATCACCAGGTCTGGGACTTGAACCACAGTTGGCCATGTGGGAGTTCAGCACCTTTAACCATCATGCCACCTGCTGGTCCCAAACTTCTGGGAATAATGAATAGGCTCATTGTATTTTTTCTGTTGATAGTTTCACAGATATACATATATGCCCAAACTAAAATCCAACAGTTTAAGTATGTGCTGTTTATCATACACATTAAACCTCAATAAAGTTTTTTTTTTTTTAAAAAAAACTTTAGCAATTATTGGTGGAAGATGAAGAAAAGAGAGTATTCTAGCATCAGCTTAATCTTTTAAGTTTATAATACCTGGTACAGAGTGAACTCACCAGTGAGGGCTAGGTTCGGGAGAAACTGAAACGGAAGAACTGAGATATTTGAATGAACTTCTAAGTCAGAAGACGTTTGATTAGAAAATCTATGACATTTTTTGGGACCAGCAGTTGGCGTAATGGCTGCGTTGCTGGACTCCCATGTAGTTAATCACGGTTCGAGTCCCGGACCTGGTGGCTTAAACTCACGCTGGGCGTGTACACTTGTGTGCCCAAGATCCTGAGAGGAGAGTGGAGGAGAAGGGATTGCAGTGTGGCCATTCCCCCCTGGGGGGCGATTTCTCACTTTCTGTTATTCTGTCTCTCTTGGGTTTGTCCTATAGAAAAACCCTCTCAAAAAAAAAAAAAAAAAAAAAAACCTATGACATTTTAAATGGAGGAAGGAGGAGGAATAGAGAAGGCAGGTGGTATCAGATTTTGAGATTTGTTTTGGATTTTGAATACCCAGAACACATCAGCATTATATATCCTATCTCTGAATAAAATCATTACCTTTGTCAGAGTTACGAAGGCTTGTATAGTGAAATAAGCTTTTACATTAGTGTGTGGGAAAATCTACATGTTGCAGGTATACAGTGTTGTTATATAAATCATGAAATAGATTCATGTCTTTTCTTTGCTCAGTCTTCCGCCATCATAGAGAGTACCTGTTCTCATCCTAATTACAGCCTCTAGACAACAGAGCAAACTCAAGTTCAACACTTTGCTTCTTTAGGCTCTAGTAATCAGGGAACAAACAGTCACACTATTTGTTTAGTCTTCTGTTGCAGTTCAGGGAGTATGGCCATTTAGACCTAATTATCCTTTGTTATAAGGTGTCAGAACTCCTGTGATTTCAAGTTTTGTAAGTTGTTTTTTTTTTTTGTCCATTTTGGAAAGTTTTTCATATTTCATATCTGATTTTTTTCCCTTTCACAGCCCCAGAGTGTGTTGTCTTCTGATCCTTCTATGCTCTTGGCCTTAACAAACTCGATATTGTCCTTTATCTCAGTTTTTCCTCTTAACGTTCTGACATATTGAATATAAACTTAAGCTATACATTTGCAAACTCAGTACTTTACCTTGAATTTACAAAATGTGGATGTTGGCATGTACTTTTGCACATAGTAGTTCATTGAGGACTGCTAACTGAGTAATAGTTGGCACTGATTCCATTGTCCTGATCCCCCCGACCCCTCCTAGTAAGTGGACTTCTGCTTTGTTTGCACCTTGTGACAAAGGCTTTGCCGAGTACCAGTTCTAGGAATTTGCTCTGCAGAGTCTGCTTCTGCTTCACTTGCTTTCTTGACTACCTCTTCAGACCAATGGTTGTTTCCAGATCCTGGGTCTTGCCTTGCAACATGTATTTATGGAAACAGAACATAAGAAAGATCTTGAAGGGTAGCAAGCAGTGCAGGAATATGTTCAAATTTCTGTTTTCCACAATGACTGGGGTTACAGTGTGGAAAAACACTTGAAAAGGGCAAAAGTAGATGTAATAATGCCAGCGAAGAGGCTCTTACAGTATTTAGTGAGCAATGCCATATGGTAGGGATGATGGGATATAACGATGTGCCCACCAGTGGTTAATTTTTCCTGGAAATAAATGACTGATTAATCAATGCAGTCTGTACATGTGAACTACAATGATAATATGCCATGGCCCAAGGATTATCATTGATTCAGTTATGTTTACTTGAAATTCAAGAATAGAGAAAGAAGGGGAAAAAAAGTAGATACATTCCAAATATAGTATATATATTGGTAGTATAAAAGCAAACTTTAATTATGAGGAAGTGAAAGAATCAGGTTTTTGGAATGAATTTTGGAATTATTGGTGAAGCATGAAGAAAAGAGGAACGTTTAGCACCATAACTGAGTAGGTTATCACTATGATAGGGAACACTGGAGTGGAGTGGGTTTGGAACAAAATGTGATGAATCAAAATTGAGCATGGACTGAGGTGTCTATCATGCTGAGGAAAGTCTCTTCACAATCTAAATGATGTATAGTGATTTAATGTATGAATAATAATAAAAATATATAAATAAAATTAAATTTTAAAAATTGAGCATGTTATAAAAAAGGAAAAGAAATAACATAAAATTGAGCAAGTTTCAGTGGAAGCCTCTTGGAGACATATATGTGAAAGCAATGAGCAAATAACTATATATATATATACACATATATAATAACTATATATATACATATATAATAACTATATACACATATATAACTA
>NW_006159658.1:1354617-1375897 GCF_000334495.1 Tupaia belangeri chinensis | reverse complement strand
GGGAGTGGGGCGGGCTGTTGGGCAGCGCGGCTGCGCGCCGGGGCGTGAGCCCCAGGCCGGCCGCGGGCGCGGCTGCTGCGTTGTAATCAATTCTTACAATTTAGTGTTGCCATGGCATCTATTTTGAATGTAAGTTGAACTTTCTCTTATCAGAAGCAGGGATTAGTCACCCTTGTAACAGATTCAGTTTTCTACGTCCTAGTTCTTCAAAGTGGTTAATCCAGACATATGTTTTATAAATTCCCCTCCTAATGTGACAGCTAAACACAACCTCTGTGACTCACACCACTGACTCCCATGCCCCTCATGGACTGCTCAGATATACCACAATGACCACCTCTTAGTCGTAGCACGACCACAGAGCTTGTGCCTGCTTGCTCTAAACCCACCAGTTAGAACTACCCACAGAAAATCTGCGTGGGTAATGGCCTGGACCCGGATATAAAGATCTGACTCACAGGCCCTTCTCTTCTCTTGCTGCCTACCCCTCCTGTGTTTCCTGGAGGGCTTCTTCTTTTCCTGTTGGCCTTGGGAGGCATGGTGTCCTCTTGTTTCTGGGACCTGTAAGTCACACACTGTTGCTGTTAAGTGCTTTGTTGTGTTGCTTCCTGGATGTCTTCCCCGACTAACACAGTTGCTTCCTGGATGTCTTCCCCGACTAACACACCTTAACCTGGCCCTGGTTCCTGCTAAGGGTTGTCTTGGAGAATGGCTATCATGGCAGGGCATCTGCCTGTGTGGACAAGTTTCCTGCAGGAGAGACAACTGATCCTGGGTCAGACACTTAGGCATGAAATTGCTGCCAGGATGAAAAAGAATCTCAGGAAAGACACACTGTAAACCTCCACAACCGCTTCCCCTGGGGCATAAGGAAGGGCTAGCATTTAAAGCCACTCTCGCGAGAAACACCTCAAACCTAAATCAGAGGAAAATCCCAAAGGTCTTCAGTGAAGATGGCATTTGAAAACACATGGCATCAAAGTCAAAGAAGACAAAGAGGGAACCTGACAGAAGAGCATGAGTAATGATGAACATCAAAGAAACTCTCACGTGGAATGGTTGAATTGAGGAGAAAAGTTTTCAAGAAAATCAGGGGGAGAATGATCAGATATATATGATAAAATCCTGGAGGGCAAAGCTTCATAACCAAGAAAAGAAATATTAGCAACAAAAAAAGGAGAGGGCCGGCAGGTGGCATGGTGATTAAGGGTGCTGGACTCCCATGTGGTAGACGAGAGTTTGAGTCCTGGACCTGGCGGCTTGCTTTCTCACTCTCTCTCTCTCGCTTGTGCTCTCTCTCTTTCTGTCTCTCTCTGGTTAAATTAAAATAACTAAATAAATTAAATTAAATAATAAAAAACAAATAAAAAGGCATGGGGACCAGTAGGTCGCCTGGTGATTAAGACACTGGACATTCCCACATGAATGACCAGAGACCTGGTGGCTTGTTTTCTCACTTTCCCTCTCTCTCTGTGTGTCTCTGGTAAAAAAAAAAAAAAAGAGACAATAGTTCATGTGTCAAATGATGTGACACTGAGAACTAAGAAGGGTCTTCTGGTGACCAACAGAAGACATAATGGTTACGTTGCTGGACTCCCACGTAGTAGACAATGGTTTGAGTCCTGGACAAGGTGGCTTAAACTCATGCAGGGCACATGTGCGTGTGTGCCCAAAATCCCTAGAGGAGAATGGAAGAGAAGGAATTGTGGCAATGGCCATCTCCCCTGGGGGGGAGGGGTGATTTCTGTCTCTCCGTCTCTCTGCCTCTCTGGTGAGAGCACACACCCCAATTGCAAAAATCTCTCTCTCTCTAAAAAAAAAAAAAAAAAAAAAGAAGGGTCTTCTGGATTGGTGAGGTAGAATTTAGTAATGAATTTGATGAGAAGAGTTTCTGTGAGGACATTTTTATTTTAACTTTCTGTGAAATTTGAATAAGTGATGTAATACAAATCATGAGAGCGTGAACTAACGACAGAATTGAGGGCTCAGTGAGGGGTGAGATTATGATTTAGAATGAGTTCTGTCTACTCAGTCGAATCATCTTCCCTAGTAGTGACCACAGCCAGGATACGTAAACTAAGTGAGAAACGCCAGCAGAGTGAAATTTCAGCTTCAGTGTCTCTTTGGGTCACCCACTGAGGAAGGAAGGACAGAAAGAATCAAAAGACTTTTCCTGGCAGAGTGTAGTATAATTAAGAATGATGACTTGTGGGGCCTGTAGGCAGCATGGTAGTTAAGGTGCTAGACTCCCACATGACTGGCTGGTTTGAGTCCCAGACCCACAGTGGCTTGGAAATCATGCTGGGTACATGTGTATACCTGCCAAAAATCCCAAGAAGAAAATGAAGGAGAAGGGTCTGTGGTGTGGTCATGCCCCCTGCAGGGAGGAGGGGGTGATTTCTCCCTCTCCTGAACGCTGTCTCTCCTTTGTGCCCTCTGGCAAAAGCCTGAAAAAAAAAAAATGGCAAATTGTTACACAGACCTAGGAAAAAATATCTAAATTAGAAAAACACTATGGGGGGAAAGACTCTCATAAGCTGATTCTGAGGTAAAAATGCACAGATTATATCACAGAATAACAACGTATGAGCTCATTAATATCTGCTAATAAGCTTACAGAGGTTTATCAAACAAATTGCTAAAAGCATGTGTAACTCTTTGGGAAGGCTATGAAAAGCAACATTCTAAAAAGTTGGGAATTTAGGAATGTGTTACAGGGGGAGGCAGCTCTCTGTCATGAAGTTCCCTAAGGAGAAATGCAAGGGATATGAAATATCAACGGACATCTAGAGTATGACCCCCAGAATAAAATGATCATAAACAAAGTTTAATTTTACAAAACAATTCATAGGGTAAAACTAACAACCATTCTGTATCTCAAGTTTTTTTTTGAGCCTGGTATATATTAAGCGCTTGATGTAAATTTGTTTACTAATAAATAGTAATATTATATATTATTTTAGTTTTTTTTTTTTGAGATATTTGTTGCTATAGGGCATGTGTGCTCACCAGAGAGACAGAGAGACAGAAAGTGAGAAATCACCCCCCCACCCCACCCAGGGAGGATGGCCACACTTCATTCTCCTCCATTCTCCTCCTGGAATTTTGGGTACACATGCACACACACCCGGTGTGAGTTTAAGCCACTAGGTCCAGGACTCAAATCACGGTCAACCATGCAGGAGTCCAGCAATGTAAGCATTACGCCCTCTACTGGTTCCAATAAATAGTATATGTTAGTTTTGAAATATTTCATTTAAGAGATATTTTATACACATCCCCTTATTTGGTTCTTACTCTAAGATAATGTTGGATATACTATGGAAAAAGCTTGTTTTTAATAGAGTTATTAGTCCATTTACTGTGGTAGGTGCAAGGAATAAAGTAAGTATAAAAGTATAATCCATTGTGCTCAAAAATTTGCTACCTTATTTTCAGCTTAGATGTTTACAAATAACACGTAATTTTTTTTGGGGGGGGAGAGGTTTTTTCGCTATAGGGCGCGTGCGCTCGCCAGACAGACAGAGAGAGACATAAGAGACAGAAAGCGAGAAATCACCCCCCAGGGGGGATGGTCACGCCGCAATCCCTTCTCCTCCATTCTCCTCTCGGGATCTTGGGCACACACGCACACGCGTCTGGCGTGAGTTTTTAAGCCACTGGGTCCGGGACGTGAACCACCGTCAACTACGTGGGAGTCCAGCGACATAGCCATTACGTCAACTGCTGGTTCCCAATAACGCATAATTTTTCACACAGGGTGATATGAATACATAAAAAAGGAGAAACTGTTACCTTTTGGTACTCTATTTGAGGGCTTAAAATAAATTCTAGTTCAATAATATTGTATAACCTATTTTAAATAATTATATGAGTAAATAAGTTAAAAAATAAAATATTTAAGTTGAGGATATTATTGTGTTAAATGTGCCTCAAGAGATATCCATTTGCTGGACTATTATGCAGTTATAAAAAGTGATAATGTCAATCTCTACATACTGGGAAAAAAATCTATGTTATTTTATAAGTAAGAAAAGCAGGTTATATTTTTATAAATATTTCCAAATATTTATATTTGGGCACATAAATATATGTATACATTTAAATATCTGAGTTTTTGTTTCTTTCTTTTTTTTTTTTGTTTTTTAAGATTTTTGCCATTGGGAGTGTGTGCCTGCTCCAATCTCTTCTCTTCAGTCTCTTCTTGGTATTTTGGGGAAGCAAGCATACTCATGCTCATGTGCCTGGAGTGATTTCCAAGATGTCAGATCCGGGACTCAAACCATGGTTGGCCATGTGGGAGTCAACGGCCTTAACTACTATGCTACCTGCTGGCCCTCCTACTCCTTGACAATTATACTGGGTCCATGTGCATGCATGTCCAAAATCCAGAGAGAATAGAGAAGGGATTGCGGTGTGCCTATTCCCCCTTGGGGGCTGGTTTCTCACTTTCCCTTTCACTGTATTGCATTGTTTCTCTTTGGCGAGTACACGTGCCCTGTAATAAAAAGCTAATAAATGAATACATTAAAATATTAATAAAAAAGGAGTAATTCTAAAAAGTGGAGTTTCACTGCATTCTTACAAGTGTTTTTTGAGCTAGATTCTTTAGCTTTTGTAGCTGGATTATTTCCTGGTCCGAGTTGCATACGATAAGTTCAATTTTCAATCTGTTTTAAATCCAGGAATATATGAATTAGAGAGCAACAACAAGCAAACAAAAACAGTATATAAACGTAGGCCATTTAAGGGACCAGCAGAGGCATAGCGGTTATGTTGCTGGACTACCACATGGTTGAGCATGGTTTGAGTCCCAGACCCAGAGGTTTGAAACTCATGCCAGGGGTGTGTGTGTACATACCCAAAATCCCAAGAGGAGATGGAGGAGAAGGGATTGCGGCATGGCCATCCCCCTGGGGGGTGATTTCTTTCTTTCTGTGTCTGTCTCTCTTTGTCTCTTTGGTGAGCACACATATCCTATAGCAAAAATCTCTTTAAAAAAAAAGTACATCATTTAAAAAGCGGATTGATAAGAAGAAGAAATTAGATGGAATGAAATAGGGGAAAGCAGCAGGCTGATCAAGTAACAGAGTCTACTCAGGACACAGGACAGAGAATGTGCCCTTGTGTGCAAGACTGCCAGTGTGGACTTGTGATGCCAGTGCGCATAGACTATCCAGGAGAGAAAACAGATATTACAGAAGTCTTTTCATTTACTCAAAAGCATAAAGCCTGGAAAAGGGCATCAAAATTGGACAGAATTAGCCTTTTTATTTAAGAATTAAGCAGAAGTCAGTTGAACTTACAGTTCTATTTATCAGAGAGAATATGGGTGTACATGTGAGACAGAGCGAGAAAGAGAGCTGCCAGTGGAATCTGCTTACACTACAGTACTCTTGCCTCCACTTCTCCAGCCTTTCAGGTCCAGGAAAACATGCCGTAAGTCTGGCATGTTTTTCAAGTCGCTGGGGCTGGAGAAGAACCATGGGTAGTCACTAGGGATTTTGCTCCTTTACCATAATGTTTAACTACTGCACTAGGGAGCTGACCCAGAAAAAGTCACTTTAAAATTCAGAGATCAGGGGCCAACATTTGGCATGGTGCTAAGGCACTGGACGCCCACATGGGTGACCTCAGTTCAAGTCCTGGACCTGGTAGCTTAAAAATCACTCTGGGTGTGTGTGCTTGTGCATGCATGCCTAAAATCCTGAAAAGAGAATGGAGAAGAAGGGATTGCCGACCCCCCTGGAAAGTGATTTCTCACTTTCCCTTTCTCTGTCTCTCTCTCTCTTACTAGTGAACTCACTTGCCTATTGGAAAAAAAAATCTTGAAAGAAAAGGAAAGGAAAAAAAAAATCCAGAGATCGAACATTAGGAAAGAAAGTCCCAAGGGCAAAGAGGAAGAGAAAATAACACATTCTAATATGTGTGCATACGCATTTATGTGTAAATAACATATAGATGGACAAGGGAAAGACACTAAAGTTTTTGTGAAAGTCAGGTCAATCCTGTGTACTAACAAATGCAAAGACCTATTTTTTACCAGGGTGCTGTATTGCACATGTCCGGGCACGCTGTATCATTTAATCTTGCCAGCCTTCTGAGACTGAAACAATTTCTGCATCTTCCAGATGAGAATACTCAGACTTGGGCCAGTAGGTGGCGTGCAAGTTAAGGTGGGCAAATCCCACATGGCCAATTACTGTTTTGAGTCCTGGTCCCCATGGCTTGGGAACCAAACCAGATGTGTGTGTGTGTGTGTGTGTGTGTGTGTGTGTGTGTGCCCTAAATCCTGAGAGGAGAATGGAGGAGAAGGATCTGTGGTGTGGCTATCTCCCTTGGGGAGAGGGGTGGTGATATCTCATTTTCCTTCTCTCTCTGTCTCTCCATCTTTCTCTGGAGAATGCACATACCCTCTGTCTACCTGTGCCACCCCTCCAAAAAAGAAAAAAAAGAAAAAAAGAAAAGAAAGGAAAAAGAATAATAAATTAGGTAACAAACTTATTCCTTCTATTGAATTCCAAAAGTGATATGTGAGCTCTATGTTTATGGTTGTAAAGTTGCTTTATATTTTGTCAGCATAGAAATGAGTGTTTTTCAAAAATGGATTTTTTTAAGGAGGAATGTAATGTTCTTCCCCTTTTTTAATGCAGCTGTTTGCAAAAATCAGGAACATCGTATCCAGTTACTTGCTGAAAACCTCAGCCTTTTACACCCATAGTAAAAAGTGAGTACAAAATGTACACAGCACAGGCTTCCCCCATGTGTTCACTGCTAAATCCTTACGTCAAATGTATTTAAGAATTCACCCATAGGCATATATCCGAACAACAAGTGGACAAATATGCAAAGAAAAATGTATAGAGCTTATTTAGGATAGAGACAACTTTTAAACAAATGTGAATTCAAAGTAAGAATTTTTTCAATAAAACATAAGGCATCGATTTGGTGGGATACTAGGCAGCTATTAAGATGATACTGTCAGGGCCAGCAGGTGATGTGGTTGGGGTGCTGAACTCCCCCATGGTGGACTGCATGTCCAGTCCCAGACCTGAGAGCTTGAAACTCTTGCTGGGCACATGCATGTGTGCCCAAAATCCTGAGAGGAGAATGGAGGAGAAGGGGTTGCAGAGTGGCCATCCTTCCTGGGGGGTGATTTTTCACTTTCTGTCTCTCTATCTCTCAGCAAGCACGCATGCCCTATAGCAAAATTTCTCAAAAAAAAAAAAAAAAAAAGACTCTCGGAGCTAACGGGTGGTATGGACGTTAAAGCACTGGGTCTCACATGGCCAGTTGACTCCACAGTTCATGTTCAAGCAGTAGAACCCGACAGCTTGAAAAACACACTGTGTGTGTGTGTGTATGTATGCCCAAAGTCCAGAGAAGAGAATGGAGGAGAAATTGTGAATGGTCCTCCATCCTGGGGGATGATTTCTCATTTTCTCTCCTTCTCTGTCTCTCTGGTGAGTGCATGTTCCCTATGGCAAAAAAAAAAAAAAAAGAATGAAAGAAAGAAAGAAACTGTCATTCTCTATGTATTGACATGAAAAATTCATGTTATTTTATAAGTGATAAAAACAAGTTTCAGAACATCATACTATTTTATAAAATTTGCAAATATATATATTCGTACACACATATCTATGCATATATTAAGAGATCTTCAATCATAAAAATATTGAATTGAACTTTATTTATGACTAATATATACATTTTATTCTTAAAAGTAAAGGAATAACTTTTTAAAATACTGTGTGGTTCCCTGACTACTGTAATTTGTTTATGTATTTGATTATTTACTGAATGCCCAGTAGATGCTGGTCTCTGAAATGCATGATATGAATTTATGTATGGACAAGATCCATAATAAGAAAATCAATGGCTACAGAGGAATGTAACATAAGTTTTGATGGCAATGTATGGGGATACCTCGAGAACAAGGTAAGCAGCTCCAACTTGACATAAAGGGAGTTAAGAAAGTCTGACTGGGGCTCACTCTGAAACTACACCAATTGTACAGTAGTTATGCAGGCAAGGAGGAAATATTTCAATCACAGATACAACTAGTGCAAGGGCTAAGAGGCATGTGAAAATATGACACACTTAGGAACTTGAAAACTGTATGAACAAAATGTCAGTTGTCTAGGCACATAAGAGGAGTTACATTTAGAAGGAGCCAGCAAATGGTGTGGTGGTTGGGACACTAGACTCTTCTGTGGCTGGCTGCAGTTCGAGTCCCAGACCTGGCAGCTAGAGGATGATGCCAGGTATGAGTGTGTGAGTGCATGTGCATCCAGAATCCCAGGAGGAGAGTGGAGGAGAAGGGATTTCAGTATGGCCATTTCTCATTTTCCCTTTCACTGTCTATCTCTTTCCTGACAGTGCACATGCCCTAAGGCAAAAACCTGAAAAACAAATTAACAAACAAAAAGAAGGAAATGACAGTAGGGAGTCTTTTTTTTTTTGAGAGATTTGCACTGTAGGGTGCGTGCACTCGCCAGACAGACAGAGAGAGACATAGAGACAGAAAGTGAGAAATCACCCCCCAGGGGGAATGATCACGCCTCAATCCCTTCTCCTCCATTCTCCTCTTGGGATCTTGGGCATGTACGCACATGCGCCCGGCGTGAGTTTTAAGTCACCGGGTCCGGGACGCGAACTGCGGTCGACTATGTGGGAGTCCAACGACATAGCCATTACGCGAACTGCTGGTTCCTAGTAGGGAGTCTTGACTTTGTATGGAAGATACAAATGAAAGGGTTTAGTCAAGGAAGTATAGTTATATTTGAAACGTAGGTAATTCAAAGAAAATAAAGAATAATATGGCAATAGGGGCATGTATCCCAAATGGTCAACAATCTATAGACATCTAAAGTTAACTTCTATTTTTACAGTCACATATCCATGACTTGAGTTCTTATCTTGTGGTCCTGCACAGAGTTTAGTCTATATACCTTCAACGTTGGAAACTCCAGTGTATGTTTACATGGTTTTCTTTTCAAGCTACCTTTCCTATGCTCTTTAGGATCTTGTTCATGTTTCTCCCTAATAGCGGGGTAACAAATCTTTAAAAGGGATTTAAAGAAACCAATAGGAAGATATGATGAACATAAAACTGTACATTATTCTGTCCTGTTATAAGGGTTCCCCAGTGGATAATTTCCTTGCTAGCCCTCAAACTTGCTGTGTTTCTGGAACTTACTTCTACTTAAGTCAGAGACCTCTGTTTAATATTACTTCTTTGCAAGGTCCCAGAGCTCCTAAGAGTAAAAAAATAAATAAAAATAATAAGCCATCATCATTTTAACCAAAAAACTTTGACACTAATAAAAATAACTCTTTGCTTCATTTTGCAGAGCTTTCTCTATTAGTTTTAGTTATGTTTCTTTAGTTACTCTTTATCAGAGTCTTTGAAGAGTTTTTTCAAACTAATAAGCACTTAAAGATACCTTCTGAAATTTCTAGGCTGTTGAAGCTTTTGAATTAGTAATTTTTTCTGTATGTAGTACATAAGTAATTTGAGAAAGAAAGAAAAATCTGGACACTTAGGTTGATTTCATGTGTTAGCAATTGTGAATAGTGCTGCAATGAACAGAGGTGTGCAAGTGTCTTTCCAACTGAGTGTTTTCCTGTCTTTTGGGTAAATTCCCAGAGGTAGAATCACTGGATCATGTGGTAGTTCTATCTGTAGGACTTGGAGGAACCTCCAATGGCTACCTCCAATTAATTTACATTGACACCAACAATTTAGGAGGGTTCTCTTTTCACCACAGTCTTACCAGCACTTGTTTTGATTATAGTTATTCTGACTAGGGTTAAATAGTACCTCATTGTGGTTTTGATAGCATTTTTCTTATGATAAGAAAAATTACATATTTTTTTCATATGCCTTTTGGCCATTCACATGTCTTCCTTGGAAAGTTGTCTCTTCAGCTTGTTTGACCACTTTTTAGTTGGATTGTTTTTAGTGCACAAGAATGGTTGATTGGATTGAAAAAATGTGGCACATATACACTATGGAATACTACTCAGCCATAACAGAAAACAATTAGATCTGTCATTTGATACAAAGTGGATGAATATAGAAGATTTAATGCTAAGGGAAACAAGCCAGACTATGAAAGACAGCATTCATATGTCCTTCCTCTCTATATACTGAATGCACTCTGGTAGAAACTGAAAGATTGAAAATGTAATAACAGAGACAGTAAATGTAGATACCAGAGACTATATAGGAGGAGGTGGACAGTTAGGGGTTGGAGGGAGGGACTCAGAGGGAAAAAAAGAACATTTAACAGACTCAAGAATGGAAAATTATTGTGTATGGTAATATTTTGGCTTGTTTGAAGTGCAATGCTTTTATGCTTTGAGAATCCACATTGTATACTGTAAAAGCATACAGTGACTAAATGTAAATAAAAAATTTAAAAAATAGGGGTAAGAGTGCAGGGTTTGAAACATGATAGATGATATGAACTAGGCTTATGATCAACTTTTAAATATGATCCTGGGAGATTTGGAAGAAACTGTGACTACTATAGAAATTGATGAAGAAACATATGAAGAGATAATATAAATCAATTAAGTGGAATATTCCAATGTTCTTCATCCAGGGAGATGGTGTTGTATTATTTGCCCCTCCATTGAGCGTTGGCTAAAACAAAGCATTTGTTCTGTGTGGAAAAATAGGAGATTTTGTACAGTTACCTCTTTAAGTGTACATGACCTTCAAAGGAGAAACATGCATGCATTTTAATATAATCTGAGGATTCTTTCACTACTAAATGGGCTGATTTGTAGATAACTCACAACTTCTTAGGCTAATGGCATTTTTATTTTTCTCCAACTCTTACAATTAATGCAATTGCTAAAATAAAAAGAAATAATAATAAGTAAAGAAGGACTTGAATTAGCACAGGGTTTGTACACACTAAGAGGAGAATATAATGAACAGATATTAGAATTAAAAAATAAATAGACAGGCCAGCAGGTGGCATGGTGGTTAAAGGCGCTGGATTCCCACATGGCTGATTGTGGTTTGAGTCCTGGACCTGGCGGTTTGCTTTCTTGCCTTTCCTTTATCTCTGTTGCTGTGTGGTCAAATTAAAAAAAATAATAATAATAGCAAATGGAATTAAATAAATAAACAATTCTTAAAAAAAAGAGAAAAAGTAAATAGACTTGGTTAATAAGTGCAGATACCAATGCAGTGGTGTGGATGACTTTCAGGTTTTCTGCCAAGCAACTAAGTTAGAGAGGAAGAAGTTTTGAGAGATCTTCAACACGAATCAAACACTGGTACATGAGTTTCACTATGTGTGTTCGAGGTGCACACAAAATTAAGATTATTCCAGAAAAATCATTCCCAGTTATGGTATTGTAGAAAAATTACTTAAAAGAATGGATAAAAAGAGAGAAGAATCATTCATACAGTTTATTACCTGTCACCCAACTCAATTTACAATAAAGAGAAATATGGGAAAGCAGAACAGGGAGAGAAGCGAGGGGGATGGAACAAAGTGTGTCAGCAGGACTAGCAGCAAGTCCTTTTGGAATCAGCAAAACTAAGCGTGAGAGGAAATGCTGAGTTTATTATTTAGGAGAATTTGTGGTTGAATATTTCACCTCTTACCACGCTCTTCTTCCTTCCCCAGCCTTCCTTCCCTGCCTACTGTCTCTAGGGTTGGCAAGGGAAGGAAAAAGTAAGCATGAAGAGGAAGCAAGTTTAGAAGGAATGGGGAAATGTGGTCAATATGAGGCTATGACCTCTTCCTAAACAGGGCAAAAAACGAAGAACATGAAACTCTGAATTCCAGCAAAGAAAGTGAGATTTTAGTGTGCTCAGGAAGGCTCGTATGATTCAGAAGGTTATGACTTTGGGTTAAAGAACTACATATTAACTTTCCACATCAGTTTTTTCTTTTAAGAACATGCTGTGGTGTAAGATTTGTCTGACCTTACTTGAACGCTACCGGTTCTTACACAGACATGGGGATAGGAAAGGGCGAGTAAATAGAGCTGCATGGGAGATGGGGCCAGATTTCACCCTAGAGGGGGTTCCAAGATCGAAAACTTTATGGTGCTCTTTCATATACATAATTCATGATAAAAACATGCTAAGTATTCAAATATGAGTAAGGAAGTCCTACAAGTTTTTAGATTATTTCCCAATAATTAATCCTTCGATGTTTCATTTTTATTCAAAATATGAAACACTTTCCTGAATTGCATTCGAACACCCAAATTTGATGGTACCCCAAGCACATTGCTTGGTCTTTCTATGAGGTAAGGCTTCACTGAGGTCGTAGCTTTTGAGTCTTGCCTGGTCTAAATGTGTCTGTGTGTGAGTGTGTGTGTACACTGTATATCTCTTCCTTGATTCCAGTGAAATTCACACTTCCTTATTTTATAATCACTGCAGCTTCATAACTTTCCTCTCTCTTGGATTTCCTTGTTCTTTACTCTCTCGTGTTTCTCATTTGATGCACTCTGTCCTCTTTTGCACCTCCCACCTTCTCTCTCCCTCTCTAATAGGTCAGACTCCTGCCATGACACTGCTTATTTCATTGTATTCAACTATTCACCCCTTGTTTTACTCTCCTAGAACTGCACAAACTAGAAACCAGAGAAACAGAAAACCTAAATAAAAAATGAGATTTTATAACAGCAATAGTACTAATGTGATTTAAAAATCTCCATTTTAGAAATTAAAAATGCAGTAAGGTGCAAAGGCAAGAAAGGAAGTAAAATATAGAAATTTCTTAAATTTCTAAAATGCATACTTTTTCATTAATAATATAGAAGTTGGTTTTGAAATCTTCCCCTGGGAAATCAGCAGTGCTCTCTTTTTCAATATAGTTACCATAGACCTTGTTTTAAACACAGTGTGTTAAATGTGAATCAAACAAAACTGAGGGAATATTAATGGCAGATAGCACTCAATTTCTTTGTGCTCACTCAGTGACCAGCAACCAGAACAACATTTTAAGGCTTGTCTAATAGGTTACAGAGACTGTTGTGAGCATTTCGTAATTATTTCCTCATTTAACTTTTTTTTTTTTTTTAAGTTTGCCAGAGGACACATGTGCTTGTGGGAGAGAGAGAGAACAAGAGAGCAAGTGAAAAAACATCCCTCATAGGGGATAGTCACACTGCAACCTCTTCTCCATTTCTCTTTCCTTTTGAGATTTTGGGCACATGTGAATGTGCACCAGCATGTTCCTTAAGCCGCCAGATCTAGGACTCAAACCTTAGGGTTGACGACGTGAGATGCAGCCATCTTAACAACTTGGCCATGAGATGGCCTGTATCACTTCACTTTAACAGCATTTCAGCAAGACAGGAATGACATGGAGGGGCACCTGCATCAGAAGTAATAAATGAATCCAGCAAAACGTGTTTTAAGTGTTTTAAGACAATGTTAAGACAATTAGAATTAAAATAATAGTATTTATTGTTGAGCTTGAATGCTTCCTTTCTTAGTGGCTGTTTTTAGGCCAACTATGAAGATTTAATTGTTTTATTTTACTTTATTACAATTAAAATATGAATTTACTTTGGTACAAAACCTTTTTGAAATTCGTACGTAGTTTTCCCATTACACGTATTTCCATGAGCTTTTTAAAAAAAACATTTAAAAAAATTAATTAACTTACATTCATTCCCTAAGCATCGTCAGTATATAAAATGTGATTTCCCATCCAGAATATACTGCATAGTGACTTAATCATGCATGCTATCATCAATAATTTTCTAGTTTTATATATGTGTATATATTTATCCCTATTTCTGACCCTCTTCCCTTTCCCACACTCATCCCATCGTTTGAACTTTGAGGGGATGTGTGTTCATCTCTTGGGTAGAAAAGGAATGGAGAAATCTGTTTCCTCTTTCCAAAGAAAGATGAGGGATTATTCTTTGCACTGGGTTGATTCTTATCTGCACAGGGAGTGAAATTATTTATTAAAATGACATACAAAAACAAATCGAAAAAAAAATTAGAAGGAAATTAGTTTGGACCAATATTGTTGATAAATCTAAATTGTTAAGGGAGGTCTTACAGTGCAATGTCAAATTCTTATTAGTTTTCTGAAGTACTGGCTCTTTCCTGCTCTGGACAAGAATTGAGCAGCTTGTCCAGTGACTGGGAAAGGAGGACCTGAACCATCTGACTTGGTCTCTGTTAATGACGTCTCTCCCTCTAAACCTCATTAAGGACTGGGAGAGGCAGAGCAAGCCCCAGAGCCCAGGTCTTGATGGTCTTTAAGATGTTAAATCTTGTGCTGAAGATTCCTGGTGATTTAATTAATGAGTAATTTCTAGATAAATAAATAAAAGGGACTTTGCTGAAAAAAAAAAAGAAATTCTTGGAGATCTGGTCTAGTGTTGGTAAATTATTTTAGGTTTTGTTTATCTGAGAATGTTCTTGTCTTTTCTTCCCATATGAAGGATAATCTTTCCAGGTACAGTATTCTTGGCTGAAATTGCTTTTCCCTTAACACTTTGAATATATTTTCCCGTTCTTTCCTCGCTTGCATTGTTTCCGATGAGAGATCTTGCTGTTAGCCTGATGGGATATCCTTTGTAGGTAATTTGCCGTTTTTCTCTTGCCAATCTTAGTATCTTGTCTTTGTGGTTTTGGTCAATATGGCTATAATGTGTCTTGGAGAAGATCTTCTTGGGTTGATTTATTTGGGGTCCTTTATATTTCTTGGAACTGGATCTTTGAGTGCCTCTCTATGTTTGGGAAGTTTTCTTGCAAGATTTCATGGAACAGATCATCAATGCCCTTACGAGTCTCTTTGCCTTCTGGCATACCAATTATATGGATGTTTGGATGTTTGATAGTATCTAGTACTTCTCATATATTATTCTCATCTTTGGGGGCAATTTTCTCAGTCTTCATGGTGGACTTTTCTAGGCCAGCAATTTTATCTTCTACATCTGAGATTCTATTTTCTGTATAATCTAGTCTGCTTTTAATATTTTCAAGGAGATTTTGACTTCCTGTATTATAGCTTTCATCTGTAACAGGTCAATTTGACTCTTTTTAAAAGTGTGTATTTCCTCTTTTAGATCTTGCAAGAATTTCCTCTCTTCCTGGAACTCGTCAGCTACTTTCTCCTGCCACTTCCGCAGTTTATTGTATCTTTTCTCTTCCATCTCTGTTAGCTTCATCATTATGAATATTCTAAATTCTTTATCAGACATTTCCATGATTTCGACTGAACCATTCATCCTCCTCTGTGGATGAAGAGGAGTTATTCTTTTCTCTTGGAGAAGAGGTATTTTCTTGCTTTTTCATATTTCTTGTGATCCTGTGGTGATTTCTAGTCATCTGATGGATTATGTGTTTCTTCCTAATTCTTGAAGTTCAGTCTGAGTATTCAGGAGCCTGCAGAAGGAAGTGATCTGGAATCTCTCTACTGTTCCATTTTTATCCCTTTGTGCAGCAAATTCAGTGGATATTGAGGAATATGTTAACCCTAGTAGTATTTGGATGTTTGACTGTGGTCCCCTTAGATCTGTCTAGACACTCAGTGAATGGAGATTGAGGAGCAGAGTGATGAGATAAAAGAAAAAGAAAAGGAAACAGAAAGAGAGAGAGAGAGAGAGGGAAAAAAAACCCCCAAAGAAACAGAGAAAGAAGAAAAAATTTGTTATTTTTTAAAGCCGTGTCCCTTGCCTCTCCTGGATGGGAGGGGAAAAGGGGATAATTAGCAAGATAAAGGAGGGGCTGAAAGCAAGAAAATACATTACCTTAAAAATGTTTAAAAAGGAAAAATTGTGAAAAAATTAGAAGACAGAGACATAGGCGGAGAGAGACAGAGACAGAGACAATAGAGAAGGCTAGAGGGACTCCCTACCACTTGAGTTTGGGGACTGGAAGCTAAATTGTCAGTAGAAAATCTTCATTTCTCTTTTTTCTCTGAAATCACTAGTTCTCAGGAGCCATGGAGGAGTCTTCTTCTGAAGGTCTGCCCCTTGCCTCTCCACTTGAGTTTGTGGGCTGGAGGCTGAATTATCAGTAGAGAATCTTCATTTCTCTTTTTTCCCTGAAATCACTAGTTCTCAGGAGTCATGGTGAAGTCTTCTTCTGATGAAGATTTAATTGTTTATACTCTAGGGAAGGTTGTTTTCTGTTTCTGAAGATTTTTTCTTCTTTAGATTAATATATAAATTTACATTTGAATCAATAATCTTTAAAATTGAACTAATAAAAACTTAAAGTTGAACTAAAATTTTATTTTGGACAACCAGTTAGCACCAGCTCAATTGACTTCTTCTTTTTTTTAAAGAACTATTTATTGAATTTATTTTTATTATTATTATTATTTTTTGCAATAGGGTGTGTGTGCTTGCCAGAGAGACAGAGTGAGACAGAGACAGAAAGTGAGAAGTCATTGCCCCAGGGGGATGGTTATACCATAATCCCTAACCCTCCATTTTCCTTTCAGGATTTTGGGCACGAATGGCACATGTGTCTAGCATGAGTTTAAGCTGCTGGGTCCAGGACTCAAACTTTAGTTGACTATGTGGGAGTCCAGTTATGTAACCATTATACAATCTATTATTATTATTTTTAACTTGATCGCAGAGAGACAGAGAGAGAAAGGGAAAGTGAGAACACAAGTCGCCAGGGACTTCTGGGACTGGAATGCGGTCAACCATGGGGGTCCAGACCCTACCATCATGTCACCTGCCAGTGCCGCTAGTGATTTTTTTACCTTTAGTCAAAGAGCTCACCATCTTTTTATGGAGACTTATTCGTTCACTCAGACTGTCCATAAGTAGCTCATCTGCTTTGAGGATTTTTAGCTAAAATTCTCCTTGTGAAATGTTCTAGTTAATTGATTAAACAAAAAGCAAAAGCAGTTAGCTTTGCTATTTTGCACTTTTAATAATTCTTTCAGGGCCAACAGATGACATAGCGGTTCATCACTGGACTCCCTCATAGCTGACCACGGTTTGAGTGCCAGACCCAGTGACTTGAAAATCACACTGGGCATGTGTATGCTTGCCCAAGACTCTGGGGGGAGAATGGAGAAGGGATTGTGGCATGGACATTCTCCTTAAGGTGGTTTCTCACTTTCCCTCTCACTGTCTCTGTCTCTCTGGCGAATGCATAATAATAATAATTCTTTCATCATTCCTGCAAGATATTTCTTGATAGTGCTTAAAGCAATTTCTTTTTTTTTTTCTTTTTTGAGAGGTTTTCTGTTGTAGGGCACGTGTGCTCACCAGAAAGACAGATAGAGACAGAGAGACAGAAAGCAAGAAATCACCCCCTAGGGGGATGGCCATACTGCAATCCCTTCTCCATTCTCCTCTCGGGACTTTGGGCATGCACGCACACACACCCGGCGTGAGTTTAAGCCACCAGGTCTGGAACTCAAACCACAGTCAACTACATGGGAGTCCAGCAATAGAGCCATTACACCAACTGCTGGTCTCTTAAAGCAATTTCTACCTCCTATACTTTTAATTATGAATAAAGGGTTTTAGGTTAAGTGAGAATAATTATTAAGTTTTATGAGTTTGGGTTAGCTTAGCTCTGAAGTTGCCCCTTAATATGAAATCTCCTAAGTGTCACTCTAGTACTTTAAGTTAAGCTTCACATTGGTTTATCCAAGCACACTTTTCAGTACACTTACTTTAGTATACTTATAAATAAATACCTGATTTAATTAAAATATTTGAGGAGGATAACAAGTGGTGCAAGCTTCATGGTTTAACACAGTTAAACTCCCTATTCTTAATCTACAACTATATCTTCCTGTAGACTTGAATTTCATACCTTTCATAAGAACATAAGTGTTCTTTAACTAGGAAATGTAACCCACTTCTTTCTATCTCATAAAGCTACACTTTGACCTAATGTTTTATGAAAATATTTGTGCTTTCTACATACTTTTACATTGTTTTTCTGGTGGTATAACCACTGAGTTAGCAAGAGACATTTGATGTTTATTGGGGTTAATCAGTCACAGAATAAGTTCCTCTGTGGGGATGGAAAACACCTCCAGGTTCTTTGCGTTTCTGGCTATCGCTAGCAGTACTCTGGTTGAGTGTCTTCTTTACTTAAGTTTTAGTTAAGTATAGGGGGTATCTAATTTCACTTGAGGTCTCAGCCATTGTATCCTCAAAATATATTAAGATTACTTTTTGGGACCAGCAGATGGCGTAATGATTATGTCACTGGACTATCATGTATCTGAACACGGTTTGAGTCCCAGACCCAGTGGCATGTGGGGTATGTATGTGTGTGTGCCCAAAAAAATACCAAGAGGAGAATGGAGGAGAAAGGATTGTGGCATGGCCACCCTCCTGAGGGGTGGTGATTTCTCACTTTCTGTCTCTCTGTTTCTCCGGTGAGTGCCCTACAGCAAAAATCTATCTCTAAAAAAACCCATATATATCGGGGGAACCAGCAGTTAGCATAATGGCTATGTCGCTGGACTCCCACGTAGTTGACTGCAGTTCGAGTCCTGGACCCGGTGGCTTAGAACTCATGCCGGGCATATGTGTGTGCGTGCCCAAGATCCCGAGAGGAGAATGGAGGAGAAGGGATTGCAGCGTGACCATCTTCCCTTCAGGGTGATTTCTCGCTTTCTGTCTCTATGTCTCTCTCTGTCTGTCTGGCAAGCGCACATGCCCTATAGTGAAAACCTCTCAAAAAAAAAAACCCATAAATATATATATATATTTTAACTTTTTTATTTGATAATTTATCTACCTTTAATTAGCACAAATTTTTATGGCATCAGTATGGTTTGTCAGAGCATACATGTAGCGTGTGATAGTCAAATCAAGAATACCATATACATATTTTATCATGTATATCATTTTTCAGCAAAGAACCTTGCATTCTCGTGCTTGCTCAATGCTCCTCCAACCCACTCCCCAGCATCCACTGCTCTCCCATACAGTCTCTGATATCTACACTTGTCCTTTCTATTTTTATGTCTTTAAATGTTTCAAATTCTGCCGCAGGATGCAGATATTCAGTATGTATTGAGCAGAGACAGACGGTGTGTTGGTGAGAGTGGGGTGTTGAAATCTCCAATGGTCAGTGTGGAGCAGTCCATCTCTCTCTAGATCTAGCAGTCTCTGCTTCATGTATTTGGGTACGTGGTATTGGGTGAATTTGCAATTGTTACAACTTCTTGAGACATTAATCCCTTTAATATTGTTTAGTAACCTCACTTGTCTCATTTCACAATTTTTATCCTGAAGACTATTTTGTCTGATAACAGTATTATATGATTCCAGCTCTTTTTGGTTTCAGTTTGGAAGAAATTACTTTTCTAGCCCTTCACTTTCCATCTATGTATGTCTTTATCATTGAGGTATTTCTTGTAAGCAACATAGAGAAGGCTCCTTTAAAAAAAAATTTAGTCAGTCTGTGTGTTTTAATTGGATAATTTAGTCCATTAACATTATTATCAATATGTACAGATTTCCACTACCATTTTGTTAACTATTTTCTTAGTTGTTTTGTTTCCTTATTTCTATTTATTTTCCTTTAATTTTTATGACGTAACATTGTCTTAAATGTTTTTTTCTTTCTTTCTTTCTTTTTTTTTAATATGGAACGCTTCACGAATTTGCATGTCATCCTTGCGCAGGGGCCATGCTAATCTTCTCTGTATCGTTCCAATTTTAGTATATGTGCTGCCGAAGTGAGCACTTAAATGTTTCTTGAAGAGCTGATCTATGGTTGGTGAATTCTTTCAGTTTTTTGTTTATCTGAGAATTATTTCTCCTTCTACTTGAAGGATAGATAATTGCTCAGAGATTCTTTCTTCTGCCTGGTGTAATCTGTTGTTAATACTTTCAAGAGAAATTTTTAATTTCCTCTATTGTATTCTTCATCTTCGGAAGTTCAGTTTGATTTTTTTTAAAGAGTGTCTATGTATTTATAGATTTCCCCTTTTGTGTCATGAAATGACTTTCTCATTTTCTGGAATTGATTGTCTGTTTTTTCTTGTATCTTACTGAGTTTTGTTATAATTAATATTTTGGATTCTTTTTCTGACATTTCTATGATTTCTTATATTTTATTCATTGTTGGTAAGGAGTCATTGTGTTCCTTTGAGAGATATTTCCTCATTTAAAAAATATTTCTGCCTCTCTGCATTGATTTTTGGGCACCTGACAGATTCTCTAATGCTGGGGAGCAGGGCAGCCTTAAGTGTGCCCCTGGCAAGGTGGCCCAGGAGGTTCAGGAGTCAGCAGTTTATTTCAGGTCCCAGTGGGGCTTGTGTAGCCTGCACATGAGACCTGGAGGAGGAACAGCTCTTCAGACTCACATGGAGCCTAGCAAGAGGGTCCAGGAGTGCCTGGAGGCAGGTCTGTCTATGACACTCAGGACAGCAGTACTGAGCAGTCTGTTTATTTATTTATTTATTTATTTATTTATTTATTTATTTATTTTTGAAGAGGTTCTCGCTATAGGGCGCGTGCGCTCGCCAGACAGAGAGACAGAGAGACAGAAAGCAGGAAATCACCCCCCAGGGGGGATGGCCACGCCGCAATCCCTTCTCCATTCTCCTCTCGGGATTTTGAGCATGCATGCACACACACCCAGCATGAGTTTAAGCCACCGGGTCCGGGACTCGAACCGCGGTCGACTAGGTGGGAGTCCAGTGACATAGCCATTACGCTAACTGCTGGAGCAGCCTGTTTATAACACCTAAGAATGGTGCTTTTCTCAAAGCCTGAATGTGGTCCTGGTAAGACAGTTACGGGTAGTGGGGGAGAGGCAAGGCAGCCCTCAGGACACAGTTGTGGCCCCGGCAAGCTTTCCAAGAGGGGCCAGGGGCCAGCTGTGCCTTTCAGCTCCAAGCCAGACTTACATATCCTACCTCTAATTTCTGTTAGCAAGTGACCTTCCAGACCTAAATGGAGCACTGGCCACTTCATCCAGGAGGGGCCAGAGGCAAGTCTATCTGTGAGATACAAGAACCAGGCCCTGTGTGGGACACCTGGACACAGAGTGACCCTTTGTGCCTGATGTGGCCCTAGAAAGGTGTTAAGGAGGGGTCAAAGGCGAATCTACCTGTGAGGCCCTCAGCAGTGTTGGTAACCTACAGAGCCTGGGGTCTCAGGGAGACTGATTGGATTTGAGTAGATTCATGCTGGAAGTTAGGGGGCTGGATCGTGTTCTCCAGGATCAGGAGGTGATCTGGCGTAGTGCTCTGTCCTGGCTCTGACTTGGAGGGGGGATATCTATATCCACCTGTCAGACTTTTCTCCTTTGCCCACACTTACAGTTCAA
>NW_006159658.1:1333738-1354586 GCF_000334495.1 Tupaia belangeri chinensis | reverse complement strand
AAGAGCGTCACTAAGTCGGGCATCAGTTGGGGTGGTAGCCACTCCTGAGAACTGAGTATAAGGGGAGGGAGAGTGTAGGCCTATCCTGCCCACCAAGTATGAGGAAATGTCCAAATTCCTCAGTCTGTTGTGATGGGACTGCTTTGTTTTGCGTCCTCTGCTCCCTCCAGGCTGCGGAGACCAGTGTCTGGTCCTGAGTGTAAACAGAGCGCCACCTGCTGGCGGACTTGCAGGATGGTGCTGCACTCTTGCGGCTCTGAGTGGGAGAGGGGTAGGAGCTGATGTTTTCTTTGAGGTGAGTCCATGCACTTCCCAAAGATGTTTCTTAGCTCCATGCCTGTTTCATCGTTCTGTAGGGGAGAGTGCTGCAGTTGGAGGTGGGAGTCTGGAATTCAAAGTTTCGGAGGAGAATTCCTCTTGCCTCTTCCTTGGTGGTGGGGGAGGGCTCCAGAGTCTCACTGACTTCAGACAATTGAGTCTCCTTTTACTTTTTCCAGTGATGAATTTTTGTTCCAGAAGTTTCTGACCCTGAAACTGTTAAAAGAGGCTCATTTTCCTTTGCAGCAGGCTCAGCTCCAATATGAGTTGAAAACGAGGAAAGCCTGGCCTAAAAATGACCAAGTAAATAAAACTAAAAATTCTAGGGCATGCCATGACACTGTTTGTTTGTTTGTTTGTTTGTAACTACATCATAATCTGCTCTTTTAAACTTTCTAGCCTTTACACTAATTTAAAAAATCTGTAGTCATTGTTAACTAATTTCAGATCTACAAAATTATAGGGTTAAAATGAAAAACATTTGCAGCTCTGCAGATTCTGTTTGCTAAGGGTGTTCAAACTTTCTAGCAAAATCTTAGCTAAAAGATAAACGTCTAAGGCTTAATCTCTCAAACTTGAAAAAAGGAGACAAAGAACTTTTCATAAAAATATGAGATTTCTTGTTTGTGTGTGTGTATTTGTGTGTATGCACACATGTTATCATGTACTATATGTGTGTCTATGTGGTAAAAGGCCTTGAGAAATTCCGTTCAATTTGGTTTATAATAAGGGCGCTCATACGTGACTTAAAATCTTTAACAAATAAGCTGACTTCAAATATGGTAGAGAAAGAAATTGCAGGTAAGTCAAATATTTAAGCATTCCACTTTTTTTTTTTAAACAAGGTTTCCCTTCCAAAAATCAATTTTTTTTAACAAGGTTTCCCTTCCAAAAATCAAATTCTAAATTAAGTTCTTTGACCTCAAAATAACTTTTGAATGTTCACAGAGGGCCCCTGAAACATCCAAAAGAGAATTGTTAAAACCATCAGGCTTATTTTAATATGCTAAATAATATGAGGAACATTGTCAAATCAAGTAATTTTAATTTTCTTTATATTACATTTGAGTTATATATATGAGTATGTTATGTGGATATTTGTCTGTATGTAGTTTTGTATTTATATAGGATTGTGCTCCAAAATAATTTGAGATTCCCTGGAATCTATAGTGTGATATCTATCTGACATGTTAAACTAGTGTATGTCACAGATTTATACAAATTTGTCAATGGTGAAATCTTGCCAGATCTCTAACTGGTTGGTTCAAGTCTTACTGTCCATAGCTAATTGCCTTTTTAAAAGCTTTTTGCAAATGACTATAATTCTAAAATGCTATGTCTTTAAGGAAATTCATGAAGAGGATGGAAAAAGAATGTACTCTTAAAAAAGTACAGTTTTCAAATAATCTAATCATTAAATTGGGTAAAAATTTTTAGTTTTTAAGGGAAGAGTGGTTTTCTAAATTGCTAAACAAACCATTAAGAAGAAATAAAATTAACCAAAACCAGAAATATTTTGGCAATTTATCAACCCTGCTCAAAATAGCCCTATCCATTCTCAACTTTGGCATATGGCCTTGCCATTTTTTCATTGAATTATTTCTCATGGATGTTATCACCTCAACCATTCCTTCCGTACCATAGATCTTATTGATAATGTTTCAGATTCTGTCATGATTTGCACTTTTTTTTTTTTTTTTGGAGAGATTTTCACTGTAGGGCGCGTGCGCTCGCCAGACAGACAGAGAGAGACATAGAGACAGAAAGCGAGAAATCACCCCCCAGGGGGGATGGTCACGCCGCAATCCCTTCTCCTCCATTCTCCTCTCGGGATCTTGGGCACGCACGCACACGCGCCTGACGTGAGTTTTAAGCCACCGGGTCCAGGACACGAACCGCGGTCGACTACGTGGGAGTCCAGCAACGTAGCCATTACGCTAACTGCTGGTTCCCATGATTTGCACTTTTCATCCCTATATTTTCCTTATCAGAGCAGAGATACCTACTATTACTGAGCTCAATTCATATTATAAAATTTCCATACCCAAAGGATGGTCCACCTCCTGCCTTACATATTCTAATGTTACCAATTTAAATATCTCCTTCATCAGTCCCCTCTGGAGACAAGCACAGATCTGGGCTTCAGTTCATTGAACCAGATCTTGAGCTGCATCGTCCATCCTACAAATGTTAGAATCAGCCCTTAGCCTCCTGCGCCCTAAGAAATTTATTTTTATTCTTATTGCTGTCCTTATCTCTGCCATTGTTGTTTTAGCCACAGTCACTATAGCATCTGTTTCATTAACCACTGGTATTTATATGCTGATCCTGTTGAAAAGGTCATGACAAATCTCACCCAACAAAAAAGTAAATAAATTACTTTTTTTTAAAAAAATAATTATTTTATTTAACTTCATTTATTTATTTATTTTAAATTTGACCAGAGAGAGAGAGAAAGTGAGAAAGCAAGCAGCCAGGTCTGGGACTCAAACTGCAGTCGGCCATGTGGGAGTCCAGTGCCCTTAACCTCCATGCCACATCCCGGCCCCCTAAATTACTTTTGATAAAGAACTACTATCTAGACTTCAAGCTCTTGAGGTAGCCGTACAATGGCTAGGAGATCTTCAAGATTCTCCGACCATTCTCCAAATACTGCAACGTGACTGGGAACATAGCACATGTGTGTTACACCTTTATCCTGTAATGAAAGCCTTCATCCATGACAATCTGTAAAAGAACACCTTTTGGGAGCTTTTTCTACCAATTTTAGCTCACAGGAAACTCAAATGTCTACCCTAGAACACTTCAGGATAGTTTCAAAGGGCTAAATCCTACTGGTTCACAGTGTTCATTTACACGTGTGGGGTATTTTGTCATGGAAATCTTAACTTGTCTCTGTTTAGGCCTAGCTTTTCGCTGCCTCTGCCGCCTTGACAACTCCAAGATCACAAGACTGCCTGTGCTGCATACCTGGCTCTTTCTACCAAGAACCCACAAACTTCTTTAAAAAGCAAGAAAGGGGAAATGTTAGAGAACAACAGGAACGCCATGCTTCCAGAACACCATGGATCTATGGACTCTGAGTGAGTGAGTGAGTGCGTGCTCAGGGAATGTGGCCTTCCTGCTTGCAAACAACAGGAGGCCATTAGGTGGGGGTGTGATCTGATAAATGCATTTTTCCAGATTCCAAGTGTTCTGTCCAGCCTCTGGCATCATTAGTCTAACCCCTCTAATCGATAACAAAACCAACATGTTCTGGAAATCTTCCTATTTTTTCTAACTTTAAAAAACAACTTTCTCTTATAAACAACTTTCCTTCCTCCTTTGCCCTAGTAAATACGGAGGAGGGAGTGGGTGAGAAAGGCTTAGCAGGCTTATCCCTGATAGGGCCTCTCCCTCCCTCCTGACTCAGATCTCGGTGTCTCTGTCTCGAGTAGTTAGTTACTCCGTGCAAGCTTCAGGTGACCCTGCTGGTCAGAAGAGTCACACCATCCCGCCTGGTGGGTGATTTCTCACTTTCTCTCTCTCTCTCTCTGGCGAGCATACGCATTAAAAAAAAAAAATCTTAAAAAAAAAAAAAGAAGGCCTGAAAAGCCTTACTCGCTGTGGCCCTTGACACAAAAGGTTGACATACACCTTCTCTAGCGAATAGAAGTCGGCTCTAAAACAGCCTGGTCACCCAGAGTCCTTCTTCCTTCGACAGTGCTGAAGAGCACTTTCTGCTACAGGCGAGAGCACATCCTTAGTGTCACCATGGAGTAAGTAGCATCGATATTCGTAGGTAGGATCAGGTACATAAAAAAAGATGATTCAATATATTTCATTTAAAAAGGCTAAGTAAAAGCTCTGGGATATGTGTGAAATCACAGCTCAAATGAGGCCATCAATAAAGAATGACCAGAATCGCTGGTTTCTTTCTCAAGCGTGCAGACTCATAAATACAGCAAAGCTGGGCCGGTCCCACTGGGTGGTAACAATCACCTTCAGTGCAGATCCTAGAGTCGCCCGCGAGTCTGCGCACTGCTCCGTGGACCTCAGTCCTGATATCTGCCCTGGGCGTGGTGTGCCCTCCCTGTTACGCAGACATGGACCACAGAGGAGCTGGGACAGTCCTTGCCCTCACTCTTTAGTTTCATTGTAAAGCAACTTCACTGAATTGAAAAATGGGGACTATCACCTGGAAACCAGCTGAGCAAATAGACTTTCAATTTATTGTATTTCTGAATTCTCCTGCTTTTCTAGTTTTTGGTAGAAATAAATGACATATCCCAAGGATGTCCCCCCACCAAAAAAAAAAAAAAAGATTAAATAATTTTAAGCTGCAGTAGTTTTTTAAAAATATTTATTTGATTATATACATATATGTATGTGTGTGCGTATTTCATTTGCTACAGGGCATGCATGCTCACTAGAGAGAGACACACACACACAGAGAAGGAAAGTGAGAAAGCAAGCCACCAGAAGACCTGGAATTCAAACCATGGTCGGCCATGTGGGCGTCTAGTATCCCAACCACCACGTCACCTGCTGGCTCAAACCGCAGGAGTTTTATAGAAAGAACAAAGTTTATTGTCATCTTTCAAGTTTTCAGCATGTAAATATTAGTCAATGGGTTTTAGAAAATAGCGTTTCAGGCCAGCTGGTGGCATAGTGTTTGAGGCAACTGGATCGTACATGGCTGACTGCATGGTTCAAGTTCCAGATCTGGCGACCTGGGAAATACACAGGTGTGTGTACATAGGTGCGCGGAGTTCAAATAGAATAGAAGAAAGGGGATTGTGGCTTGGTCATCCCCTGGCGGGGCGGGGAGGGGGGTTATTTCTCACTTTCTCTCCATCTCTCTGTGTGTCTTTCCAGCAAGCACAAGCACCCTACAACAAAATTTGTTTAAAAATAAAGAGAAGAATTTGTCTGGAAAATGAATCACCAAACAGATATCTACATTTAACTTCACTCCAAACAGGAGGCAGAGCGATTTTTGCTATAGGATGCATGCATTTGCCAGAGAGAGAGACAAAAAGATACAGAGCGAGAAATCCTTCCCCCACCCCTCCCCCAGGGAGGATGGCTGCACCACAATTCCTTCTCCTCCATTCTCTTCTTGGAATTTTGGGCATGCACGCACATGCTCCTGATGTGAGTTTAAGCTGCTGGGTCTGAGATTCGAACTACGTGGGAGTCCAGCGACATAATCATTACACCACCTGCTAGTCCCAGATCATTCATTTTTAAAGGGGCAATGTAACCCATCAACACAGCCAGATTCCTATGCAGAATTACAAACACAGGTGTCAACAGTCCTCGGCAGGCTAGGAGGTGGCGTGCTGCCTCTGCCTCAGCTATCCATCAACCTGCTGTGGCCCAGAGACACCCCCTTCTGGCTGCCACAGGAACTGCTGGATTCTAATTCCACCTCATTATCTTCACACACACCCTTAAAAGGTTATGCATATATCAAGTTTCCTTTCCTCCTGTTTCCAGTGGTGACAGTCTTTACCACGTATTATTTTCTCTCTCTCTCTCTTTTTTTTTTTAAAAACAACAACAACAACAACAAAAAGTTTGTTTTAAAAATTTCTGCCAGAGGGTGTATATACTTGCTGGAGAGAGACTGCAAGGAAGCATCCCCCAAGGGCAATGGACACACAGCAATTCCTTTCCCATCTCTCCCGCCTTTTGCGATTTGGGCATGTACATTGCCAGAGAGAGGAAGAGAGAGGGACAATCAGAAATTCCCCACCAGGGTGAATGGCCACACCACAACCCCTTCTCCTCTTAAAATTTTGGGCACATATGCTCAGATACACCCAGTGTGTTTTTTGGGCTGCTGGGTTCTGGACTCAGCCATGCAGACAGCCACCTGGGGTCCAGTGCCTTAGCCACCCTGTCACCTGCTGGTCCTATAATCACATATGGTTATCCAGTTGTCCCAGCACCATTTATGGAAGGAACCATTTTCTTCTCACTGAATGGTTTTGGCACTTTTGTTGAAAATTAATAAGCCATAGATGTTTGGATTTATGCTTGTACTCTATTATATTCTAGAGTTCTGTATATCTATCCTTGTGCCAGTGCCATACTGTTTGGATTATTGCATAAGTTTTGAAATCAGGAAGTGCGAGTCCTCCAAATTTGCTTTTTGAATATTGTTTTGGGCCCAGCTTCTGTGTTGCAGTCAGAGCTGGAATCTATGCGCTGATCACAGTTCAAGTCCCTGGCTCTGTCAGCCCCCAAACATGCCAGGCACATGTGTGTGTACCCAGGATTCCAGTGGGTGGAGGACTGGAGGAAAGGGATTGCAGTGTGACCGAGCCCTGTGAGGGTGCTTCTTTCTCTTTCTGTCTCTCTCTCATGGGAATGTGCGTGCATTCTATTATGAATAAAAAAATGTCTGTTACTTTGACTGTTCAGGGATCCTTATAACTCCATACAAATTTGAGAATCATATTTTTCATTTCTGCGAAAAGACATTTAAAAAATAAGGATTGCATGGAGTCTTAAATAATTTAAAAGAGTATTAATAACTTTTTAAAATAATTATATTATTATTTTAATTTGACCAGAGAGAGACAGAGCAAGAAAGGGAAAGTGAGAGAGAAAGCCACCAGGTCTGGGACTCGAACCATGATCAGCCATGTGGGAACCCAGCACCCTTAACCACCATGCCACTAGATGGTCCAAGTAATACTGTAATGATAATAAATCTTCCAATCCATGTATAGGATATCTTTCTATTAATTCTTAATTTCTTTCAGTAATTTTTGTAGTTTTCACTATTCAAGTTTTTACCTTTTTGATGAAGTTTATTCCTAGGTATTTTATTCTTTAGTATGCTATTAAAAAAAACTTGTTTGGCATGTGTGTGTGTTTTGTTTTGCATTTTGCATGGTTTTTACATGCACTCAGCAGAGACAGAGAGAGAGAGAGAGGAAGCACCTCCCAGTGTGGCATGGTCATGCCGTAGGAATCCCTCCTCCTCCATTTCTCAGTTCTGTTGGGATTTGGGGTACACATGCACACATGCCCATCCCAAGCCACTAGGGCTGAGATTAGAACTACACAGTCAGCCATGTGGGATGTGGCTCACTTAAGCACTCGATTGTGGGGGCCAACCCTTCTGTATGCATTAAATTAAATGAATTAATTTATTGGCTTGTTGGAAAAGTCATGATTTATTTTTCATAGAAAATATATTTTCATTTGACAGAAGGCATGTGGGGAGAGAGAGAGAGAGAGAGAGAGAGAGAGAAAATAAGTACCTCTCCCCCCCGAGGGATGATCATGCTGCAATCCTTTCTCCTCCATCTCTCCCTTCTCTCAAGATTTTGGACATGCATGTACACACTCCAGGCATGTTTCTCAAGCCACCAGATCTGGGACTATGACCACACAGTTGGCCCTGTGGGATCTGCCTGCCTTAACCACCATGCCACTGGCTGGCCTCCTGTATGCTACTTTGAATAAAATAGTTTTTCCATTTCTGTTAGAATTGTTCATTACTAGTATATAGAAACATACATGTTTTTTCTATGTTGATATTGCACCAATATTGTATGTTGATATTCAGCAACTTGCCTAAATTTATTTGCTCTAGAGTTTTTGCCATGGATTATTTGGGAATATGTATATATATTTATATTTATGTCCACTGCCAAATTGCTTCTACTTTTATTTATGGTTTCTTTTTTCCTTGGTCCTTTTGTTTCTGACATGCTCAGTTTGTGTTATTGTCCCAGGAATTTCTTTCCAGTAGTTGGGAGGAAGATTTAGTTTGTACATTTTTACAATGTATACGGCCTAACTTACCCAGCGTCCTTAGACCTTGTTGCACTGTGGTCCTATTAGATTTTCCTATGAGGTGAATCTTCCTAACTCACTCTCAATTTCTGCTATTGTCATACTGACATGCTTCATTTTTCACACTCTCTTGGTCATTTGGGGAGTTCTCAGAGGTATCAGAAGTCCAGTTTTATTCCCTCTGATTCCTTCAAAACACATGCTGATACTTTGTGGTTCTTGTAGCTATTGATAATTTGTCTCCATTTTTTTATAATCTAAGGTTCAATTATGAACCACTGTTCATGGTTCAGGGTTTTGTTATTGTAGCTGCAGATTTAAAAGCTACACCTTCACTAAAGCCATCTATCTAAAATCTTCTCTATTCTTCCTTATTTTTTTAAAAAGATTTTTGCTATAGGGTGTGTGTGCTTCAGGAGAGACAGACTCAGAGAGATAGAAAGCGAGAAATCACCCCCCAAGGGGGAATGGCCATGCTGTAATCCCTTCTCCTCCATTCTCCTCTTGGGATCCTGGGCATGCACACGCATGGCCCGGCATGAGTTTTAAGCTGCTGGGTCTAGTACTTGAACCATGGTCAACTATGTGGAACTCAGTGATGTAACCAATATGCCATCTAGTGGTCCCTTCTATTACTCCTTAAAACAATTTTTTTCCCTCTATGTGGCTTATAGGTCAACAGGTTTTTAATTTTTCTCTTATCTTATTGGTTGTTTACCTTCTTGGTTGTCAGTCAACTGTTCTGTTTCTTTATCTTTATCTTGATCTCCAAGCCTTGGCAAATCCTGTGGGTTGACCTCAATCTTATCTTCAGAATAGATACTCTTACCTCCAAGTTTGTTCAACCATTCCTGTGGCTTTAAGGCAACTCCCAGATTCAGATCTGAATACCTTAGTGCTGCCTTGTATGTGGAGATGCGTTCCAAGGTCCCCAGTGTATGCCTGAAACTGCGGGCAGTGACAAAGCCTGCATGTAGTGTTCTTTCTATGTCATAACGGAGATGGCTGTGGTGTGACTGAGTGGGTGGCATACACAGTGTAGATATGCTGGACAGAAAGATAATTAATTTCCCGGTGGTCAAGGAAGGGCGGTGTGTGAGATTTTATTACACTGAAAATGCGTATTTCTTGATGATAAGCATATTACAAAGTTACAGTAATTAAACAGTGTGGCACTGACATACAGACAGACATCATTGCTGCATGATTCTTAATAGCCAATATGTGAAAATGCTGCAATGAATGAACAACATTTATGTCATAAACATATAGTGGAATATTACTTAGCTTATTAAAAAGAAGGAATCCTGTAGTATGCAACAACATGAACGGACCTGGATAACATTCTAAGTGAAATACCAACACAGGAGCAAATACTGCGGGGGCCACGCAGTGACCTGTCAGTAAAACGAGATGCTCTGTGAGACTGAGCCCTGTGGTAAGGTCTGGGCTTGCACCCAGAGACCTCCCTAAGGCATTCGTGTGCCCGTGACCTAGCACCGACTGAGGCCGGTTGGATTACAACATCAAGATCCTGTTGGGGGTGTTATCTTTCTGTCTCTGACTCATGGAAGAAATAAATAAACTTAAAAAAAATACTATATGATTTTACTTATGAGATATCTAAAACAGTCAAACATGTGAAAGCAAAGATTAGGATTGTGGGTGCCAGGGCCTGGGAGGAGGAGGAAATGGTATAATATTTCAGCTATGCAAGTAAGTTCTAGAGATCTGCTGTCCAACCTCATGCCTATACGTAACCACACTGTTAACGGGGTAGACCACATGCTAACTGTTCTTACCACAATAATTAATTATATATGTATATATATATGTGTGTGTGTGTGTGTGTGTGTGTGTGTGTGCGTGTGTGTGTGTGTGTGTAATCCAATATCATTATGGGAAAATGCTCATTTTGTATTAGACCGAAGATACTATAATGCAGGTGATAATATTGCCTCTACTTGCATGGTGGTTTCTATGCTTCAGGTACTCTACTAAGTGACATAGCATCATTTTATTCTTCCAATATTACAAGAAAAGAAGTATGATTTTTTTTCCACTTTGCTGTTAAGGAATTTTAGCAATTTGCCAACTTTGTATAGCTGACCTGTTAGAAACAGAACTTGGACCCAAGTCATCTTATGCTAGAGGCTTAGTTCTCAAGCACTGAGATACACTGTCTCTCTTTTTTCTCCCCAGGACTCCCACATGGTCAACTATGGTTCGAGTCCTGGACTTGGCAACTTGCTTTCTCACTTTCCCTTTCTCTCTCATGCTGTCCATCTCTGGTCAAATTAAAATGAATAAATAAATAAATAAATAAATAAATAAAGTTAAATAAAATAATTCTTTTAAAAAATAATTCTTTTAAAAAATCATTTGTAATGATTACCCTGGATGTTTAAGAAATCTTAAATTACTTTTGGTATATTGAGATGGAATGAAAATAAATATAATTTTTACAAAGATGTTCATCGAATATAATAAAAGCACTGAAATGAGTAAAAAAATGAAAAAAATCCTTTAACTATTATTCAGCAAATGTACTTTAAGAAAAAACACCAATCTCTGAAAACTGATAGAGAAAATGAGAAAGAGACAAGCATTCTTTGACACCTAGCCTGACACTTATAGTTAGGCCTTAAGCTTCTGTGGAGCAGAAAAAATTCACAGAACATCAACTCCAGACCAGGCCACTCTGTAACCAGGATGGAGCGAGACTAAAAATAAGACCACTCCGGGGGCCTGACAGTAGTGCAGCAGTAAGCAATGCTCTTCAGGGTGGGCCACACGGGAAGGTTCTCGGTTTGCATCCAGAGACCTCCCTGAGCACACTGGGTGCACACATGTACACCCGTGATCTGGGGCTGGCGGGAGCTGGTGGTGGGTGGCAGCATCGAGACTGTTGACAGCAAATCTCTTTCTCCTTCTGTCTCTTCCTTTTCCTGTGATCACTCATGGAAGGAAAGGATAGTTATATTAAAAGCAAATGAACAGGGGCTAGCAGGTGGCGTGGTGGTTAAGGTGCTGATTCCCCATGGCTAGCTGCTGTTTGGGTCCCGACCTGGCAGCCTGAGAATCGTGCCAGATGTGTGTGCATCGTGCATGCCCAAAATCCCAGGAGGAGAATGGAGAAGAAGGGATTGTGGCATAGTCATCCCCCCCTGGAGGGGATGGTGAGTGATTTTTCACTTTCCCTCTCTCTATCTCTCCAGTGAGCTCATGTGCCCTATGGCAAAACAAACAAACAAACAAAACCAAAGAAAACTAACAAACAAACAAACAAAAAACCATTCCATAATCATGAGCACAAAACACATAACAAAAGCATTAAGTATAAACAAGTTCAAATCACTAAAATGACTACTGGCTAATATGAGTGACTGTTGTTTCTTTACCAAATAAAATGTTAGCTTCTCTCTAGTTGTCCTTCTTTTAGAAAAGTTTTTTTTTTAAGAATTATTTTATTGAAATTTATTTATTTAATTTATTTATTTTAATTTTATCAGAGAGGGACAGAGTGAGAGAGAAAAAGAGAGAGAGAAAGAGAAAGGGAAAGTGAGAAAGCAAGTCACTAGGTCCAGGACTAGAAGTGTGGTCAGTCATATGGGAGTCCAGCACTCTTAACCACCATGCCACCTGTTGGCCCCTAGAAAAAATTTCTTAACATGCCCAGTCATGGGGTTATCCCCATTTCCTGACAGCATCTATATTAGGGTTCTCCAGAGAAGGCCTGAGAGCCGAGGGAACCAATAGCTTAGCTAATGGCTAGGAGCCTGGGGACCGCAGGCATGAGAGGTGAGAAAAAGCTGGAGTGAGTCTTCAAGTTTGAGGGCCTGAGAAGCAGGAGCTCTGGTGACAAGGGAGAAGAAGATGGATGTCTCAGCACAAGGAGAGAGAGAAAGAATCCTCCCTTCCTCTGCCTTTTTGTCCCCTCTGGGTCCTCCATGGATGGGTGATGCCACCTGCAATGGTGAGGGTGGATGGTCTCTACTCAGTCCACCGAGCTGCTAAAGGAGATACTAATCTCCAGAAACACCCTCACAGACTCAGGGTTTTTTTGGGTAATGCCCAAATAGCATTTACCAGTGATCTGGGCATCCCTTCATTCAGTCAAGTTGACACATAAGTTAACCATCACAGCATCCAATTCAGAACGAAGCACTGCTTTCTTATACTCTCCCCAAAATAACCTAACACAAGCTCAAATCCTATAAGACATCATTTCTTTTTCTAAAAAACAAAGTTAATTTTCTTTATTGCTTTATTTTTAATTTGGCCAGAGAGAGAGAGAGAGGGAAAATGAGAAAGAAAGCCTCCGGTCTAGGACTTGCACGGTGGTTGGCTCTGTGGGAGGGTGGTGTCTTAACCACCACACTACCTGCTGGTGCCATAAATCATTTCTAACACCTTATTACGAAGCACAATGTTCTCCACAGTGGGCATTTTCCCTTACTGCAAAGAGAAACACAGCTTGCTTAACCACACCAGATGTATTCTGGTAGGTTTTGAATGGAGGACATTGACAGAGGCAGTATGGCATGCTGATTGAAAGACCACTGTTGGTGCCAGCAGGTGGTGTGCTAGTTACAGTATTGGATTCTACGTGGCTGTGAGTCCTGGACCTGGCAGCTTGAAAACCAGGCTGGGCATGTGTGCGTGCATGCCCAAAATCCAAAGAGGAGAATGGAGAAGGGATTGTGGTGTGGCCAGCCCCACTGGGGGATCATTTCTCACATTCCCTTTCTCTCTTTCTTGTTCTCTCTGGCAAGTGCATGCGCCCTGTGGCAAGAACTTTTAAAAAAGAAAAAAAAAGAAACGCCGTTCTTTGATTTCTGGTTTCACCAATCAACAGCTGTGTAAATTAAACAAGGCAAACTCGCTCAGCCACAGGTGCCTCATTTGTGAAGCAGGGATAACAAAGATACATTTTTACATGGTTGAGTTGAGAATGAAATGAAGTAACATAGGAGAGTTGATTAGATTATCTTTGCTGTAAGAAACGGAACACTTAACTCAAACTGGCTTTAAAAATAAGAGTTAGTATTTTTCTCACAATGTATCAGTTTAGGTTGCCTAAGGTTCACCGCGTGGCCCTCCGATGTCAGAGGAATCCAGCTGTCTCCCCTCTTAGCACTGTACTTTCTCACGTGTGCTCAGTGCTGCCACTTGTGGCCACAAGATGGTGTGACCACGCCAACACTTCGGTCTTCAAAATCAGGAAATAAGGAGGATGGCGGCCTTCTCTTGTAGCTTTTTGTTTGGGGCAGGGTCAAAATCCTTTTCTAAAGTTTCTGCCAACAGATCTTCGCCTCGTTGCTGCTTCCTGAGACAGTATTGTGCTCACCAAGAGCTGGGATCCTAGAGCTGCAGTGTCTGATCAAAATCCTGGGCCTGCTGCTGACTATACAACCAAGGAAAGGAACTTTAGCCTCTCCCTGTCTTAGCTTTTCACCTGCAAAATGGGGGTATTAGTGGCCGGCCTGCTGGCCTGATGGTTAAGGGAGCTACATCTCACATGATCACAGTAAAAATTCTGGCCCTGGGGGCTTGCAGAACATGCCAGACATGTTTGTGTGCGTGTCTAAAATCCTGACAAGACAAGAAACAAAGGAGGAGAAGGGATTGTGGCATGACATGCCCCATCGGGAGGGTGCTTTCTCTCGGTTACTCTGTCTCTGGTGAGTGCATACGCTCTCTGGAATTTAAAGAACAGACAAACAAGCAAAAATGTGTTAACGGTATCTACACCAAGAATTGGCATGAGGATTAAATCACTGTGTGTGTATGAACTGTGTCAGACACATTTTATATATATATATACACATATATATACTCATTCTTACGATATGCTGTGTCATATGGCTATTCATATTTGTAAGAGAGGCTGTAAGGAAGCTCATCTGGCCCTTTATGTCTCTGTTTTAAAGGCAAGCTGTGCTAACAGAGAAGAAATGGAAATGAAAAGGCTCTTGGGAACCAGCAGTTAGCGTAATGGCTATGTCGCTGGACTCCCACGTAGTCGACCGCGGTTCGTGTCCCGGACCCGGTGGCTTAAAACTCACGCCGGGCACATGTGCGTGCGTGCCCAAGATCCCGAGAGGAGAATGGAGGAGAAGGGACTGCGGCGTGACCATTCCCCCCTGGGGGGTGATTTCTCGCTTTCTGTCTCTATGTCTCTCTCTGTCTGTCTGGCGAGCGCACGCGCCCTACAGTGAAAATCTCTCCAAAAAAAAGAAAAAGGCTCTTGCAGGGCCAGCAGGTGGTAAAGGTGCTGGATTTCCAGACCTCATGGCTTGCTTTCTCAAGCGCTCTCTCTCTCTCTCTGGTGAGTGTATGTGCCCTATAACAAGTTAAAAACAAATAAATTAATAAAATAAAATAAATAATTCTTTTTTATTTTTTTTAAGTCTCTTGCAGAGGCCATTAACAGTATATGCTACACATACAGAGTGTTTGGAAGAATCCTTATCACAGAGTAAGTTCCAATAAAAAATTTCCATCATTTGTAATAGCATTCTGCTCTCATCAAATGGCACAATACTCTGAAACAAATGATCATTTAGTAAATAGATCCCTGGGGCCAGCAGATGGTGTAATGATTACGTTGCTGGATTCCCACGTAGTTGACCACGGTTCAAGCCCCAGACCCAGTGGCTTAAAACTCACACTGGGCACGTGTGCGTGCATGCCCAAAGTTCCGAGAAAAGACTGGAGGAGAAGGGATTGCAGTATGGCCATTCTCCCTGGGTGGTGATTTCTCACTTTTTGTCTTGGTGTCTCTCCAGTAAGTGCATGCACCTTATAACAAAAATATCTCTCAAAAAAGCCAATAGATCCTCAAACCCAAGAATATCAGTGTGCTCCTTCCTTGCATGGCCAGCCACAATCCTGCACCACCTGCAGACTTCATGGACTCGAGTGACTACAGCTATAGGCAGGAGAGATGCTACACAGAGCAGTTTCTGGGTGCGGCCTGCTCGTACTCTGGGGGGCTGTGCTCTAGACTTTACCCTCCTGCTCTCAGGAGAGGCACTTGCCACCCTTACCCTGGCTCTGTAGCAACCCTAACATCGCAGGAGCAAATGACTTGCAGTATCAGCTGTCTCTGTCAGTCTTCTTACCCATGTTGGTTTGTGTACTTTGAATGTTTTCTTTACCTCGCTGTTTAAACGGGTTGCTCAGCAAATTTCTGGTTCATGGCTTAGACTCCAGGACCTCAGACGGTTGTCTTAAGATGCAGGCTCTGATTGGTTAACTTTATGGAGCTACAGGTTGTTCTTTTTTTCCTCTTTCTTTTTAATTGCCAGAGGCTAAGTGTACTTACTGGGGGTGTGGGGGAGAGAAAGCACCCCTCAATGGGTCAAGGTCACCCCACCATCCTATTTCTTCCATTTCTTCATTGTGGCAGTATTTAGGGGATGCACACACACATGCCCAGTGTGTTTTTCAAGCCTCCGGGGCTGGGACAAGGCCTGGTTTGCCATGTGGGATCTGTCTCCTGATGCACTGTGCTTGGCCACTGTCCTAGAAGGCTGGACCCATAGATGTACTGGTTTAAAAACAGCACAGTTCAGCTGTGGCAGACAGAACATTTGGCCATTTATGGGTAAGGAGTCTAGCTATGCATGGCCCACAAATTAATGTTTGATAGGAAAGTCAGTATTCCCTGTCTTTTTTGTTTGTAACATTATACAAATCTCTATTATAAATACCGGACCTCCCAGCTCTTGCGTAAGAGGAAAAGATCACCTTTAGACACCCACAGGATTGAAAATGTTCTGCCTCAATCCATCTGTCGAGTGAATTTCATTCTGCCTTTAACACCACTTCTCTTGACCTTAAAGATGTCTCTAAAATATAATAGCTGAAAATGTAAAAGGAAGTTGTTCTTACTTTCCAAGAAAGTCATGTGTCATATGAAGTCACGGTGGTAGAGTTAGATAGGGAGGGAGGACAGATGCCGTGTCGTAACAAGAAACAGATCTGTTGGGTTGTCAGAAAAGTTCTGACTTTTTTTTTTTTTTGCATAGAAAACATAGAAAAAAAAAATACATCATGATTTTTCTGACAACCCGGTATCTTAGGGTGAGCTAACTGTGGTGGTCTACCAGAACCTTTAGAGGGTGCCTGGCATCAAGTGGGCGTAGCATGGTTGAGGGTCTTGAGCGAAGCATTGGATATGGTTGAGAACAGTGACAGGGAGCAGGTGCTGCTCAACAAACTTTAGCAACTTCATGATTGTGTTGAACAGCACAATTCCTGACACTCCACTGAGACCAGATGCCAAAGCTGGTGTGCCCTTATGGGGTAATTGTTTTTATTGTTATGATGCAAAGTTCAAGTCCATTCATTAACCTTATTCTCTCTTCTCTCCCCTTTCACTCTCAAGCAGAAATTACATTCTTGAGAAGTTAATAGCCTCTGGCCCTGCACCTGTCTCCAATTAGTACAGAAGCAGCAGGTGAAAAATATGTGTGGGATCATGCACACCTCCAGGGGCAGGTTGATGTCTTCATTAAGCCTGAGCCTTTAGAAGAGTTTTAAACTGCGGAGTTGTACTGTTAGACTGTCAACAAGGCTAACACCTTTGGCAGCTCAGATTATTACAGGGCCCAAGAGGCTGAACAAATTAGGAAGTTAAAAATAAGTAAAAAGTAACTCCAACAAGTTAATTGCAATCAAAATAGCCTTTCAGTCTCACTGATGTAACAAGTTGAGCTCAAGGAAGAGTAGTGTAAGTAAAAAGCAAACTGAAAACTTCCCAGAAAAAAATTTTTAAAAGCCTTTGTAATAGGCTTTTTTAAAAAAGATAGCTTTGGAGTTATAAAAGAATTGTGGAAATAGCACAGAATTCCTATGTATTGAGTTTCTCCTCATGTGAATATCTTACATAACCTTAAAATATCTATCAAAATTAAGACATTATACTCGGTACTATCCCACTAAGTAAATAGGGATCTTATTTGAATTTCACCAGCTTTTCCATGATGTCTTTGCCTTGGGATCTACTCCAGAATCACGCATTAGAGTTAGTTGTCTTGTCTCCTTATTATTATTTTTCTTTTTGTGGAGTGCCCTGAAATACATTTTTTTTTTTCTGAGATGGTCTCAGTGTTAGGTTGAGGTTCTGCACTATAGGAAAGGATGCCACAGAGGTAATGCACTCTTCCCCGTGCACCGTTATTGGGGTACTTTCTGGGCACACGTGGTTCTGGTGATATTAACCTAAATCACTTTGCTAAGATCATGATAGACTTTTTATCATAATTTGTATAACTGAATAAACAGTTAATGAAGGAAAAAGTTACATTACATAGCCTGAATGTGGGGACAGATTCCAACGTTCATAAACTTTCCAAAATTTGGCATATTGGCCCTCTTTATTTAGAACTATAGTGCTTTATAAACACATAACATTTTGCCCCCCTTTCATTTGTACTCCCCTTACTAAGATCCCTAGTGAGAAGAGAATAAAACTGCTGTCATTTATCTCTGTGTTCCTTTAGTGCTCTGGAAAAAGTGTAGGTATAACTGAGAACTGTTGGAAAATTAAAAATTTGGGTCTCAGCAGTTAGTGTAATGGCTATGTCACTGGACTTCCATGTAGTGGACCACGGTTTGAGTTCTGGACCCGGTGGCTTAAATTCACGCTGGGCATGTGTGCATTCTTGCCCAAAATCCCAGGAGGAGAATGGGAGAGAAGGGATTGCGGCGTGGCCATCCTCCCTGGGGGGTGATTTTTCACTGTCTATCTCTCTTTTTCTCTCTTCCTGGCGAGTGCACACACCCTATAGAAAAAAAAAGAAAAACTCTCCAAAAAAAAAAAAATTGGGGTATCTTGGTGTATTAAATACCAGTGTCCTGTACTTTTTTCTCAACCAGGCATAAATTTTCTGAGTCATGGACAGATAAAATTTTGAATACTGAGCAGAAAAATACCAATGCTGTGAATGTGGATGTCAATATCTTTAACATTGATTTATCTGGATATAGACTCATAACATTTTCTAGAGAAAATATTTTTCAAAACTGTTCAAAAGATGTTTAAAAAATTGCTTTGGGACTGGTTAAGGTACTGGACTCCCACATGGCTAACAGTGGTTTTTTTTGAGAGTTTTTTTTTTTTTTAATTGGGCATGTGTGCTCTCCAGAAAGACAGAGAGAGACAGAGAGATAGAAAGTGAGAAATGACCCCCCAATGGGGGAAGACTACGCTGCAATCCCTTCTCCTCCATTCTCCTCCTCTTGGGATCTTGGGCACGCACGCACACGTGCCCGGCGTGAGTTTAAGCCACCGGGTCTGGGACTCGAACCACAGTCGACTACATGGGAGTCCAGCGACATAGCCATTACACTAACTACTGGTCCTGGTGGTTTGAGTCTCAGACCTGGAAACTTGCTTTTCACTTTCCCTTTCTCTCTCTGGTCAAATTAACTAACTAAATAATAATAACAAATAAATTAAATAAACAAATAATTCTTTTAAAAAAATCTTGCTATAGGGTGCATGCACTCGCCAGAGAGAGATAGGCAGAGAGAGAGGGCAAGTGAGAAAACACCCCCCTAGGAAGGATGACCACACTGCAATACCTTCTCCTCCATTCTCCTCTTGGGATTTTCAGAATGCACATGTCCTATTTTTCAAGTCATTGGGTTTAGGACTAGAACTGTGCGGTCGGCCATGTGGAACCTAGCTGTCTTAACTACCATGCCAACCAGCTGGCTCCCAAAACTGTTCAAAATTTTCCATAAAATCAGTCATAGTCTTGAGACAATGATTGTGTAGGGCCCCCAAATTGGAAAGTGAGCATTAATTTTCTTTGCTTTATCTCACTCCCATCATTTCCCACATCAATTCTATATCTATATTTGAGATCATAATTCACATCTCCTTAGGAAATGTATCACATATAATAAACTTTATATTATGTTGGAAAGAATTTTAGTCAGTGGTATAAAACATTATTAAATATCTTGAACATTTATTATAGGAAATATTAAATTGTTTTCCATTAATTTGTAGACTTTTTTTACACATTTAATCACTGTATATCATTACAGCTTTCGAAACATATTTTCCCAGCATGAATACACTGTATATTAGTCCAGTTAAAGATATTATCATATACGTTATCATAAACAGATAATTTTCCATTTTTGTGTCCCTTACATGTTTTGCTTTTTTCTTTTCCTCATTGATTCACTCCTCTCACCCTCCCCCATTTCCCATCCTCCTTTGAAACTATCTCTAGTATCTGCAATTGTTCTCCATACCTTTATATTTTCCAGTCTTTCAGTTTCTGCCATAGAAGGCAGACATTCAGTCTATATTAAATGGGGACATACATTGCCACTCTTTCATAGTCTGGTTTGGTTTGCTTATCAGTAGATCTTTCATATTCATCCACTTTCTATCAAATGCATGGTCTGTTTCTTTTTTTAATGGCTGAGTAGTATTGCATAGTATGTGTGTGTATATATATGTATGTATATATATATATATATATGTATATAATCACATTATATGATATATATATATATATATATGTATATTTGTCCCATAAGTGCCTTGCCTCTCTGTTTTTCTCCTTAATGTCCTTCCTCATACTCTCCTCCTTCACCCACCCTCTTCTCACACTGTATTTGGTTTTTATAACCATTTTCTATGTTTTTATATCCACTAGTCATTCAGTTTCGGCTATAAAGTGTGGATACTCGGTATATATTAAGTGGAGACATATAATGTCTTTCCTTCATAGCCTGGCTTGCTTTACCCAGCAGTAAATCTTCCATATTCATCCACTTTCTGTCAAAAGCCAGGATCTTCTTTTTTTATGGCTAAGCAGTATTCCATAGAGTGTATGTGCCACATTTTTTCGATCCATTTCTCTGTTCATGGACATTTGGGTTTGTTCCATGTCTTAGCGATTGTGAATAATGCTGCAATAAACATGGATGCACAAGTAGTTTTCTGATTGAGTATTTTCCTATCCTTTGGGTAGATACCCAGGAGTGGAATTGCTGGATCACATGGTAGATCTATTTGTAGATTTTTGAGGGACCTCTATATTGTTCTCCATAATGGCCGTACTAACTTACATTCCCATCAACAGTTTAGGAGAGTTCCCTTTTCTCCACAACCTCACCAACAGTTATCATTTTTAATTTTTAGAATCTTAGCCATTCTGACTAAGGGGATTAGGTGGTATCTCATTGTGGGTTCAATTTACACCTCCCTTATGATAAGGGGTGTTGAGCACTTTTTCATATGCTTATTTGGCTGTTCACATTTCTTCCTTAAAGAGTTGTCTGTTCAGCTCATTTGTCCATCTTTTAATTGGGTTGATTATTTTTCAGGTAAGCTGCTTGAATTCCCTGTATATTCTGGCTATCAGTCCCTTATCTGAGACATAGTTTGCAAACATATTCTCCCATTCTGAGAGTTGTCAATTCACTCTAATTATTGTTTCTTTTGCTGTGCAGAAGTTTTTCAACCTGATGTAGTCCCGCTTGTCTATTTTCAGGATTATTTCCTGTGCTTTGTGGTTCTTATTTAAGAAGTCTTTGCCTCTGTCCATGTCTCCAAGAGCTTCCCCTGTGTTATCAACCAGTATTTTTATAGTTTGAGGCCTTAGGTTTAGATCTTTGATACATTTTGAGTTGACTTTTTTGTTTTTAATGGCGAGAGATAGGGGTCCAGTTTCATCTTTCTGCAGGCGGATAGCCA
>NW_006159658.1:1317265-1333634 GCF_000334495.1 Tupaia belangeri chinensis | reverse complement strand
AGAGAAAGAGAGAGAGAGAGAGAGAGAGAGAGAGAGAGAAAATGAGAAATCACTCCCCAGGGGGATGGTCACGCCATAATCCCTTCTCCTCCATTCTCCTCGTGGGATTTTGGGCATGCACACACATGCTTCTGGCTCTGGCACCTGGCACATGTGTAAACCACAAGGTCTGGGACTCGAACTGTGGTTGACTACATGGGAGTCCAGCGACATAACCATTATGCCAACTGCTGGTCAGCCAATTTTTCCATCATTTGTAAAGAGATTTTCTTTTCCCCATTGGATTTACTGGTACCTTTGTGAAAAATCAGTTGGCTGTATGTCTTGGAGTTTATTTCTGGGGTCTCTCTTCTGTTGCATTGATCTACATGCTTGTTTTTGTGACAGTACCATGCTGTTTTGATTATCACAGCTTTGTAATAAATATATTATGGGGTCATGGAGTGAGATGCCTCCTCTTCCACTCTTCTTGTGCAGTATTGATTTGGCAATATGAGGTCTCTTATGATTTTAGATGAATTCTCTGATAGTTTTTCTTAAATCTGTGAAGAATATCTTTGGTAATTTGATTGGAATTGCATTAAATTTGTAGGTTAATTTGGGTAGGATTGACATTTTGATTATATTAATTCTTCCAATCCAGGAACATGGGATGTCTTTCCACTTTTTTTAAATGTCATTTTCAACTTCTTTCTTTCTTTCTTTCTTTTAAATTTTTAAAATTTTTTTTAGTGTTTCATAGTTTTCCTCATAGAAGTTTTTGATGTTTTCAGTTAGGTTTATTCCAGATGTCTTATTTCTTTTGTGGCTATTGCAAATGGAATTGCATTCTTCAAGTTTACCTCAATCTGTTCACTAGTGGTGTGTAGAAATGCTATAGATTTTTGTACGTTGATTTTGTATCCTGCCACTTTACTGTATTCATTTATCACTTCTAGGAATTTTATTGTGGATTCTTTTGGATTTTCTATGTATATAATCATGCCACCTGCAAATAGAGACACTTTCACTTCTTCTTTCGCTACTTGAATGCTTTTTATTTCGGTCTCTTGTCTTGATTGTATTGGCTAGGACTCCAGTACTATGTTGAAGGAGTAGAGAAAGTAGGCAGCCTTGTCATGTTCTAACTTTTAGTGAAAAAGCTTTAAGTTTTTCCCCATTCAGTATGATGTTATCTATGGGTTTTTCTTTATTGGCATTCAGTGACCTCTGCATTTTTTATTGACCTCTTGCTTCCCAAGGGTACTCTGCTTCTGCAGTCTCAGCACCTTGGAATTTTGATGTCACTGGTCTCAGACATCACCTTACCATCCACCAACCTGTGCATGGTGGTCTTTTGGATGGTCTGCACAGAGCTGCTGCTGCCAGGGCATCACCAAGACTGAAGTCCTTCCCAGTGATGGTAGGTGGCAATCTCAGACTCCAGTTTGTCCTTGATGTTCAGCAGAGCCTTGTCTTCCTGGGCTTAGCACTGCCCTTCTGCCTGGGTCTATGTCAGCTCTGACTCCAGGTGCAGTAGGACTCCACTGATCTGCTCCATCTGCATAACATAGCAGGCTTCTACCTCCCTCAAGCTGCTCTCCAAGCTGGTCTTCAGATTTATCTGGAGTCCAGGTCAATCTCCCAGGACTGGGCCATGCATCTCAGCTCCATGAGTGTCAATTTTGCTACTCTGAATTTGGCGGACTGTGTGGAGATCACTGTGGTGTTCTCTTCAGTCTGCTTGGATCAAATTACTTGTCTAGCTCCTCTCGGTTCTTCTGAGCCAGCTCCTCATATTGAGCCTGGATGTCTGCCATGATCTTGCTGAGGTCTTGAGATCTGGAAGCATCCACTTTCACAGTCAACCCCAAGCTGGCAATCTGGGCTTGTAGGCCATTTCCTCCTCATGGTTCTTCATAAAGAGCAGTTCCTCCTTGAGACCTTTGATCTCTTTCTCTAGCTGCAGCTGAGTGACATTGGTGTCATCAATGACCTTGCAGGGTCTGTGGATGTCGCTCTCCACAGACTGACTCATGGCTAGCTCTGTCTCATACTTGTCTCTGAAGTCATCAGCACCGAGACGGGTATTGTCTATCTGCAGAACGACAAGGGCATTGTCCACAGAGTTTTCAAAGATCCGTGCCCTCATTTCCTTGATAGTCTTGAAGTAATGCCCCTAGTCTCTGACCTAGAGCCCCTTCTTTGCCAGGTGTTCTCGGATCTTGCTCTACAGCCTCTGGTTATCAGTCTCCAGGTCCCTTACTCTGTCTAGGTAGGAGACCAGGCAGTCATTCAGGTCTTGCATGGTCTCCTTCTTGCCCTGGATGCTCTTCATTTCTGCCAACTCCCCCACCCCCACCATCCCCGCTGCCAGGGTTCTGGCCTCCCAGCCAACCTGGACCCTTCTGGTGTGTGAAATGGAGATCTGGGAACCTGAGCTCCCAGTGCCTGCATAGACACTGGTAGTGTTGCTGGCTAACTAGACCTGGTGTTTGGGTGCCTGGATGGAGGCCAGGAACCAGTAGTTGGTGGAGAAGGTGGTGGAGTGGGTGGTGAAGTTCATGGTATCCAGGGAGGAAAGCAAGAGAACAGGAATCTGGTTCAAGCTGCCAGCTATGGGTTTTTCATATATGACTTTTATTGCACTGAGAAGTGTTCCTGATTTTTCTGAGAGTCTTTTTTTTTTTTTTTTTTGAGAGATTTTTGCTATGGGGCATGTGTATTCACTGGAGAGAGAGAGAGACAGAGAGACAGAAAGTGAGAATTTACCCCTCAGAGGGGATGGCAATGCTGCAATCCCTTCTCCTCCATCCTCCTTCAGCATGCAGGCATGCATACCTGTCGTGAGTTTAATACCACCTGGTCCAGGACTGGAACTGCAGTGACATAACCACTACAGCATCTGCTGGTCCCATTGCTGAAAGTCTTAATCATGAAGGTATGTTGTACTTTATCAAATGCTTTTACTGTGTCAATTTTAATGTGATCATGTGGTTTTTAACCTTCCTTTCTGTTAATATGGTGTATCACATTTATAGTCTTGTGTGTGTCGAACTATCCTTGCATCCCTGGAATAAAGCCTACCTGATCATGATGTATAATCTTTTTAATGTGTTGTTGGATACAATCTGTTAGTATCCTGTTGAGAATTTTTACATCTATATTCATCTAAGATATTGGTCTGTATTTAATTTCTTTGTCTGTTTTGGGGATGCGGGTGATGGTGGCTTCATAGAATAAATTTGGGAGGGTTCCTTCCTTTTGGATCTTTAGAAATAGTTTGAGTAGAGTGGGGGTTAGCTCTTTTCTAAAAGTTTTGTAGAATTCAGAAGAGAAATGATCAGGACCCGGACTTCCCTTGTTGGTATGTTATTTATCACTGATTGAATTTTATTGCTTGTTACAGGTATATTCAGGCTTTCTATGCCTTCCTGATTTAGTTTTAATAGCTTATATGTGTCTGGAAAACTTTCCATCTCATCCAGATTTTCTTGTTTGTTGGCATATAACATTCTCTAATTATCTTTTATATTTCTGTTATATCTGTCGTTATATTGTCTGTTTCATTGCAAATTTGATTTATCTGGTTCCTTTCTCTCTTATTCTTAATTAGTCTAGTTAATGGTGTTTCGATTTTGTTTATCTTCTCAAAGAACCAGCTTTCAGTTTTATTTATTTTCTTTCTTTCTTTTCTTTTTTTTTTTTTTTAACAGTTTTGTAATTGAGATTTATTGGTTGTGTCAAGGATCAGAACAGACATTTCAGTTTGTACCCAATTCTTAACATACGTACCAAAAATTTAAAAAGCCAAGTATAGTGATTCTTTTTAAGTTATTCCAGTGACATTCCAGCTTCAAATTTGTAGGCAAGTTTTCCTTAAGAGGATATCAAGAACCACTGTCTTCAGATGTTGAAAGCTGTTACGTAAGTCCCACCAAATCACAATTTAGTATCATACACACTACATACTTCAAATTTCTAATCTTTCACAGCACATTAACAGAATTATTAGGAAAACTGGATTACCACGACCAAAAATGTCACAGAGTGCACACAATTCTGACGGGGAGAGCAACAATCAAAGAGTGTTTTTTCTTTAGGAAACAATACTACTAAAAAACATAATAGAAGTCATTTAAAATATTCAAGACACATTAAATGCATGACTGTGACTCCAAACTGCCATTTAGTATGCTTTGTATTTAGGATATAAAACTACCCACCCTTCCCCACCTATGGAATGTTAAGCTGACACACAAGAGAGTCAAAGCCTCCTATAAGTCAATATCCTGCTATTTTCTGGTTGTACTGAAAAATAAACAACCAGTAAATGATTTCACCTCTTAAAAAAAGCATTTACACTTAAAAAATGGGATGAGATGGTTCTCCATTTTCTGCAGGTAAATCTTCTTTAGTGTCTCGGTTGGCCACTTCAGCCTGTTTCCCCTTTGCTCCCCTTTTCCCTTTTGTATGAACTCTTTTGTCTGAAGATTTATCCTTCCCTGCTGCCTTTTTTGGCTTCGTCTCCACTTTTGCAGGAGGTTTAGCCGACAACCTCGCCAATCTCCATTGGGCTCTTCCTTGGCCGCCCCCTCGGCTGAGCTGACCTTCCTCTTGGGCATCTTGGCTGCGGACAGGGTGCGTGCTGGGTGCCTGATGAGGCCGCCACGTGCCTAGAACCTTTGCGGAGTTGAGCGGATAAACCCTACCGCTCCTCCCGCCACCAGAGCTGCTGGAACTCCGGTTTTATTTATTTTCTTTATAATTGTTTTATTTTCTATTTTATTTATTTCTGCTTGAATCGCTATTACTTTTTTCCTCCCGGCATTTAAAAGTTATTTATTTATTTAACTCCATTTATTATTATTATTATTATTACTTTTAATTTGGCGAGAGAGAGAGAGAGAGAGAAAAAGAGAGAGAGAGAAAGGGAAAGCAAGAAAGCAGGTCAACAGGTCTAGGGCTTGAACTGTGGTTGGTCATGTGGGAATCCAGTGCCTTTAACCACCATGCCACCTGCTGGCCCCCTCCTCCTGGCATCCCCCCCCCACCCAGTTCCCTGAAGTGTGTTGTTAGGTTGTCAATTTGCCACCTTTCCATCTTTTTCTTGTGTGCACTAATTGCTATGAACTTCCTTCTTTTGCCTGCTTTTGCTGTGTTCCATAGATTACAGAAACTCATGTACTTGTTGATGTCAATGAATCTTTTGATTTTAGTCCGACTCTCTTCAGTGGTTGTCATTCAGGTTGCTTAGTTCCCAAATGTTTGTGTATTTTTGAGTTTTTTTTTTTCTGAAATTAATTTCCAGTTTAATTCTGATATTGTCGGAGAAAATGCAGGGCATAGTTTTTACGCCTTTGAATTTGTAGACTTATTTTGCTCTATTATGTGGCCAATTTTTGAAAAAGTCTATCTTCACGTGGGGGTGAGGAAAATGGTTATTTTGTGGTAGTTGGATGGAAAGTTCTATAGATGTCTGTCAAGTTCATTTCATTTATGTTGTCATTTAGATCCTGTAGATCTTTGCTCATTTTTTGTCTAACTGATCTGTCCAAAGGAGATAGTGGGGTGTTGAGATCCCCAACGATTAGCATGTCGCAATATCGTTCCCTTTAGATCTGGCAGTCTTTCTTTTACATATTTGGATGCTCTTGAGTTGGGTGCATAGATATTTATAAGTGTTATATCTTATTGTTGAATTAGACCTTTTAGTACTATATGTCCTTTGGTTGTTCTTACAGTTTTTGTCTTAAAGTCTATTTTGTCTGATATCAGTATTGCAATTCCAGCCTTTTAAAAAAAATTTCCATTTGGATGGAATATCTTTTCCCAGCCCTTCACTTTTAGTCTATATATGTCTGTATTTATGAGGTGCTTTTCTTATAGGCAGCAGATAGAGGGTTTCTGTTTTGTTTCTTTTCTATTTTCTTTTCTTTTTCTTTTCCTTTTTAAAACCCATTCAGTAGGGATCAGCAGTTAGTGTAATGGCTGTGTCGCTGGACTCCCACGTAGTGGACCGCAGTTAGTGTCCCAGACCCAGTGGCTTAAAACTCATGCCAGGCACGTGTGTGTGCGTTGCCCAAGATCCCGAGAGGAGAATGGAGGAGAAGGGATTGCGGCATGGCCATCCCCCCGGGGGGTGATTTCTTGCTTTCTGTCTCTCTGTCTCTGTCTGTCTGGCGAGCACCCTATAGCGAAAACCTCTCCAAAAAAATAAAAAATAAATAAAATAAAATCCATTCAGTCAGTCCATGTCTTTTGATTGGAGAATTTAATCCATTAACATTCAGTGTTACTATTATTATTTGCAAATTCGTCCCTGCCATTTTTTTAGCCATTTTCTTAGTTGCTCTTTGTTCTCTTATTTCTGTCTGTCTCTCTTTAGTTTTTCTAATATAGTACTCCTTTAATACTTTTTGAAGAGCTGTTCTAGTATTGGTGAATTTTTCTAGTTTTTGTCTATGAATGATTCTATTTGTTCTTTCCATTTGAAGGATAATCATGCTACACATAGTATTCTTGGTTGAAATTGTTTTTATTGGGACCAGCAGTTAGCATAATGGCAATGTCGCTGGACTCCCATGTAGTTGACTGTGGTTCGAGTCCCGGACCCAGTGACTTAAAACTCACGCTGGGTGCGTGTGCATGTGTGCCCACGATCCCGAGAGGAGAATGGAAGAGAAGGGATTGTGGCGTGGCCATCCCCCCTGGGGGGTGATTTCTCGCTTACTGTCTCTCTGTCTCTCTCTGTCTGTCTGGCGAGCACACGCGCCCTATAGCAAAAACCTTTCCAAAAAAAGAAAGAAAGAAATTGTTTTTCTTTTAGTATTTAGAACATATCTTTCCAGGGCCAGCAGGTGGTATGGTTAAGAGCACTGGACTCCCACATGATTGACTGTGGTTTGAGTCCTAGACATGGCAGCTTGCTTTCTCACTTTCCTTCTCTCTCTTTCTCGCTGGTCAAATTAAAATATAAATAAATAAAAATAAAGTTAAATAAAAAATAATTCTTAAAAAAATGTCTTTCCATACGTTTCTTGCATGCATTGTTTCAATTGAGAAGTTTCATCTTAGCCCAATAGCCTAATAGGGTAACCTTTGTAAGTGACTTGACATTTCTCTCCTGCCATTTTTAGAATCTTGTCTTTGTGATTTTTACCATTCTGGCTATAATGTGCTACAGAAAGGATCTTCTTATGTTGATTTTATTTGGGATCTTTTGTGTTTCTTGGGTTTGGATGTCTGAAGGTTTCTCTACATTTGGGAATTTTCCTGCAAGTGTTTCATGGAATAGGTCTTTTATTATTATTCAGGCATTTGGGTGTTAATAGCATCTTGTATTTCCCACATGTTGTTTCCATTTAAAAAAAATATTATTTTTGCTGGTTTTATTTAAGGTTTTGTCTTCCAGCTCAGAGACTCTGTCTTCTGTGTGGTCCAGTCTGCTATTAATACTTTTGAGGAAGGTCTTGATTTCCTGTATTACTGTCTTGATCTCTAGAAGTTCTAATTGTGTGTGTGTGTATGTGTGTGTGTGTGTGTGTTTGTCTACCTCCTCCTTCAAATCCTGGAAACACTTCCTCAACTCTGTCATCATGAATATTCTGAGCTCTATTTCTGGCATTTATGCAAATTATTTTGTGCTGTGTATGGTTGAAGAAGAGTTGCTTTGTTCCATTGAGGAAGCAGTGTTTTCTTGTTTTTCCATATATCTTGTGCCTCTGTGCTGGTTTCTAGTCATCTGATGTATTATACACTTCTTTCTACTTTTCTGGTGTTGATTCTGTAGTGTCAGAAAGGAAGAGGTGCTCTACTTCTCAGATGTGTTCTTGGTAGTGTGCCTTGTCTTCCAGTAAGACAAGTGTGCTTATAGCCAGGTGACTTATGGTTTTTGGGGTAACAGCACCTTGCGGAGGAGTCCCTGAGCCCCTCCTGGTCATTGAGATCGTTTTGCCAATTTAGTGACTTTAACCTAAACCTTTCTAATGCTTATCTATGTAATCCCCAGTAGGAGAAGTGAATGTAGCATTTTCCAGGAGGGTGGGGTGAATCTAATGGGAGTAATTCCCGTTCACAGCCGCCTTATGCAGCCCCTTAGTGGATCCGCATTCTTTTAGGATTATTGTAAAGGTTATAGTAAGGCTGGGGGTGCCTTTATGGGGTATTGGGGTACAGCAATAAGGTTCATGGCAGAGAAATTGAGTGCAGGGTAGTACAACAACACAGTGGAGGATCAGAACTCGAAAAACTGTTGACCTTGCAAACAGTTCTCCTCCGCCGAGTCCTTGCTCTTTAGGCATGAGGGGCAGTTCTTTCATACTCAGCTTGTGTTAACTGCGTGGTCCCAGCAGAGAACTGTTTTCTTGACCCTTAAGTATGGCCATGTAATTGAGTGCTTGACAATACCTTAATAGAGAACAAATACAACTCCAACTATACAAGCCTAAAAGAAAATTGTTTTTGTTATCTCTCTTTCTTTTTCCTTCCTGTGGGCTAGACCATGGTCATGGCAATGACCCTGCTTTGAAAAATCAGAGAACAATGAATGAGGATGGCCTTTTTCTACATGGTACCAGAGATTCCAGTCAGAAAATTATTCAAGTGACCACTTTCTTAATTCTCCCAAGGACGGTACATAGGACCACTTTATGCTTATAGGAAATAATTTAATCCATAAAATGAATGCATTAGACATCAAAGTTTAATTATTGGGGCCAGCAGGTGGCATGACGTTGGGATGCTGGACTTCCACATGATAGGCTCTGGTTTGAATTACAGACATGGCAGCTTGCTTTTTCTTTTGTTTTCTCTCTCTCTCTCTGTCCCTCTCTGGTGAACACAAGTGCCCTGTAGCAAACTTAAAAATAATAATAATGATGAATAAAATGAAATAATTCTAAAAAAATATTAAATTTTAACTATCTCCCAGAATAGATTAAGAAAGGGTGGAAAAGCAGCAGGATGGAGGGAAACTGAATCCCTGAATTACCTCATGGAGTAAACCTACCCAGTCAGTCTAGACATGGCATCAATCTAAAAGAGAAATAAAGACTATCTTAATTCATTGTTTGTATTTATGTATATCTTTGCTATAACAATGCAGAATATATTCTCACTACTAGACATCCCTTCTTATTTCTTCTAAGGAGAATACATCTCATTATACTTAGGTACATAAGGATTGGGGAGATTAGTTTATTATTATGCCATAGATGGTTTAGATACTTAATAATTTTTATTCTTAATCAACAATTGATGGACTGATGGTGGGATATGGACTCTGAATCTAACCTGTCCTCTAATACATTACAACAAGCTGTACAGAAAAAGGTATTTTCTTACCCAACTCCTTCTTTGGCACCATTTCCACATTCACTCTCAGTGATAGACCTTGAATAGCATAAATGATTATAATACTATAGGAGATGACTGCATGCATGCAGAAAGATAAAACATATGTAGAGAAACCATAGACAGAATAGTAGAATAAGATGGAAGGAATGAGAAAGCAGTGCTTATTAAAACAGACAAGAGAGAGAATAAAAGAGAAGAGAAGCAGTGAGGCAAAGCAGACTAATTCTCAAGAAACACAGTAAGAAAGCTGTGAGAAGCTAGAAAATCTTCCATGTTAGTAATTATACTTAACAAATGTGTCTATTCTGTGGCAAGCAACAACTCCAAAGTCTCCGCTGCTTAAAACTATAAAAAATTATTTCTATACAGAACAATCAGAAAGCACCTAATGAAATAAAAGGAGTGTGCTCTAATCTATCAGTAATTATGCTAAATGTAAATGCGTTAAACTCTCCATTGAAAAGATATAGACTAGACTTTCTCTTTCTTTATGTTTTGCTAATACCCTCCTCCCCCTTGTCCCACAGACCAGACTGGCCCTTGCCCTGCAGGAGCCCTCCCATTCCATCTCTAGCCCACTGGCGAAATTGTGCACCCTGCTATTTTGCGCAGCACGTGACTTTTCCTTTAATCTCCTCTATATTCTTTTCTTTCCTCTTACATTATCCTCTCTTCCTCATCCTCCACCCTTCCAGAAGGATAGACACATCCAGAATCACAGTTCTGAAATTCCCTAGTATTGTAAGGTTCCTTGGATTCTCCTCTGTACCGAACCACCTGTGAATATGTAGATAGTACTCTTCAGACACTTGAATAGAGCACCCCTCTCGAGACCACATTTCTAAAAACAACAGAAGAGATACTGCCACACACATCAATTCACAGCAAAAGGGAAATATACTTGCTCCTAGTCAAAGAAATGTTCTCCTAAGAGGTATTCAAAAATGAATACATCTAGAAGTAGGAGAAGAGCCTCAGGTCTGAATAAGCCAGGAAATATGTCTCCATCAAAGGAACAGAGTAACTCTCCTCCAGCTCTCCTAAAATCTGAGGACATTACCAAAGTGTCAGAGAAAGAATTTAGAACCTTCATGATGAACAGATTCTATGAGTTGGAACAGAAAAGAGACAACAAACTTCAGAAGATTAGGAAGTCCTTCCTCGATAAGAAAGAAGAAATGGATACTCTGAGAAAGACTCAGATGGCGCTATTAGAGATGAAGTCTGTAATACAAGAAATCAAAAATTCTCTTGTAGGTATTAAAAGTTGATTAGACCATGCAGAAGATCGAATCTCCGATGTAGAAGATAAAACCTCTGACCTAGAAAAAAAAACACCAAGAAGATAGAGAAAATAATAATAAAAAACCCCACAAGGATAATATACAGGAAATACTAGATTCCATGAGACGCCCAAACATCAGAATAATTGGCATCCTAGAAGGTGAAGAAAGTAATAACAGCATGGAAAATCTATCCCATGAAATCCTGGAAGAAAATTTCCCAAGTCTACTGAGACACTCAAGCATCCAGACCCAAGAAATACAAAGGACCCCAAATAGACTCAACCCCAGAAGATCTTCCCCAAGGCACATTGTAGCCAGACTGTCCAAGACCACAGAAAAAGACATGATACTTAAACTGGAAAGAGAGAAAAGAGAAATGACTTACAAAGGTCATCCAATCAGGCTAACACTGGACCTCTCAATGGAAACAATGTAAGTAAGAAAAGAATGAGAAGATGTATTGAAAGTGTTAAGAGAGAAACAGTTTCAACCAAGATCATTATATCCTGCCAGATTATCCTTTATATGGGAAAAAAAAGATTAAAATCTTCTCAGACAAACAAAACCTGAAATAATTTGCCAACACCAGATCAGCTCTTCAAGAAACCCTGAAGAAAGTACTGTTCCAGGAAAACTAAAGAATTAACAGACAGAAAACAAAGGAATAAAATGCAGCTAAGACAATGGCCAGCTTAAATGTTGGGACAGATCTGGTAACATCGATAATAACATTGAATGTGAATGGATTAAATTATCTAATCAAGAGACACAGACCGGCTGAATGGATTAAAAAAACAGAAACCCTCTATCTGTTGCCTATAGGAAACCCACTTCATGGATAAAGACTGAAAGTGAAGGATTGGAAAAAAGGTTTTCCATGCAAATGGGAACCAAAAAAGAGCTGGAGTTGTGATACTAATTTCTCACAAAATAGGCTTTAAAACAAGAACTGTTTGAAGAGACAAAGAAGGGCACTATATTGTAGTAAAGGGATCATTAGATCAAGACGATATAATGCTTATAAATATCTATGTGCTTAACATAGGAGCACCCAAATATGTGAAGGAAAGACTATTAGATCTAAAAGGGGATATACACTGCCATATACTAATTGTTGGAGATTTCAACCCTGCACTATCCCTTCTGGACAGATTTTCTAGACAAAAAATAGATGAAGAGATAAAGGACCTGAACAATACCATAAACCAAATGGACTTAACAGACATCTATAAAACTTTCCATCCAAAAACCATGAGATACACTTTTTTCTCACCTCTACATGGAACCTTTTTGAAGATTGACCACATCATAGGGCACAAAGCAGCCACAAACCCAACAAAACCCTGGCTTTTGACATAAGATGGAAGAATGTGGAAGATTTACTGCTGAGTGAAGCAAGCCAGGCTATGAAGAAGAGACATTGTATGTCCCCACTTAATATATACCGAGTGTCTGCACTCTATGACTGAAACTGATTGACTAAAGGTTGTACAAACACTAGAGATGGATGTGAATGCCAGATGTGGTGTTTGTGAAGGAGTGGGGCTTAAGGAGATTTGGAGGAGGGATACGAAGGAAGAGCATTGACGGGATAGGGAGGTGTGGTATTATTGGTTGAAGATACTTTGATCAACTGGACTGGGGAGAAATGCTCACATATTGAAATGTTCACTTTGTAAGCTAAATAATATGATTAAATGTATAAAATAATTAAAAAATAAATAAAAAAAGAAAAGAAAAGATAAAGACTGGATGAATGAATAAGAAAACAAAACAAGTTATATGCTATTTGCAAGAAACTTCACTTCAACTATAAAGACACACATAGACTGAAAGCAAATGGGTGGAAAAAGACAGTCCAAGCAAATGGATGTTAAAAGTGAGCAGGAGTAGCTGTATTTGTATCAGATAAAATGCACTTTATTTTAAAAACTGCAAAGAGAGATAAGGAAAGCCATTATATTATAAAATTGAGATAGATTAAGCAAAAAGATGCATCAATTATTAATATATATGCACCTGACACAGGAGTGCCTAAATATATAAAACAGTTGTTACTAGAGCTAGAGGGAGAGATAAACAGTATTCCAATGATTGTTGGAGACATGAACCCCCAACTCTCAGCATTCAACAGACATCTATACAGAAAATCAACAAAGAAGCTTTAGACTCAAACTGCACCATAGACCAAAGGGCTCTAACAGACATTTATAGACATTGCACCCAGCAACTTTAGAATACGTAGTCTTCTCATTAGCACATAGATCATTCTCTAGGATAGATGACATGTTAGGTTACAAAACAAATTTCAAAAACTTTGCAAAAATAGAAATTATACTGAATATCTTTTCTGACCTTAATGGAATTAAACTGGAAAGCATTAACAAAAAGAACAGCAGTTATCATACAAATTCATGGATAAATTACAATAAATAAATACAAATAATGTGCTCCTGAGTGACCACTGGGTTAAAGAAGAAATCAAGGTGGAAATTTAAAAATTTATGGAAACAAATAAAAATGAAAACACAATATACCAAATCTATGAGATATGGTTAAAGCAACTCTAAGAAGGAAGGTTGTAGCAATAAATACTTTATTTACAAAAGAAAAAAGAAATAATAAAGGTCAGAGAAGAAAAAAACTTGAGAACAAAAAGAGAGAGAGAGAGAGAGAGATCAATGAAACCAAAAGTTGGTCTTTTTGGAAAAGTATAGAAAGTTGATACACCACTAGACTAAGAAAAAACAGAGAAGCCTCCCCCAAAATAAAATCAGAAATGAGAAAGGAAGACATTACAACTAATATCACAGAAATGCAAAAGATAATTAGAGATGATTATGAATAACTATAACTCTCAAAATTTGAAAATCATAGATGTAATGAATAAATTCCTGTACATATGCAATTTACCAAGGCTGAATTAGGAAAAAAATAGAAAACCTGAATATCCCAATAACAACTAATGAGATTAAATCAGTAGTAGAAAAATTCCCAAGAAAGAAAAGCCCAGGTACCAGACAATTTTAGGGATGAATTTTACAAAACATGTAAAGAAGAGCTAATATAAATTTTCTTTAAACTATTACGTAAAATTGAAGTGGAAGGAACCCTTCCAAACTCACTCTATGAGGCCAATATTATCAAAACCAGGTAAAGATATGACAAAAACAAAAGAAAACTATAGGTCGGCATCCCTAATTAACACAAATTCAGTAATCTTCAACAAAACACCAGCAAATTGACTTCACTAGCACATCAAAAAGATTATATGCCATGAACAAGTGGGTTTTATTCGATGGATTAAAAGATGGTTTGGCATATATAACTCCACAAATGTGATATACCATATCAAAACATGAAGAACAAAAAGTATAGGATCATCTTGGGGGCCAACAGGTAGTGTGGGTTTAAGGTGGCTAGATCCCACTTGGCCAACTGCATGGTTTGAGTCCCAAACCAAACAGCTTGAAAAACATGCTGGGTACCTGTCCATGCATGCCCAAAATACCAAGAAGAGAGTGGAGGAGAAGGGATTGCAATGAGGCCTGAGGGGTGATCCCTCACTTTTCCCCTCTCTTTCTTTCTTTCTTTTTTTTTGGAGAGGTTTTTGTTGTAGGGCACGTGCCCTCGCCAGAAAGACAGAGACAGAGAGACAGAAAAGGAGATATCACCCTCACCCCTGGGGGGATGGCCATACCGCAATTCCTACTTCCCCATTCTTCTCTCAGGATCTTGGGCATGCATGCACACGTGCCCAGTGTGAGTTTAAGCCACTGGGTCTGGGACTCGAACCGCAGTCGGCTACATGGGAGTCCAGAGACATACCCATTGTGCCAACTGTTGGTCCCTCTTTCTTCCTTCGCTCTTTCTTTTTCTTTTTTCTTTCTTCTTTCCCTTCCTTCCTTTCTTCCTACCTTCATTCTTTTTTTCTTCTCTTTCTTCCTTCTTTCTTTCTTTCTCTTCTTTCTTTTCCTTTCTTTTTTTTCTCTTTCTCTTTTTGTTTTCTTCTTCCTTCTTTCTCTCTTTCTTCCTTTCTTTCATTTTTCTCTTTTCTTCTTTCTTTCTCTTTCTATTTCTCCTTTCTTTCTTTCTTTCTTTCTTTCTTTCTTTCTTTCTTTCTTTCTTTCTTTCTCTCTTTCTCTTTCTCTCTTCCTTTCTTCCTTTCTTCCTTTCTTTCTCTTCTTCTCACTGTCTCTCTCCAGTGAGTGCACACACCATATAGCAAGACAAAAATAAGAACAAAACACATAATCATCTCAATAGATGTGGAAAAAGCACTTCACAACTTCAACATCTCTTTATGCAAAACAATGCTCAACAAATTAGGAAAGGAATTTACCTCAATGCAATAAAGGTCACATATGACCAATCCATAGCTAATATCATACTGGGTGGGGGAAAAGCTGAAAAATTTTTCTCTAAGAGCTGGAAAAAGACAAGGATGCCACTTTTACTACACTAAGTCAATGTATTACTAATGGTTCTAGCCAGAGCAATTAGACAAGAAAAAGAAATGAAGGGTATCCAAATTGGAAAAGAGGAGGTCAGATTGTCTTGGTTTTCAGATGATATGATGTTATATGTAGAAAATTCTAAAAATTCTATGCAAAAACTGTTGGAACTGATAAATGAATTCAGTCATTTCAGGATACAAAATCAACATACAAAAACTGGTAATGTTTTTATAGTGAAATTGCTAAAAAAAATCCCTTTTATGATAGTTATATATATAAAAAAGAAACTACCTAGGAATACATTTAACAAAGGAAGTGAAAACTTCTATAGTAAAAACTTTAAGCCATTGATGACAAAAATTAAAGAAGACACAAAAAATTTTTGAAAAGACAGCCCATACTCATGAATTGAAAGAATCAATATTGTTTCAATTATCTATATTACTGAAAGCAATGTATAGATTCAATGCCTTACCAATGACATTCTTCAGAAATAGAACAAAGCAATTGTAAAATTTGTATGAACTCATGAAAAAACTCAACTGTATAGTGGCTTAGTCATACATGTTGTCATCAACAAATAATTTTCCATTTCTTCTTTCATATAAATATATATATCTTGTTTTTCACCCTCTAGCATTTCCTACCCTCCTCCCACACTATCTGGTGTCTGCAGTTGCTTCCCATTGCTCTCCCCCCACACCCCCTCCACATTTTATTGGTTAACAAAATATCTTAATTAATCTAACTACTTTCAATAGCAAGTTCAGCTGGTTTATAAATATCTGTGAACAAATGTTTGACTTTAGGCATGAAACTATGAGTAGAATAAATATATTATAAAATAGCACCTAGATGAGGCTATATAGTTTACTGTGGTCATTAAATAGGTATTTAAAATATGTTTTTAATTTCAAAAAAGGCAGTTTTAGCTTTAATAAATCAAAATAAAAAAGTGTTAAGAGAACTTTGCTTAGGACTTAAAGCCAGGAAGCAGATTAGAATTCTTTCAAATAGTAGGTACATGGATCTGTCGACAAGTCAAGAAGACAAAAATCCTTATCTCTGGAGTACAAACAATAGAAAAAAGATCAGTATTGTTTTAGTCAAAAGTCATGAAATTCTATGTCATCAACTCAGTCTTATGTACTAAATCTAACTTCTTTTGTGGTCCGAGCTTTCTGTTTAAATTCTGGAAGATAATATTCAACTCTGGACTTGTCCCTACTATTTAGCTGGTCCTTTTCTTATGTTTTTTTTTTTTTTTTTTTTTTAAGAGGTTTTCGCTCT
>NW_006159658.1:1307395-1316727 GCF_000334495.1 Tupaia belangeri chinensis | reverse complement strand
TCTTTGTGGTTTGGGTCAATCTGGCTATAATGTGTCTTGGAGAAGATCTTCTTGGGTTAATTCTATTTCAAGTTCTTTGTATTTCTTGGATTTGGATCTTTGAATGCCTCTCTAGGTTTGGAAAATTTTCTTCCAAGATTTCATGGAATAGATTATCAATGTCCTTAGTAATCTCTTCTCCTTCTGGGATACCGATTATCCAGATTTTCGGAATTTAATGGTATCTAGTATTTCTTGCATATTATTTTCATTTTTGGGACTATTTTCTGAGTCTCTGTGGTGGATTTTTTTAGGCCAGCAATTCTGTCTTCTACATCTGAGGTTCGATCTTCTGTAAGATCTAGTTTGCTTTTAATACTTTCAAGGGAGGTTTTGACTTCCTGTATTACAGTCTTCATCTCTAACAGTTCCATTTGATTTTTTTTAATGATGTGTATTTCCTCTTTTAGATTGAGCAAGAACTTCCTCACCTCCTGGAACACCTCGGCTTTATCCTTCTGCCTCTTTTGAAGTTCATTGTCTCTCTTCTCTTGCATCTCTGTTAGCTTTGTTACTATGAATATTCTAAATCCTTTATCAGACATTTCCATGAATTCCATTGTACTGTTTGAGGATGAAGAGGAGTTATTCTTTTCCCTTAAGGAGAACTGTTATCTTTGTTGCTCATAGTTCTTGTGCCTTTGCAGTGATTTCTAGTCATCTGCTGGGTTATACGATTCTTCTTAATTTGTAGAAGTTCAATCTGAGCATTCAGGAGTGTGCAGAAGGAGATGATATGCAGTCTCGTTGCTGTTCCAATTTATCCTTTTGTGCAGCAGATTCAGTGGGTATTGAAGAATATGTTGACCCTAATAGTATTTGGATGTTTGGCTATGGTTTCCTAAGATCTGCCTAGACACTCAGTGCATGGAGACTGAGCAGCAAAGTGATGAGGTAATATAAAAAGGAAAAGAAAACAGAGAAAGAAAAAAGTGGAGAAGAGAGAGAAAAAAAAAGAAAGAAAAAACCCCCAAAATTATTTTTTAAAAAAGGCAAAAAGTGGGGAACCAGCAGTTAGCGTAATGGTTATGTCACTGGGCTCCCAAGTAGTCGACCGCGGTTTGCGTCCTGGACCCAGTGGCTTAAAACTCACGCTGGGCGCGTGTGCATGCATGCCCAAGATCCCGAGAGGAGAATGGAGGAGAAGGGATTGCGGCGTGACCATCTCCCCTGGGGGGTGATTTCTGGCTTTCTGGCTTTCTGTCTCTCTGTCTCTCTCTGTCTGGCAAGCGCACGCGCCCTATAGCGAAAACCTCAAAAAAAAAAAAAAAAAAAAAGCAAAAAGTGAAAACCTCATGGTGTGTGAGCATGCCACATGAAAGCATTGGTTTTCAGCTGCAATGGAGGAGTTTTCTTCTGAAAGCCTGACCCTTGCTTCTCCTAAATGGGAGGGGAAAAGGGGGTTATATATCAAGATAAAGGAGGATCTGAAAGCCAAGAGAACACTTTACCTTAAAAAATTTAAAGAAAAGAAAAATTACAAAAAATGAGAAGACAAAGAGTGGCAGAGAGAGACAGGGAGAGAGAGAGAGAAGGATACAGGGGGCACCCTACTACTTGAGACCGGGGGCTGGAGGCTATTTATCAGTAGACAATCTTCATTTCTCTTATTTCCTGAATGCACTAGTTCTCAGCTGCAATGGAGGAATCTTTTTCTGAAGGCCTGCCCCTTGCCTCTCCACTTGAAACTAGGGGCTGGAGGCTGAATTATCAGTAGACAATCTTCATTTCTCTTATTCCCTGAAAGCCTACTTAACTTTTTAATACTACAAAGGGATTTTGCAAAATAACTGTACCATTTGACATTTCCAGTAACAATTTATGAGTTTCAGTTGCTCACGTCTTTGTTAACACTTAGTATGATCAAATTTTTAAATTATACATTCTAATAGACACACAGTGATACTTCATTATGGTTTTAATTTGCATTTTACTACTGAATAACAATGTAGATAGAGCTTGTTTTAAAGTGCCTATTTGCCATCTGTATATCTTTGGTGAAGTATGTACTTCACCATACTGTTTCCTGTTTTCAAAATTATATTGTTTTCTGAGAGTTCTTTCTGTATTTTGGACACAAGTTCTTTACCAGATATGTAATTTGTAAATATTTTCTTCCTACCTGGGGCTTATTTTTTCATTTTATTCTAGTGTCATTTGAAGAGAAAATATTTACCGAAATGCTTCTTTCAATGCTGCTGAAATGTTGAGATTAGAAGCAATTTTGGATTCCTTATGTGATAATACTACATTTTTTCATACTGTAACTGATTGATGCTGTGATAAAAGTACTCTTCCTGGGCCAGCCAGTGGTGCAATGGTAATGTGCTACTTAGCAATGCTGGATTCACAAGGAAAATGGGTTTGGTTCTCTGGTTGACCTCTACAAGTAGGGTGCATGCTCCCACAACCATGGCTGGCTGGGGAGGCTAGGGGAAGAGTGCAGTGTACAGCCCTACTGAGGGTGCTTCTCTTTCTCTCATAAAGGAATTAAAGAAACTTTAAAAGTGTCCTATTGCTTGGGTTTCTTACATGACTTTATGACTGGGGAGAGCCCATGATGTGAGAGAAAGTGTCAGGGATCTCCTTGCTCAGCTCCTGAGAATGTGCTTAACAATAAACAGATACAAATTATTCAAAGCAAAGGGAACAATATGAATAAAGGAAGTAGAAAAGTATGAAGACAATTATATTAAGTGAAGTGTTCAGATGGTTGATTTAAAATGGCATAAAACACATAGCACCCAGGGAACCAGCAGTTAGCATAATGGCTATGTCGCTGGACTCCCACGTAGTCGACCGCGGTTTGCGACCCTAACCTGGTGGCTTAAAACTCATGCCAGGCGCGTGTGCGTGCGTGCCCAAGATCCCAAGAGGAGAACGGAGAAGGGGTTGTGGCGTGACCATCCCCCCAGGGGGGGTGATTTCTCGCTTTCTGTCTCTCTGTCTCTCTCTGTCTCTCTCTGTCTCTCTCTGTCTCTCTCTGTCTCTCTCTGTCTCTCTGGTGAGCACACATGCCCTATAGCAAAAACCTCTCCCCTCCCAAAAACAAAAACAAAACAAAACAAGAAAAAAGCCAAAACAACAACAACAAAAAAACATAGCACCCAGATCTTTGTTTCTAATTCCATTCTTCAAAAAAGGCACCAAGGCTCTTTGGAGAAATCAATGATTCTTGGATTGAGGATTGGAGTAGTTCATGTATAGGATGGACTTGGAACTTTTTTTTTTAAATTTAAAAAATTTTTTAGATTTTTCAAAGGGTACCTGAGCTTGATGAAGAGACAGAGAGGGACCAGCAGTTAGCGTAATGACTATGTTGCTGAACTCCCATGTAGTCGACCACAGTTTGAATCCTGGACCCAGTGGCTTAAACTCACACCGGGCGCATGTGTGTGTGTGCTCAAGATCCCAAGAGGAGAATAGAGGAGAAGGGATTGTGGTTTGGCCATTCCCCCCCCCGGGGGTGATTTCTTGCTTTCTGTCTCTCTGTCTCTCTCTTTCTGGAGAGCGCACACGCCATATAGAAAACAAAAACAGAAAACAAAAACAGAAAACAAAAACAAACCTCTCCAAAAAAAAAGAGACAGAGAGAAACCGAGAGACAGAACGTAAGAAATCATCCCCTAGGAGAGATAGCTATGCTGTGATTCCTTCTCCTCTGTTCTCCTCTTGGGATTTTGGGCATGCATGCATGTGCACCTGGTGTGAGTTACAAGAAACCAGGTTCAGGACTTGAACCAATGTCAACCACATGAGAGTCCAGCACCTTAACCACTGTGCCACCTGCTGGTCTGCATCCTTTTTTTAAAAAGGCTTTTTGTCATAGGGCATGTGCACTGGCCAGAGACAGACAGAGAGAAACAGGGAGAGGGAAAGTGAGAAATCACCCCCTAGGGGATGGCCCCACTGCAATCCCTTCTCTTCCATTCTTCTCCTGAGATTTTGGGAGTATACGCACACACCTGGTGTGAGTCTCGAGTTGCTGGATCTGGGACTTGAACCACGGTTGGCCATTTGGGTCTAGTGACTTAACTACTAAACCACCTGCTGGCCCCTAGCTTGTAGCATCATATAGTGCTAGGAAGTAATAAAATTGCTCATACTCAATATAGCAGAGGGATGCAGGTGCCAACTGAAAGAACTCGCAATGTTTAAAGCTGAAGCAATGTGAGCCATGAGATAGTGTTATGACCCGATGGATTAAACAATATTCATAATCTGTAGTGCTGTTAATAGTTGATTGAATAAGTGACTAAATATAGGATCTTCCAAGGAGAACTCCAAGTAACGTGCATAGGTATTTCACTTTTAAGGTGATACTGCCTTGGGCCAGCAGGTGGCGTGGAGGTTAAGGGAGCTGGATCCCACCTGGCTGACTGAATGGTTCAAGACTGAACCAGTGTCTTGAAAGACATGCCAGGTGTATGTGTACACGCTCAAAATCCAGAGAGGAGACTGGAGAAGAGATTGCAGTGTGGCCACCCCCGACCCCCAGGGAGAGTTTTCTCTCTCTCTCCGGTGAGTGTAAGTACCCTATAGGAAACAAGCAAACAAACAAACAAAAATGATAGAGCCTAATTCCCTCTTCTATAAGTGTAGGCCACATATCGTGACCTCCTCTCAAAAAAAGCACAGAATGAAAAGAGATATTTCCAGAAAGAAATCTGACAAATACCGCCTCAGCCAGGTTTGCAAGGTTAACAACAGTGAGGTAATGATAGCAGGGAACTCCTAGCATTTGTGAAAGGAATGGCGCTTTGCTTTTGTGATGTTCCTCTCCAAACCCATAAACCTAGACTAATCTTGATAAAAACAGGCTAAGCCGGGAACCAGCAGTTAGCATAATGGCTATGTCGCTGGACTCCCACGTAGTCGACCGCAGTTCGCATCCCGGACCCAGTGGCTTAAAACTCACGCCGGGCGCGTGTGCCTGTGTGCCCAAGATCCCGAGAGGTGAATGGAGGAGAAGGGATTGCGGCGTGACCATCCCCCGGGGGGTGATTTCTCGCTTTCTGTCTCTCTGTCTCTGTCTGGCGAGCGCACGCGCCCTATAGCAAAAGCCTCTCCCCCCCAAAAAAAACAAAAAACAAAAAACAAAAAAACAGAAAACAGGCTAAGCCCAGAATCTGTCATACCTAGGATGGAACCTTGGAATACCAAAGGGACATAAGACAAACATCAAGGAAATCTGAATAAACTAAAGACAGTTAATAACAATGTATCAATATTGGTTCCTCAATGATTACAAATGTACCATATTCATGTAAGGCGTTATAAATCAGGAACTGGGACTCTTTCCTCCGGACTGTGTCAGATCTGCTCATGGGTCTTGGACCTGAAAGTTGAAAACTTTTTTGCGTCCGGGAGGTTACTCCTGGTGACTCTGCAGCCATCACCATGCCACAAAACAAATATATTGAATTACATTGTAAATACTATTGATGCCATTTGGATTACCATGAGAAAAAGAGAAAGAAGGAAAGTTGAGAGGTTCATGAATGTTTAAAGAAGGCAAAAAAGATGACTGCTCTGAAGGCTAAGCTCTATCATAAACAGCGCCATGCTGAGAAAATACAAATGAAAAAGACTATCAAGATGCATGAAAAGAGGAACACAAACAAAGGAATGATGAAAAGACTCCACAAGGAGCAGTACCTGCCTATCTGTTGGACAGAGAAGGACAATCTTGAGCTAAAGTACTTGCCAATATGATTAAACAAAAACGGAAAGAGAAAACGGGAAAATGGAAATCCTTCTACCCAAAATTTGAGCCCAGGGAGAAACAGAAGTATTAAAAGGTATTCGATTAGAAAAGAAAAAGAAGTCATGGAAGAGGATGGTTATAAAAGTCTGCTTTATTGGAGATGGCTTTACTAGAAAACCACCTAAATATGAAAGATTCATTAGGCCAATAGGGTTACGTTTCAAGAAGGTCCACATAACACATCCTGAACTGAAAGCCACCTTTTCAATACTTGGTGTAAAGAAGACTCCCTCATCCCCACTATATACTTCTTTGGGTGTTATCACCAAAGGTACTGTCATTGAGGTGAACGTGAGCGAGTTGGGCCTTGTGACACAAGGAGTCAAGGTTATTTGGGGGAAGAATGCCCAAGTTACCAACAATCCTGAAAGTGCTGGATGTATAAATGCTGTCTTACTGGTTGGTAGCAGTTGCATACAAGTAACTCCTTGTAATTTTTGAAGATGACCAATCAGGAAAACCATCATAACTGATGTTTCTGAGTATAGTCGGCCTTACACGTCTGCAGTCACCAAAAGATTATTTATTAAATTGTACAAAAACATGAAAGTGGCCTGATTTTACAATAAATAAATAAATCAATCAGGAACTGAATGTGGGATCTATGGTAGCTGAATCATTGCCACAATGAAACTAGTCCAAAATTAAAATGTATTTTAAAAGTCATTTCTAATATTTTTGAAGTGCCATGAAAGAGGAGACAGATGGAGTAGCTTCTAACATTTTAATAGATCACTATGAAAGGAGATTGTCAGTTGACCCACTAACTCTTCAAACTGTTAAAAGGACCGCAACAGATTTGTTCAATGTATCCTAATCTTGCTTTTAAAACCTGGATATTACATTTAGAAAAAAAGTAGTGTATAATCCGTTCAGAATCAGTGCAGGTTAAAACAGTTCAAAGCAAAGGAGAGGATTATGAGGAAAGGGAGTGACAGGTGGGTCAGGGTTTCTTGGTATAATCCACAGCAAAAAATAAGATCATCTGCATCAGTGGGGATGAGAAGGTCTGGGGATTTTAAAGAACATCACCGCCATTGCAGGACATGGGGCCTCTGTGTACTGGTGCTCATCCCTGAAGGTGCCAGTGAATAACGAAAGGGCAATATAATTAAATTCAGAAAACCCGCAGCTATAAGTATGGCCAAAAGTAGGTATGTAGGAATGAAAGTAATGTATATTTTTTTCCCTCAGGCCTACCAGAATGTGTTAGAGGAGAGGCTATGATATCTGGATGGAGGACACTGTCCTTATGTAGACCCAAAAGGAATGCGCAAACCTGCTCTTCACATTTTAATTGGGTATGTTAGATGGGAACCCTTAAAATGGCCTAAGCGCAATCAAACGGTTGTTCTAAACTAGTATGAGATGGGTGGTTGTGGGTAGGAATTTCAGCTATAATGAAGGATTAGTTAGATACAAGCAGGTTAGTGACCCACAAATTCCTTGTTTAATACACCAATAAGTCCTTTAAGAAAAACTGATGGCCTGTAGCATAGGAGTTAAATATAGTGCACAGGGAGTCAGATTGCACATGGCCAACCACCAAGTTCAAATCCTGGCTCTGGCAACTTGAAAAACATGCTGAGTGTGTGTCTGTATCCAGATTCCTGACAGGATAGAAAAATGTAGAAGGGATTGTGGCATGACTGTGCCTCGTGGGGGTGTTTTCTCTCTCCTTCTCTCTTTCTGGTGATTGCATGCACTCTCTGGCAATTTGAAAAAGAAGAAAGAGAAAAGCTGATGGATCCTCAAGGTTAATTGTATATTATACAGGACCGAATAAAGTGATGTCCCCGATAGCATCAGTCATGATGCTATTGGAGTATCAAGGTAGTAACCACATTCAAGGGCTGGCCTCATAGCCTAGTGGGTAAGGAGTCTGAGTCCCACATGGCTAACCATGGTTCAAATCCTGGCCCCGGTGTCCTGAAAAACAAAACAATAGGATGCTTTCTCACTCTGTCTGTCTCTCCCTCTGGCAAGTGGTTGGTTGTACCCTCTGGCAATTTAAAAATGAAAAGCAAAATTTCAAGTTTTGCAAAAAGCAAAAAGAGGATAATAGTCTGTGATCTAGTTTTCTAAAGCCTTCCTTTCTATCTCAATTTAGGAAGGAGATTAAAGCCAATATGGACTCCAATATACGTTAAATATGTTCCCGCATGGTGATTTAAATTCTCCATCTTCTTTGATTCAGATGGAAAGCAATATTCATTATTTTAATGATATGTTGTTGATATTTTAATCCGAAGACCTGCTTACAGTGGAATTGCAGTGTCTATCAATCACATGAGACTGATGACCCGACTAAAGTACAGGGCAATGGGAAAATGGTGTGATTCTTAGAGGTCTCGGGCAGAGAAGACTAGAGACATCCCTCGGACAACCAAACATAAGAGATCAGCTCCGCCAGCTCCAAAATCAAAGCAAGAGATACAAAGGTTGTTGGCTTATTAAGGTGATAGAGAAATTACATTTCTCTCTATGAAGTTATCAGGAGAAAAAAAGCTGAGATTGAATAAAGTTTTGAGGAAATTTAGGAGTTCTTTTTGATATTAAAAAGCCATTATAAAGCCTTTTGGACCCTCAGGAGCCCTAAAGTCAAATGATTTTGGAAGGTTCTGCAGGTAGCCAAGCCATGCTGACTGGAGCTTCTGGCCAGAGTCCGTTACTGCCACCTAATGGTTACTTGTGGGATTTTGGAATAGAAAGCTATCGGGTGCAGCTTCATGTCCCATGTACTTTGAAAAGAAATTGTTATCTTGTCACTAGGTTTTAGTTGAAACCTCCTGTCTTACTGAAGGACACTAAATTATTTAAAACCCCACCATATCCAGGTTTATATAATATCATTTCCTAACGAGAAGTGAAATGCAATGCACCGAGTTCTCTCCTTGAGTAGAAAAGAGGTATTCAAGAAAGAGTGATGGGCCAGGTGCGTGTGCGTACATGCCCAAGATCCCGAGAGGAGAATGGAGGAGAAGGGGGTACCCCTTGCATACATGATCAGGTGGCCATCATGCCATTGGTCCTGCACCAGAGCCCCCTGAGGAGGTAGCTAAAATCATGACTGAATGGGCTCCTCCCTATGATCAGTTACTGGATGTTGCCAAAAGAATCAGTGTAGTTTGCAGATGGTAGCTCAAGTGTGAGCTCTGCTTGGGAAGTAAAACCCTGGGATTTGTTAGTGGTTGCCTGTTAAATGAATAGAGAAAAGATAAATCTGCTCAAAGGGCAAAATGAGGAGGGTAGTTCCTCATGGAAACAAAATGAATAGTAACAATAATGACATGGCATGCGTGCTTACTGATTTTCTTTCAGTTGCTTAAGATATTGACTAGCAATGCAGTCTAGAAAAGGGGTCTTAGATGGATGGAGGAGCTTTAAAAAAAAAAAGAAAACAAAACTAGTGAGGAACACTATTGTAGAAAACTTTGGGAACTTGAAAAGGCAAAATTAGAGTGGGGCATCTTGATTTTCCATGCCTAGAAGTCTGAGTGTTTTATATAATCTATGTATCACCTTT
>NW_006159658.1:1303858-1307107 GCF_000334495.1 Tupaia belangeri chinensis | reverse complement strand
ATATATACACACATACATACACACACACACATATATATAGATACACACACACACACACACACACACACACACACATTACTTTATATAATGCTGATTTTAGTCCTAGGATTCAGTTAAGTTACTTGGAAACAGTTTTTCTTTTTTAAAAAATTTTATTTAATTTCACTTATTATTATTATTTTTAAATTTTTAAATTGTTTTGTTTTTAATTAGTTAATTTACATTCATTCACTGAGCATTGGCACAGCATACAAAATGTTATTTCCCATCCAGAATATACTGCATAGTGGTTTAATCATACATGTTATCATTAATAATTTTCCATTTCTAGTTTCATATATATATGTATATATGTGTATTTCCCCTCTATTTCTCACCCTCTGCCATTTCCTACCCTACTCCCACACTATCTAAGTTTTCCAGTTTTCCATTCCTCTCCCACCCACACACACATTTTGTTGATTCACAAAATTTCTTAAATAACCTAGCTACTTTCAATAGCAAGCTCAGCTGACATATATATCTATGAATACACGTCTAACTTTAGGCATGAAATTCTGAGTAGAATAAATATACTATAAGGTAGCAACTATCTGATGCTATATAGCTTACTACAATCATTAATTATGTCTTTTTTTACTATATTTTTAATTTCAAGAAAAATCAGTTCTAGCTTTAATAAATCAAAGAAATGCTAAGGAACTGTACTTAAAACTTAAAGTCAGGAAACAGGTTGGGATTCTGTTCCAATAGTAGGTACATAAACCTATCGGCAGCTCAAGACAGGACAAAAATCCTTAAAACTGGAAAACAAAGCTGAGAAGAAAATCAGCAATGTTTTAGTCAAAAGTCATAAAATGCTATTTCACCAGTTCAATTTCATGTACTTTATCTTGTGTTGTGATCCAATCTTCCTGATAATATTCTGGAGTATAATATTCAACTCCAGACTTGTCCCCATGATTAAGTTGACCACTTTCTTAGTTTTTGAACTCTTATTTCTGTGCAATTGTATTTAATTTTCTTGGTATAGCACTCCCTTGAGAACTTCTTAGAGATCTGGTCTGGTGCTGGTAAATTCTTTCATGTTTTGTTTATCTCTGAATGTTCTCGTCTTTTCTTCCCATATGAAGGATAATCTTGCCTGGTACAGTATTCTTGGTTGAAATTGCTTTTACCTTAATACTTGAATTTATTTTTTTTTCAATGTTGGAGACTTTATCTTCAAGGTCAGAAATTCTTTTTTCTGTATGGTCCAATCTGCTTTTTAATGCTTTCTAGGAAGATTTTAATTTCTTGAATTCTTCATTTCCAGAAGCTTAATTCTTTTTAGGGTGTCTATTTCTTTATGTAATTACTCTTTCATGTCCTGGAATGATTTTCTTATTTCCTGGAACTGATTGTTTTCTATTGCATCTCTTTGAGTTTTGTCACTATGAATATTTGGAATTCTTTTTCTGACATTTTCGTGTATTTCTCTGTGCTGCCCATTGTTGGAGAGGGACTACTATGCTCACCTGGGGAAGAGTTACCCCCTTGTTTTCTCATGTGTCTTCAAGGTCTGTGCTGGTTTTTGGTTATCTAATGAAGTATTTACTTTTTTCTATGTATTGAAGTAGATTCTGTAGTAGTGGTAGAGGAATTTCAGCCCTCGTTCACAAGCATGTTCCTGTTGGAGGGCTGTATCTCCCAGCCCAGAGCAGTTGTGGGTAGCTTCAGGTAGTGAAGAGGACACAGTGCATGGGCTTGTGCACCAAAAGTTCCAAAGATTGTCTTTTTTTTTGAGAGGTTTTTGCTATAGGGTGCGTGTGCTTGCCATACAGACAGAGAGAGACAGAGAGACAGAAGGCGCGAAATCACCCCCCGGGGGGATAGTCACACTGCAATCCCTTCTCCTCCATTCTCCTCTTGGGATCTTGGGCACGAACACACACACGCCCGGTGTGAGTTTTAAGCCACCAGGTCTGGGACTCGAACTGCGGTTGACTACATGGGAGTCCAGCAACATAGCCATTACGCTAACTACTGGTCCCGAAATTCTAAATTCTTTATCTGGCATTTCCATGAATTTTATCATATGGTCTGATGATGAAAAAGAGTTATTATTTTTCCTTGGAGGAGAAGTATTTTCTTGCTTTTACATATTTCTTGTGACCCTGCAGTGATTTCTAGTCATCTGATGGATGGTGCGTTTCTCCCTAATTCATGAAGTCCAATCTGAGTGTTCAGAGGCAGGCAGATGGAGGTGATCTGCAATCTCTCTTCTGTTCCGTTTTCACTCTTTGTGCATCAGAACCAGTGGGAATAGAGGAATATTTTGACCCTAATCGCATTCAGATGTTTAGATCCTGTTCACTTGGACTTGTCTAGACACTTAGTGTACAGGAGCTGAGAAGCCAATGAATAAAGAAAAAGGAAAAGAATTAGAGAAGAGGAAAGAAGAGGAAAATATAAAATAAAAAGAAGAAAAGATAATTAAAAAATCTTTAGATTTTAATTTTAAAAAGTAAAAATTGAAAACTGTGCGGTGTGCAATTTCACAGCTAAAGTTCAGGATCCACGTGAAGATAGGCCTGGATTTGTGCTTTTCCTAAATGGAATTGGGAAAGGTGCAATTAACACAATAAAAAAGGGGCTTGAGAGCCCAGAGATTATTTTACCTCAAAAAAATTGAAATTAAAAAAAATTAAAAGACACAGTGAGACACAGAGAGAGAGAAAAGGAGACAAGAAGCACTACCCACTAGAAATGAGTGTGGAGGGGGAAGTCTCAGCAGAAAATCTTCATTTTAAGTCCCTGAAAGCAATATTTCACAGCTGCAGTTCAGGATCCATGTCTTCTTCTTCTTCTTTTTTTTAAAGAAGTTTTTGCCACAGGGCATGTGCACTTGCAGGAGAGAGAGAGAAAGGCAGAGACAGAGACAGTGAGAGGGAAAGTGAGAAATCAACCCCCTAGGGGTGACCATATCACAAACCCTTCTTCTCTATTCTCTTCCTGGGATCTTGGGTATGCACACACATGTGCCCAGCATGATTTTCAAGCGAACAGGTCCGGGACTCCAATCGCAATTGATCACGTGGGAGTCCTGTGAAGTAATTACCACATCATCTGCTGGTCCCAAAATATTCAGAAGGGCACTGCCTGAATAGTCGGATTAATTGTCTATAGAGTAAGAGCTGTTGTGTTCCCAATTAACAAATCTTTAAAGGGAGCCTTTAAAAGATCAAGCTAGGGATGTGGTAATTACTT
>NW_006159658.1:1292569-1302596 GCF_000334495.1 Tupaia belangeri chinensis | reverse complement strand
TTTGAGAAAGCTATGTGTGGGTTAAAATTTTTTTGCACCAAAATAAACTCATTCTTTAATTTCATTTTCCCATGAACTTTGTGAAGTCTCTTGATACGTATCTTGTTCACATTTTGGAGCCATACCTCAATAGCCAGCGATATCACTCTAAAGAAGTGTCTTATTTACTATATTTATATTTATTTATAATATGAAGGGACTTTTTGGTGCAGAAAAATTCAATCCAATAATATGCATTTCCATGCACTTTTCAAAGATGCCTCATATTCATAAAAATAAGACTTTTAAAAATTGAAAAAGCAAAAGGAATAATAAAAGTTAGGCCACTCAGGGAAATAATATTTCGAATCTATCATTTTCTCAAAACTAGGTTCATTTTATAACACAAAAGTGAGCTATCAAATAAAATAGATTTAAAATTGATTAGTAAAAAATGTTTTTCTTTACACACAACTTAAAGCTTAATTCTCTTTAACTTTACATTTATGTGTAATAATTAAGACAAATGGGCATTCAAGAGAATTGGTAATAAAATAAAGCAGTATTAAACCTAGAGTATTAGCAAAAGTCATAGAAAATTAATTGAAGAGGGAATAGAATTAGGAACAAAGACAATTGGACAGTCTTACTAAAGATCAAAAACACAAAAATTAGAAGAGCATCAAATATTTGTTGGTTTCTGAGGAACCTCTATAATGTTCTCCACAGTGGCTGTGCTAGTTTACATTCTCGCCAACAGTGTAGGAGGGTTCCCTTTTCACTGCACCCTCCGTAGCACTTACCATTCTTTACTATTATTATTTTAATTTCAGCCATTCTGACTGGGGTTAAGTGATATCTCATTGTGGCTGTGAGTTGCATCTCTCTTATAAGAGATGTTGAACATTTTTTCATGGGCTTTTTGGCTGTTTGTATTCTCCCTTAGAATATATTGTTCAGCTCATTTGGCCACTTTTAAACTGGATTGTTTATTTTTGGGGGGGGAAAGTTGATTGAATTCCCTCTATACTGTGGTTGTCAGTCCCTTATCTGAGGAATAGTTTGCACATATATTCTCTTATTCTAAGAGTTGTCTCTTCATTCTAATGTTTATTTTGCCATGCAGAAGCTTTTTAGCTGATGTAATACAATTGGTCTGTTTTTGAGATTATTTTCTTGTGCTTTGGTGGGGGGGGGTCTTATTTAAGAAAGCTTTACCTATTCTGATGTTTCCACGAGTTTCTCCTGTGTTTTTTTTACCAGTAGTTTTATAGTTTGAGGTTTAATGTTTAGATCTTTGATCCATTTAGAGTTGATTTTTGTTAATGGTGAGAGATAGGGGTCAAGTTTTATTTTTCTGCAGGTGGGTATCCAATTTCCCTAATTCCCTTTTGCTAAATAGATTTTCTTTTCCCCACTGGGTGGTCTTGTGCCCTTTGTCAAAAATCAGTTGACTGAATGTTCGGGTTTATTTCTGGGGTCTCTATTCTGTCCCATTGATCTACGTATCTGTTTCTGTTCCAGTACCAACTACCATATGACCCAGTAATTTGGCCCTGGGTATCTACCCAAAGGATAAGAACGCAGCCACAGAAACACTTGCACATCCATGTTTATTGCAGCATTATTCACAATTGCTAAGACATGGAATCAACCCAGATGTCCAAGAGCAGATGAGTGGATTGAAAAAATGTGGCACATTTCACCCTATTGAATACTACTCAGCCATAAAAAATGAGACCCTGACATTTGATATAAAGTGTACAAATATGGAAGATTTAATGTTAAGTGAAGCAAGCCAGACTATGAAAGAGAGGCATTGCATGTCCCCGCTTAATATATACCAAATATCTGCACTCCATGGCAGAAACAGAAAGACCAGAAGGTATAAAATTGAGGGTGGGGGCATCTGCAGATACGAGAAACAGTTTAGGAGGGAATGGGTGTTGGGGAATGAGAGGGAAGAAAATCAGAAGAAAAGAGAATATTTAATAGACACAAAAATGAAAAGATCTGTTAATAATAATGTTTATGGAAATATCTCCGACTGGTCTAATATGCACTCTGTTTATGCTGGGAACAATCAATTTGTGTGCTGTAATGATGCTCAGTGATTAAACTTAAAAACAAATAAAGAAAGAAAGAAGTAAAAGAAGAGCATCAAATGGTCAGAAATTATTATGAAATGGATGACAATGCAAGGTGTGTGAAATGTACTCAGATACATAGCTTATGGGATGAAACTGAAACAAGTGGTTTCTATAACAATATATAATTTTTACTAAAATTGCAAAAATGTTTCTACCTTTTGAATCTATAATCTGAACTGCATTCAAAAAATTATGCTAAAAATAATTTTAGAAACAATACATCGATATTCTGAAGTTATGGAGGTTAACATTATTTAAAACTGTAATACAATCCTAACTGCAGGCCTGGAAGGACCAGGATGTGCCATCTTAATGCTACAATGTAAAGGTCTATACAGTGATGGGGAGGATTGGGACATGGGATATGGATTCCAAAGGCAGGGTCTGCAAATCCAGGAGGCGGCAGAAAGACAGAACAGAATCGCAGTCTCCATCCAAGCTGAGAAAAAGTTTCTAACAACCAGAAAGGGAAAAGTGACAAAGTGATGTTGACTGATGAAACAAACTTTAGCAACTTCATAATTGTGCTTAAGAATAGGCCTCTGAGGATTTATTTTAGCACTTTGCTAAAAACTGATGCAAGAATTGGTACTTCCCATGAGGTCTCTAACTTGCATTGTTATTGATCAAACTTTTAATGACTTCATTAACTTTATTCTCTTTTTTTTTTGTTTTCTTCCTTCCTACTTCAAACAAAAATTATAGTCCTTAAGAAGTTACTGCCCTGTGGCTATGCACCTGCCTCTAATTAGAACAGCAACTATGGGCGAAAATATGTTTGGATTATTCCAAACCTCTGGAGGGAGGCTGCCACCTTTGACAAGGAAGAGGCCTGGGAGGATTGTGAGTGGGAATTCAGCCTCTTCCCTTAGGCCTCAGATCTTGTCTGGGCATTGCCTAAAGTTCCAGGTTGCTGCGTGGAGACTGATGCTGAATAAAGTCAAAAGGTCATAGCAGACACGTTAAAGCCTGAAAACTGTTTGGATCACCAAGTAAAGCCATGGATTAGTAAATTCAGTTAAAAAGTGGTCAGTTCAGTAGAAAACAAACTAAAAGGAAATTAGGCAAACACTTTTAGACTAAATTATTCACCTTTATTGATTGATACATTTATTCCAAATAAACATTCCAGGTGCTATTTCAGTTGAATTGTTCCAGGAGCACAAATAGATACAAATACTAATTCACTTTCTTTTTGAATAAGAACAAAACTATCGGGGCCAGCAGGTGGTGATGAGGAGCTGGACTTCCGTGTGGCCAACCACAGCTCACTTTCTCACTTTCTCTCTCTGGTGAGCACATGTGCCCTATAGCAAAAAATAAATAAATAAAACAAATATATATATATATTAAAAGAACAAAACTATTATATGAGACAATCCCTTTTCTCACAAACCCTCAAAATATACACTGATGAAGAACTTTGTTGGCTGAAATTGTTAATTTGCTACCTAAAATTATCAAAACCCTAGGCAAAACCAGTTCTGGAGAGAAATGTTTCTCTCCAGACATTATTACTTGGCCTGCACTAATGAAAATTCCCAGCAACAAACTGAAAGAAACAAGGCTGAAGTCCTGTGACTGGGTAAATGCCTAAGTGAGTAGTTCCAATAGACATTCATGCTTTCTTAGTGGCCAAATAACTAAAATTTCACGAGAAAACTAACTGTAGTGAAGGAAGTAAATGTCTTTGGGAAAGACGCAACAGCTGCTATTCTTTCCTTAGTGAGAAAATATGCTGTAGAGTGCGTGGGTGTCTCAAAAATAGACAAGAAGGACTAACAGGAGAGCGAAGAGGGAAACACGGATTTACTTTACAGTTCATTCAGTCTTTGAAACAATTTGGGGACAAAGGAAGGATGTGTTTTTCTGAGGGGATTTGAGAATATTATTCTCGTAACCTTTGAAATTAAACCATATTCTCAAATTTTAGAATGTGCAAACATGTTGGAAAATAATTCTGCTATAATGAAAAGTTAGTAGCATTAATGATCACAATGAAAAGAAAATAGAAAAACAAAGATTTGTAAAGTCGAGTCTGGGCTTAAGCCTGACTTTCGAGTACGTCAAGGCACGAGATGGTAGCATGCTGAGGAACCCAGACATTTGGCTTCTCGTTCAAGTTCTGTGATCAACTTATTGAGCATTTAAAGCATAATTACATTTCCATATTTGTAAAATATATATCACCACCACCTCATGGGGATGGCACAGCACTGAATGGGAAAATATTGTGAAGGTACTTGGAAAGTTAAAAATTCTATGAAAACGGGCCAGCAGGTGGCATAGTTGTTAATACGTTGGCCTCCCACATGGGCATCTGTGGTTCCAGTCTGGGACCTGGAGGCTTAAAATTCATGCTGGGCGAGTGTGCGTGCCCAAAACCTTGAGAGGACGATGGAGGAGAAGGGATTGTGGGGTGGTTTCTCACTCTCTCTCTTTGTCTCTCTCTGTCTCCAGTGAGTGCATGTGTCCTATAGCAAAAATCTCTCAGAAAAACAACTCTGTTAACGCATAAGACATCTCAATCTCAACAGTAATAATAATAATACAATATATGAGTCCTTAGGTAATGACTGCATTTAACTTCTACCATGCCAATAAGAAATATGCTATTATTAACTCTATTTTTTTTTTTTGAGAGGTTTTTGCTATAGGGAGTGTGTGCTCACCAGAAAGACAGAGAGAGACAGAGAAAGAGAAAGCGAAAAATCACCCCTTGGGGGGACAGCCATGCTGTAAACCCTTTTCCTACATTCTCCTCTTAGGATCTTGGGCACTCACGCACACACACCCAACATGAGCTTAAGCCACTGGGTCCGGCACTCGAACCATGGTAGACTACATGGGAGTCCAGTGACATAGCCGTTACACCAATTGCTGGTCCAATTAACCCTATCTTAAAGGTAAGGAGACTAATGTTTTGATTCTCTGGATTGCTAGACATTACCAAATATATAATGTTATTTAGGTAAGAAATTCCAATGACATTAAAATATACCTATGGGGGCTGGCAGGTGGCATGGTGGTTGAGGTGCTGGACTCCCACATGGCTGACCACGGTTCAAATCCCAGACTGGTGGCTTGCTTTCTCTCTCTCTTTCTCTCTCTCTGTCTCTCCCTGGTGAAACTGAAGAAAATAAACAAACAAATAAATAAATAAATCTTTAAAAAATAAATAAAGTATATCTATGTACTATACATATACAATGATATTTATATGCTTGAAAGTTATTTTTAATTTATTTTATTTTTAAAGAAAGTTATAAAAGTAATACATGCCAGTTGTTTTGATAGAAACAATATAGAAGTGTATAATGGCAGAATCATTAATAATAATAATAAATATTAATAAGTTTAAGGTAAACAGTGCTATGAGAACTCGTTTTTAATAGTTTTCCTAAGAAACTGATACGGAACAGTATTATTTTGTAAGCACAATTTCTATCTAATCATCAACACATTCACAAAAACTTTGTCAAAAGTGTACAGATTGAAGGGCCACCAGGTAGGATAGTGGTTAAGGTGTTGGACTCTCACATGGCCAACTGCAGCTGGAGTCCTGGTTCCAACGACTTGAAAATCATGCCAGTTGTGGGACCAGCAGATAGCATAATGGCTATGTTGCTGGACTCCCATGTAGTTGATCACGGTTCGAGTCCTGGACCTGGTGGCTTAAACTCATGCCGGGCGCGTGTGCGTGCGTGCCCAAGATCCTGAGAGGAGAATGGAGGAAAAGGGATTGCGGCATGGCCATCTCCCCTGAGGGGTGATTCTTGCTTTCTGTCCCTCTGTCTCTCTCTCTCTTTCTGGAGAGAACATGTGCCCTATAGCAGAAACCTCTCAAAAAAAAAAAAAAGAAAGAAAGAAAAAAGAAAGAAAGAAAGAAAATCATGTCAGTTGCATGCATGTGCATGGCCAAAATACCAAGAGGAGACTGGAGAAGAAGGGGTTGCGGTGTAGCCATGCCCCCTGGGGTGATTTCTCACATTTCCTCTCTCTGTCTCTCTATAGTGAGTGCACACACACTGTGGGGGAAAAAAGAAACTTAAAAAAATATAGCCAATATGCAGATAAGAACGCAAAGTGCTGTCATCATAGTAGCTAGTCTGATGCTCTCACGTACTCAACCCTCCATGGAGACCACTAACCTGATCTTTATCATACATGAATTTTTCCTATTTCTGAAATTTACATACATACAACCATGCTTGCAATATGTTATTTTGTGCCTAACCTCTTTGCTCAGCATGATTTTAGTGTTCACTTCATGTTGATGTCTATTTGAAGTTCCTCTGTTTTAATTACTGTACAGCACAGTTATGCTTCACATAAAAAGTTTTAGTCGACAAAGGGCCACATATCTGATGGTGGTCTTAAAGATTATAATAGGCTATACTTTGTGGTTATAGAGTGCAGCAGGCTATATCATCTAGCTTTGTGTAAGTACACTCCATGTTTGTGCAATGATAAAATCACCTAATGACGCATTTTTCAGAACACATTCTCCTTGCTAAGCTCTGTGTGACTGTTTTCCATTTATGATTCTCCTGCCTTAGATGGACATGTAGTGTGTTTCCAGTTTGGACCAATTACAAATGATACTGCTGTGAATATTCTCCTGTGTTGCTTTGGGTAAAGGTCTGTGTGCTTTCCTGTTGGATTGTTGTGTCAAAGCAATTCCTGTGTTCTGTTTTAGCAGATAGAACCAAAGAGTTTTCCAAAGTAGCTGTGGTATCACCAGGAACAAGAGCTATAGTTCTGTATTGTCTTCAGCACTTAATACTGTCTTTTTAAAAGAAATTATTTGCCATTCTTGTGGATAGGTAGAGGTATTATAGTGTAGTTTTAATTTTTTTTTGGCGGGGGAGAGGTTTTTGCTATAGGGCGCGTGCGCTCCCCAGAAAGACAGAGAGAGACAAAGACAGAGAGACAGAAAGTGAGAAATCACCCCCCGGGGGGATGGCCACGCCACAATCCCTTCTCCTCCATTCTCCTCTCGGGATCTTGGGCATGCACGCACACGCGCCCGGCGTGAGTTTTAAGCCACCAGGTCCGGGACGTGAACTGCAGTTGACTACGTGGGAGTCCAGCGGCATAGCCATTACGCTAACTGCTGGTTCCTTCATTTACATGTTCTTGATGGCTAATAAAATTGAGAACATTTTTACTTACTAGCCATTTGAATAGTCCCTTTTGTGAAATGCCCCAGTCGTTTGCCCATTACCAGGTTGTCATATTGATTCGTGGTGTCATTTATATATCCAGAATGAGTCTTTCATTGGATATATGGTTTGTACTATCTTCTTCCACTCTGTGATTTGCTTTTTCACTCTCTTAATGATGTCTTTTGATTAATGCAAGTTTTAAATTTTCATTAGTCCAATTAATTCAAATTATTCTTGACCAACATGATAGTACAACAGTAACACAACACTCAACAATGCTGAGACCATGTAGTAAGGTCCTAGATTTACATCCTGAGGTCTCCCTCTGCATGCCAGCGTGTGTGTATGCCAATGAGCCCAGCCGGCTGAGGTTGGGGCAGGTTTGTGGCATGAAGACACTGTTGAGGATGCTGTCTTCACTCATGGAAGAAATAATAAATAAGGCTTAATGAAACTATCTTTATGGTAAGTGATTTTCATGTTTTACTTTTAAAAATAATTTGTGTACTAAGTTTATAAAATGATCTAATAATTGACCTAAGTTTTGTTGTTTCACCTTTCCCATTTAGGTCTATTATATATCTGAATTTGATTTCTGTTTAGGTATAGAGCAGGCATCAGGATTCACTTTTTTTGATAAGGTATCCAAGTGATCATATAGTTAAAAAGTTTAACTTTCCCTCACTACATGACAGTGTCACTTTTTTCATAAATCAGGTAAATGTATGAGTCTTTTTCTGGGTTCTATAATCTACCCAATGGCTTATCTGTACTTATGTTAATACTATAATGTCTAAATTTTTGTTACTTTATCATAAGTCTTCTTAAGTAACATTGTAAGTCTCTACTTTGCTCTTATCCACCAAGATTACCTTGCCTATTTTTGGTCATTTGCATTTACTTATGTATTTTGAAGTAACTTAATCAATTACATGCGCACACAATCATGCTGTAATTTTCACTGAGAATGTTTTGGATTTGTTAATGAGTTTGTAGAAAATTGTTATTTTAATACATTAATCTATAAGCTTATATATTCCTATATTAATTTTAATCTTAAATTTATTTTAATAATAAATTGTTTTATGTGTGGCAGTCCTTCCTATATATTTGATCTTTCTGATGCCAGTGTAAATGGCATTCTCACCTGTTATTCATGTGTTGAGATTTTATTGTGACAGGATTAAGTGGATGAAAACTTAATGTGACTATGATTTTGAAAAGAGGAGCCTTTAGGAGGAAGTTAGGATTAAAATAATTACAGTGAGGCCTTCATGATTGACTCATGGTGGGTTTATAAGAGGAGGGAATGAGACATGAACAGACACATGGATAAAGATGGCATATACTCTTGTCTTTTAACATGTGATCCCTGATCATCAGACATCCAAATAATGAATGGAGTAAACCTCTATTTTTATAAATTACTCAGAATTGGGTATTTTCTGTGATATTAGTAACAAAATAGACTAAAATAGAAAACTGATATCAGAAGTGAGGTTGTTGTTAATAATGAATTCTTAAAAATGTGGAAGAAGTTTTGAACTGGGTGATGGGAACAGAGTGCAAGAGTTTGAAGGAATAATCTTGGAGAAGTCAAATTTTGGTAGAAGCTCAGAAGAATGGTTTAGAAACCAACTGAAACATTTTAAGGATTGGTTAAATGGTAGTTTTCAGAATGTTTATAGAAACATAAACAGTAAAGATTTCTTTTCTTTCTTTTCTTTTTCTTTTTCTTTTTTTGGAGAGGTTTTTGCTATAGGGCACATGCGCTCGCCAGACAGACAGAGAGAGACAGAGAGATAGAAAGCAAGAAATTTCCCCCCCCAGGGGGGTTGGCCACACCACAATACCTTCTCCTCCATTCTCCTCTTGGGATCTTGGGCACACACGCACACGCACCCGGCATGAGTTTAAGCCATCAGGTCCGGGACTCAAACCACGGTCAACTACATAGGAGGCAGTGACATAGCCATTACGCTAACTGCTGATCCCAACAGTAAATAGCCATTATGCTAACTGCTGATCCCAACAGTAAAGACATTTCTGAGGATGTTTCAAGGGAATATGAGGAAAATGCTATGGGAAATTGGATAAAAGGTCATTTATGTTATACCATTGCAAATAATTTGGCTGTATTGTGTTTATGCCCTAAGGTTTTGTAGAATGCTGAATCTAAGAGTGATGAAGACTTGACAAGAGAAATTTCAAAGCAAAATATAGAAGGAGCTGTATGGTTGCTTTTAGAGAATAAAAGGAGCAAAGAGATGACTAGAAGAGAAAACTTATAATGAAAGGAAAGCAGGGCAGAGAAATTTAGAAAATTTTTGACCTGGCCATGTGACAAGGAATGAAGGAATGTTTCCAGGACAGAAAACTAAAGACAGATATCAGCAACCAGCTAATGAAAAAATTAGCAGTAATAGAAAGGATGTAGGTGATAATTGTCAAGACAATTGGAGAAAAGGCCTGATGGCATTTCAGAGATCTTCAAGGTTTTCCCTCTGCCATAGACACAGAGGTCCAGGAAAGCAGAATGGTTTCAGAGGACCGGCCTGGAGTAGGCTCATTGCCCTGAGCCATCTCAGGACTCTGATCCCTACATCCCTGTAAAGCATTCTTCAGATGTAACTGTGTTTAAAGCTGCTTCAATTGTGGCAAAATCCACATTTAGGGATTCTATTCTATAATGTATAAGTGACAGACACTGGTGGCATAAACATGGAGTTA
>NW_006159658.1:1282213-1289155 GCF_000334495.1 Tupaia belangeri chinensis | reverse complement strand
AGAGAGAGACATAGAGACAGAAAGCGAGAAATCACCCCCCAGGGGGGATGGTCACGCCGCAATCCCTTCTCCTCCATTCTCCTCTCGGGATCTTGGGCAGGCACGCACATGCACCTGGCGTGAGTTTTAAGCCACCAGGTCCGGGACGCAAACTGCAATCGACTATGTGGGAGTCCAGCAACATAGCCATTACGCCAACTGCTGGTTCCCAAGGGAGAGAGATTTTAAAATATGCCCCATGAAGATTTCAGAGTAGCAAAGGCCATTTATATGTGCAATAATGTTAAAATAACAGGTAACTTGAAAAACAGGGGTCTTGCTAGTCACATGGCTAGAAAATCACCAGCTTTATGTAGTATCCTGCACTTTCCCTTATTCTTTGAGAATTTGGATCATAGAAGATCCTGGTCTGAATCTGAGTTCCCTGGTCTATATCCAAAATGTGGTCTTAGATTGGCTCCACACAGTCTCATTTTACTTTATGGTGCAAAAACACAAAGCACTGTGAAAATGCCAAGGAGAAATATGCTAAAAGGTCACAAAGCAGCAATGATAGTTCATGAATGTGGAAATCTAGTCTGTGAAGGGGGCTTTATCCTTGTATATTTCTCATGGCAGAAGATCTAGATTTTCTTCTACTGGCATTAAGAACAGAGTTCCAAAGTATCTATACTCCTAAAACTTAGATAAAGATTGCTGTAATTTATGATACATGCAACACTACTGATTATTCCTTTATGTTTTGTTTAATTGAATGTGTGGTATACTTATTATAAAACAAAGGTGAATGGAATCATTTATATTTAATATCAACTTACAATTCTCCTTGCTTATAAAGCTCTAGGTAAATTTTCTCCTGTGAATTTGAATAAAAACATACTTTTTCAAAGATCAAAGATCGTAGATAATGGTTTATGAGAACTTAACTTGTATATGTTAGGCTTTTATCTTTATAGCTATATTACTTGTTTTCACTCAGAGAACTTTCATTCCCATGAAAAATATGTCTTTGCTAATTATTTTATGAAATGTAGCTGCTGGTGAGTAAAACGACTGTTAGCTAATTATTTTTAGTACCACATCGAACTTTGGCTAAACATACTCTGATAGGGACAACAGGGGTTTGTTTCAATTGCATCTTAAGACTAGATACTAAAAATGAAGTCGTGGATTTTTGAAGTTCATGTAACACTTTGATAAATTTTAAATTTCACTTGCAATAAAAGCCCTCCATATTTCCTTTACGTTAAAAAATAGAGCAAGCAGATTTTACTCTGCTAACCACAGTTACAGCAATCAGGATTTTACTTGAGAATGATGCTTCCATCAAAATAGAATGCAGCAAGTTACAGGCAACCCAACAGTGACTAAATGGCTCACTGGAGGTTACACAGCTTAGAGAGGCAAAATTCAGCCACCAGGACCAGTCACAACCCAGGTGTACAGACAGAATGGGCTTTCCAAATTCCAAATTCCTGTCTTTCCAAATTCCTCAATCACTGATATAGAGAGAACAATATAATGCAATGATCCAATCTAAGTCTTACAGAAATGATTGTTCAAAGTACTGACCTATTTAACTTCTGGATGTATGTAAGAAGACAAAGGCTTAGGCTTTGGTACACCAAAGAAAGTATTGCTTTGATAAAACCATATATATTGGGTCATCAGAAAAGTCATGGCATGTTCTTCTATGGAAAAATGCATCATGACTTTTCTGATGACCCAATATATATGTATGTATGTGGATGTGTATATATATATATACACACACACATACATCTGCCCTTCACAGTGTTGCAGTTCTTGGACCTTGGGCCACTAAACCATGAACTGAATCTCTGTTTTTATAAATTTATTTTGAAATTAGGTCCTAGTATGATAATGTTGGGAAGTGTGGCCCAATAGAAGACAAGTAGGTTGTTAAGATGGATTATTGTTTATTTCTGATTATTGAGTTATTTCTCATGGAATTGATCTTGTCTCATGAGAACAAGTTGTAATAAGGAAAGACTATGACTTGTGCTTTGTACATGCCTGCCTGCCGCTCTCACTGGTGCTCCTGCCATGTAATGCCAGCTGTTATGTTATGATGCAACATAAGACCCTCACCAGAAGCTAACCAGATGCAGTTGTTTGATCTTGGACTTCTCAGCCACCAGAACTGTGAGCCAAAGCAACCTCTCTCTCTCTCTCTTCAATAAATGGCTCAGTCTCAGGTATTCTCGCATAGCAACAGAAAACAGGTTGTTTCAACTTTTGAATGAATTATAATTCATAAATTACAAATAAAGCTGCTGTGAACATTCATGTCTAAGTTTTTATATTTTCATGTTTTATTTTGGCTATACATGCTGAATTGAAATTGCTGAGGAGTATATTCATTCTATTTGCATTTTTAAAAGATATCTTTTAATATTTTGAGGAACTGCTAAACTGTTTTCTAAAACAATGTATTAGGTGCTATTATCTCCATATCCTTGTCAATACTTGTTGCTATCTGTCTTTCTTATCACAGTCATTTAGTGAATATGAAGTGGTAGCCAATTGTGGTTTTGATTTGCTTTTTCCTGAAATGAATGATATTGGACATCTTTTCATGTTTATTCTGCATTAGTATATTTTACTTGTGGAAATGTCTATTCAAATCCAATTTTGGTTAATTATTTTTTATTTTATTATCGAATCAAAAGACTTCTTAAATATTCTAGATACTAGTTCTGGAGGAATCCAACCCGGTGGGGCCCCAGGATCTGTTTTGAGCTCTTGACCTTTGAGCACCACTTCCGGTTGGTTCAGCACGTTGGCAAGGCTGCTGCTGTATGCCCCCCAACCCCCGACCTAGGAACAAAGCTTGGGCCCACGCAACATGTTTGGCAAGACCACTTGTTGTACGCTCCAGAAACTGTGGTAGCCTTGCTGGGAAGCGACCTCCCTCTGACTCCCTGATATACTACTATAAAAAAATTACATAGCTCTCTTGAGTATGTGATAAGATTTTTCCCAAAAGTCCCCCAACCACTCCCCTTGGCCCTGATCACCTACTGTTAATTACAATGCTTTATCTCTGTGGTCACAATAGAAGGTGTGCTGAAGTTCTATCTAGGCAGAAATAATCTTGACCTTTGGAAGGCCCTTCAAGATACATTTAACATAAGCTTAAAGATAATCTTTTCTTTACATAAAATAAGATTAAGCCAAAACTGTCCCAGGACACCCTGCCCTCACCAAGTGAAATAGATAAATATATTAGGATTCCTTAAATTAAGTTTTAGATCCCTATAAAACTATGTAAGCATCATTCTTTATTGAGATCCATAAGAACTAATATCTATACTTGAGATTTTCTTTTCTCAGCATCGTGCTTAGTAATCACAAGATGGCTGCCACAACATCAGCTGATAATTATCTCTGCTTGCTGGAGCTGCTTTCCCGAAACTGCATTCCATGAAGACCCGCCTACCGCATTAGACCCGCCCTTAATCCAACCCTGAATGGAACCTATGATCCCTATTGAAGTGATAATTAGAACATGCAGCCCCTCATCCATTTACTTGTATGTATCACATTTTCAATAAAAAGGCACGATAATTCCTGGTGGTTGTCACTCTTCAGATAGCAATCTCTGGGGGTGTCCGACTGAGGATGTGCACGAAAATGGCACCTAGGCCTTAGTCTTCTTTTCCTGCGCCGCCTCTGACGAGTCAACCCACCCCCACTGAGGCTGGACCCCGGCAAAGTTCCTTGTCACATGTATTTGCAAATATTTTCTCCTATTTTGTGCGTTATATTTTCACTTTCTTCGTGGTATCCTTTTCAGTATAAACAGTTTTAATTTTGATATAGTCCAATTTATCCATTTCATTACTTGTGCTTTGGTTTCCTTTCTAAGAAAATGCTGCCTAAAGCAAGGTCAAAAATACTTATTCCTATGCTTTTTTTAAAAATTCATCGATTAAAAAATTAAAAATTGCCATAGAGTACATGCACTAGCCAGAGAAAGACAAAGAGAAAAATAGAGGGGGAGAGGGAGAAAGGACCCCCTGGTGGACGTGGTCACACACAATCTCTTCTCTACATCTCCAGCCTGTTGGGATTTGGGTGTAAATTTTGGTAGGCATGTAAATACACATGCCTACCATGTGTTTTAACTGCTGGGGCTGGGATTCAAACTGCAGTTAGTCATGTGGGGTCTAGATCCTTTAACCACTAAGCTATAGGGCTAGCTTGGTCTTATTATTTTTTTGATTGACAAATATTCAGTATGTTTATGGTGTACAACATGGTGTTTGGAAATACGTATACTTTGTGAAATGGCTAAATTGAGATAATTAACATATTCATTACCTTCCTTTTTTGTGTGTGGTGAGAGCATTTGAAATTCTACTCTTGTAGCAATTTGAAAGTATACAATACAGTTTATATCAATGACTATAGTCACCATGTTGTATAATAGAGGTCTTGAACTTATTCTTCTAACTAACTGAAATTTGGGGCCCAGAATGCTCTTGCTAGCTTGCTATGGCAATGGTTCCAGTGCCTGAAACATAAGTGGGCCCAGTGCAGCCACAGAACCAGAGTCTGGAGAGTGGGCATTGGTAGGGTGGCCATGGCTTGTGGGTTGGGACATGCAGAAGGTCGTGACGAGTGGTGGCTCTGGTCCTGAAGCAGAAATATGGTTGTTTCCTGAAGAGACGGCATGTGTGCAGCCATGTCTCCCTCTCTGGTGCTGCATGTAGAAATGGCTATTGTTTACTTTAGAGGCAAAAGATGCAGGTGTCTTCTATTGATCAGACTTTTAGAGGCCATGGTGGTTCTTACTGTGTGGCTGCTAGCCTCTGCCTTTCTACTTTGTTCTTAACCATTTGCTGGCCCCTAAATTATACGTTTCTCAAAGCAATCTAGTCTGTGTGAATATTCTGTTTTGAGTTTATGCTTTTGTTTTGTCTCACTTAGTTGCTGCCGATTCCTCAATAACCCTTGAATCATTGCAAGGCCATTTTGGTTTGTGGATTTCTGTCTATATTTGTTTTCTGGTTTATTTGTTTGTGTGTCTGTGGTGGTGGGTGGAGGCTGAAGGCTGATATCTTCTATTCTGCCATCTTAGTGATGTCAGTCTCCTGCCTCTCTCGTGTTTTCTTCTAAGAGTTTTTATAATTGTCTTATGCTTCAGTCTATGTTCATTTTGAGTTCATTTCTATGTATGATATGTAGTTTAATCTTTCTTTTACATGTAAACCTCTCCTTTTTTTTTAATCACCACTGGTTTAAAAGATTATTCTTTCTTTTCTTTCTTTCTTTCTTTTTTTTTTTGTTTTTTTTTGAGAGAATTCACTGTAGGGCATGTGCACTCACCAGAGAGACAGAAAGTGAGAAATCACCCCCCAGGGGAGATGCCTAAGCCACAATCCTTTCTCCTCCATTCTCCTCTCGGGATTTTGGGCACGCATGCCCATGCAGCTGGCATGAGTTTAATTGGTCATGTATAGGAATTGAACCTTAGTCGACTATGTGGGAGTCCAGTGACGTAACCATTACCCCATTTGCTGGTGCCCAAAGACTATTATTTCTGGAGCCAACAGGTGATGTGGTAGTTAAGGGACTGGATCCCACACAGCTGACTATGCGGTTTGAGTCCTCGATCCAGTGACTTGAAAATCATGCTCTCTCTCTCTCTCTGTGTATGCCCAAAATCCCAAAAGGAGAATGGAGAAGGGACTGTGACATGGCCATCACCCCAGGAGATGACTTCTCTCTGTCTGTTTCTAGTGGGTGCATGTGCCTCAAAGCAATCAAAAAGAAAAAACAAAACAAAACAAAACAAACAAACAAAACCCCAAAAATTATTTAAAACAAAACAAAACAAAAAAACCCCAAACAATTATTCGAGTAGAGAATTTTCTCACATGTTTGTCAAAATCAAAGACCATGAATGTAAGGGTTCATTTCTGGATCCTCAATTCAGTTCTGATCTATCCATCTGTATGCCAGCCACACTATGGCGGGAACTATTGCTTTGTGATAAGTTTTGGAATCTTGAAGTGTAAATCCTTGGACTTTCTTATTTTTTAATAAAATGTTTTATGCATATTCTGGGTATCTTAAATTTTTTTTCTTTTGGAGAAGTTTTTGCTATAGGGTACGTGCGCTCACCAGACAGACAGAGAGAGACAGAGAGACAGAAATTGAGAAATCAGCCCCCACCCCCAGGGGGGATGGCCACACCGCAATCCCTTCTCCTCCATTCTCCTCTTGGGATCTTGGGCACGCACGCACACGTGCCCGGTGTGAGTTTAAGCCACCGGGTCTGGGACTCAAACTGCCGTTGACTACGTGGGAATCCAGCGACATAGCCATTACGCTAACTGCTGGTCCCCTGGTTATCTTAAATTTTGATATACGTTTAAGATCAGCCTATATTATAAATTTCTAAATAAATGATGCTATCTTCCCATCAGAAAAATGAAATGAAATTAAAGGTAAGATTTTTCCCTACCCTATGACCTAGAGTATGGAGTGAGATGGAATTTTTTGTGAATTTCTGTATTACTCTCTAATGTTAGCATACCAATGTGTTCTGGCCATTGGTAATAAGCAAACAAGTTCTGAAATTCAGAACTTGAGAACAAACGTTTTGGCAGTAATGTAGAGCCACAAGGGGGCACCATTTCCCCAGGGACAAAATTCCATATGCCAAAGAACATAGAAAAATGTTTGACCTGTATTTGTCATTTATCATCCTTATATCATTTCTATTTTGCTCAGTTACATAGCATTCATAGTTCTTAAAATATTTTTTTGGACTATGGCCTACATTCAGTAAGTATTTGTTACCTCTGGATTCATAGTTATATTTAGTTGAAAATATTGAATCAAATTGAAAAATTCCTTTTTTTTTTTTTTGAGAGGTTTTCGCTATAGGGCACGTGCACTCGCCAGAAA
>NW_006159658.1:1277970-1282200 GCF_000334495.1 Tupaia belangeri chinensis | reverse complement strand
AGAAAGCGAGAAATCACCCCCCAGGGGTGATGGCCACACTGCAATCCCTTCTCCTCCATTTTCCTCTCGAGATCTTGGGCACGCACGCACACGCGCCCGGTGTGAGTTTTTTAAGCCACCGGGTCTGGGATGCGAACCACGGTCGACTATGTGGGAGTCCAGAGACATAGCCGTTATGCTAAGTGCTGGTCCCTAAATTCCTTTGGTTTTTCAATTTATGTTTCCTAGCTCCTGTCCCCTTAAGCAGGTAAGAAATGCAAAGCAAACACACAGCAGTGGAGGGGGAAACGGGGCCATCTCACACTTGGAGCCCTGTGACCTTGTAAGAAAGAAGACTTGCACTATAGGGCACCACGACGTGTGATATTTGGCTTCATTGAGCTTATCAGACATTTTCCTGTCGGGGGAAAAAACACAGCAAAGTTCACCCTGACAGGGAGCTTCATATAACCAAGAACACCTGGAAAGTGGCGTGGTGCCCTACTGCATTCAGTTAGAATGAGAAGAGGGGAGACACGTTGTGCTGTCAGGAGGCAGACTTTCTTTTAGCATTTTCCCATAGGGCATGTGTGCTCACAAGAGAGAGATAGAGAGAGACTGGGAGAGGGAACGTGAGAAATCACCCCGGGGTGGGGGGGGGAGGGTAGCCATGATGCAATCCTTTCTCCTCCATTCTCTTCTTGGGATTTTGGGAACACACACACCCATGTGTCTGGTGTGATATTTTAGCCTCCAGGTCCAAGACTCCAACCATGGTTGGCCAAGTGGGAGTCTAGCACCTTAACCACCATGCCATCTGCTGACCCAGGGGAGACAGATTTTCTAGACATTGCTATGTCAGGTTTTATAGGGGAGGTTTGGCTGTTAACTCTCAGTTGAGACGGCAACCGATAAAGAACAGAGGCATACATTGTAGTGTTACCATATTTAGCAAAGAAAAATGTGTGGGTGCCAAATTCTATGTGAATACCCATTTTGTATCTAAAATTTAAATTTAACTGAGTAGCCTTATTTCTGTCTGTTAACCCTCCCATTACATCCCCCCGCTAAGATACTGCCTTATCATAAGGGCTTTAAAAAAAAAGGAAAAAACAAAAACAAAAACAAATTGAAAGCCACTTCATGCCAGACTTCAGTTATCAACTTAAGAGCCAGAAGAGTAGAGGCACCAAAGTAATCAAATTGCAAACTAAAACGAATGATCAGCACCTGTTAACAATGAGCACCATAATGAGGTTAAGTTCTTAAGAGAATATACATGGTAAATTTGTTTTAAATAAAAAGTCACCAGGCTAATTTTCCTAAACACTGCATAACAGTACTCTATTAGAATGCCTATATAACTTTAGCATTTGTTAAGAAACAATTATAGGGACCAGCAGTTAGCGGAAAGGCTATGTTGCTGGACTCCCATGTAGTCGACTGCAGGTCAGGTCCCCGTCCCGGTGGTTTAAACTCACACCGGGTGCATGTGCCTGCGTGCTCAAGATCCCGAGAGGAGAATGGAGGAGAAGGGATTGCGGCGTGGCCATCCCCTCTGGGGGGTGATTTCTCGCTTTCTATCTCTCTGTCTCTCTCTGTCTTTCTGGCGAGTGCACACACCCAATAAGAAAAAAAAAAAAAAAACTCTCCAAAAAAAGAAAAAAAAAAGAAACAATTATAAATAAGACATTGTGTTAAATATAGGTGCTAAATGAAAACTTTAGACAAATCTAAATTTAGTGGAGTTTAATGGGGCAAAAACAATTCACGAATCCAGCAGTGCTCTGAATGGCTTCTAAGGAACTGGAGAGTGCCCCATGGTTCAATAACTGATGGAAAGGAAAAAGAATGTAATGTAAGAAACAGAAGTGAGGGAAACGAGGTAGAGAAGCAGTTGGATTGGTTACAGCTTGGTGTTTGCATGTATGGACGCTGTAAAGGGTGGGCTGGTCTGTCTACGAGAGAGTAAGTAGATGAGTATGGCGGCCTTCTTGGGCCAATATAGTTTAGCATAGGCATACAGCAATGAAGAAACGGCTACTGCCCTGCACTCGGGAACTATCCATTTGCCCAACTGTGTTCTGTGTGAACAGAAAAAGCAGCAGATAATTTGATCAAGGATGTGATAAAAGTGTAGTATCAGAAGGTAACTCACAGAACAGGAGATGCATTATATGTAGTGAATGTTGAGCCTCACTACACAGCTGCAGCTGTTCCCCTGCCCTCCATCTCTCCAGTGGGACCTTTTGTAAAGGAGTTGAACAATGACGACTAGCTTTCAGGAAGGTGTGACTAGGGACCAGCAGTCTGCTGGTAATAGCTATGTCTCTGACTCCCATGTAGTCCACTGTGATTCAAGTCCCGGACCCGATGGCTTAAAACTCATGCTGGGTGCATGTGCATGCGTGCCTAAGGTCCCAAGAGGAGAGGAGAATGGAAGAGAAGGGATGGCCATCCCCCTTGGCGAGGGGGGGTGGTCTGTCTTTCTAACAGGCCCTCAGGCCCTATAGCAAAAACCCCCCAAAAAAAAAAAAAAAAAAAGAATAAAAGAGGAAGGTGTGACTATGCAGAGACTAGAAGACCAACGGGTGCTAGCCTCTCTATTGTTAAGGCCCGGAAGCAAGTTTTCTCAGGGCATCTGAATTACTACCTCAAGCAAGAACTCATCTCAACCAGAAACTCCTGCTCAGGATTAGTTTTTTTTTTTTTTTTTTTTTTTGGAGAGATTTTCACTGTAGGGTGCATGCGCTCGCCAGACAGACAGAGAGAGACATAGAGACAGAAAGCGAGAAATCACCCCCCGGGGGATGGTCATGCCGCAATCCCTTCTCCTCCATTCTCCTCTCGGGATCTTGGGCACGCACGCACACACGCCCGGCGTGAGTTTTAAGCCACCGGGCCCAGGACACGAACCGCGGTCGACTACGTGGGAGTCCAGCGACATAGCCATTACGCTAACTGCTGGTTCCCTGCTCAGGATTAGTTTTGAATGACCTTAAAATAACAGTGGGAGAGTGGAGGCACACATAGATAGCATTTGGGTGATTCATTTATGCACTCACACAACACTCTAGGAAGAGAATAATTTTTGCAAAAATATAAATGTACAATACTTACAATGTTAAATAATTACAACCATGATGAGTGCCCCCCTCCCCCACACTCACTACACATAAATGTATGAAGACCAAAGAGTATGTCCTAAAAACATATTGTTGTATTTGATGGCTATTTAACTTACGTAGTAGATAAGATGAAGGTAGATAGGCAAGAAGGAAACCATAAAAAAAAAAAAAATCCAACCGTACAACAATAAAAAGTAAGGTTACAAAAACAGACTGTGGGCCCACCCATGGTGACATGTGCTGTTAGGATGCTCTGCTTCATGGACTGAGGCCACATGGGAGCCCTGAATCTGATTGCCAGTGTGACCTGAAAGTCATGGCGTAGCATGTACCTGTAATCCAGCTACTGGGAGGCTGAGGTGGAAGGGCTGTGAGTTCCAGGTTGGCCTGGACAGCATGGTGAGATTTTATCTGAAAGAGCCAAGAGTGGAGGCACATACTTGTGGTCCCAGCTACTCAGGAGGCTGGGGCGGGAGGATCGCAACATAGCAAGACCCATTTTGGAGGGGAAAAAAAAAATCAAGACAGAAACAGTCTGAGAATCATGGTTCAACGTCAAACTAATACAAAATCTAGTTAAGAAACAAACTGTTGGGGCCAGCAGGTGGCATGGTAGTTAAAGCACAGGACTCCTACATGGCCAACCATGGTTCATGTCCTGGACCTGGTGACTTTCTTCTTACCTTCCCTTTCTCTCACTCTTCCTCTTTCTGGTGAGCACACATGTCCTATAGCAAATTAAAAATAAATAATTTAAATTAATAATTCTTAAAAAGAAAGAAAGAAAGAAAGAAACAGGGCTTACCCTGTAGTAAAGCAGTTAAATGCTGCCCCAGAGGAAAGTGGATTCCAGATGGTTTGATTTCTGGCCCTAGTGGCTTGAAAAATATTCTGGAGTTGGATGCATGTACCCAGGATCCTGACAGGATAGAAAATTGGAGGGAAAAGCATAGCGGTGTGGCCAGACCCCACTGAAGGGTGCAGGCAGGATGTCGTTCTCTCTTTCTTTTCCTAGTGCACATGCCCTATGGCAAAAAAAGGAAAATCATTTCCGGTTGCATATGTGGTCATTTCCCCTTCTGTCTACACCCTTTCTTTTTTTTTTTTTTTTCAGTCTGAAACC